>NC_143249.1:102149719-102758545 GCF_984573655.1 Nuphar pumila
ATTGAATCACTATAGAATTTTGTTGACAGTCTTAATAAACATATATGTTTGATTGAATCTCTATAAACCTTTTTTGACAGCATTAGAATACATATATGCAAGATTGAATCACTATGATTTTTTTTTTACATCCTAAGAACACATATATGCATGATTGAATCTTTATGAAATTTTTTTGACAGCGTTAGAACACATATATGCTTGATAGAGTCACTATGAATTTTTTTTGACAGCCTTAAAACGAATATACGCAAGAAAAAAACACTATGAAATTCTTTTGATAGCCTTAGAAGACAAATATGCATGATTGAATCACTATCATTTGTTTTTCACAACCTTAGGACACATATATGCTTGATTGAATCTCTATGAAAGTTTTTTGATAGCCTTAGAACACATATATGCAGGAATGAATCACTATGAAATTTTTTTAACAACCGTAGAACACGTAAATGCATTATTGAATCTCTAGAAAAAATTTTTGACAACCTTAGCACACATATATGCTGGATTGAACAACTACACATTTTTTTTGACATCCTAGCACACGTATATGCATGATAGAATCACTTTGAAATTTTTTCGACAGCCTTGGAACACATATATGCATGAATTAATCACTGTGATTTTTTTTTTTATAAACATAGAACATGTATATGCATGATAGAATCACTATGAAACGTTTTTGACTGTCTTAGAACACATATATGAATGATTGAATCACACTGAATTTTTTTTTAGAGCCACATAACACATATATGAATGATTGAATCACTATGAACTTTGTTTAACAGTTTTAGAACACATATATGCATAATTGAATCACTATGAAATTTTTTAAATAACCTTAGAAGACAAATATGCATGATTGAATCACTATGAAAATTTTTTGACAGCCTTAGAACACATATATGCATGATTGAATCTCTATAAAACTTTTTTGACAGCATTAGAACATATATATGCAAGATTGAATCTCTATAAAACTTTTTTGACAACATTAGAACACATGTATACAAGATTGATTCACTATGATTTTTTTTTGACATCCTAAGAAAACATATATGCATGATTGAATTGCTATGAAATTTTTTTGACAGCCTTAGAACACATATAAGCATCATTGAATCTCTATGAAATGTTTTTGAGAGCCTTAGAACACATATATGCATGATTGAATCTCTATAAAACTTTTTTGACAGCATTACAACACATAAATGTAAGATTGAATCACTATGAATTTTTTTTGACATCCTAAGAACACATATATGCATGATTGAATCGCTATGAATTTTTTTTGAGAGCCTTAGAACACATATATGCTTGATTAAATCACTATAAAATCCTTATGACAACCTTAGAACACATATATGCATGATTGAATCTCAATGATTTTTTTTACGGCACTAGGACACATATATGCAAGATTGAATCACTATGATTTTTTTTTGACTTCCTAAGAACACATATATGCGTGATTGAATCACTATAAAAGTTTTTTGACATCTTTAGAACACATATATGCAAGATTGAATCAATATGATTTTTTTTTTACTGCCTTAGAACTCATAGATGTGTCATTGAATCACTATAAAAAAATTTTTGACAGCCTTAGAGCACATATATGAATGATTGAATCACTATGAAATTTTTTTGACAGCCATAGAACACATATACACATGACAGAATCACTATGAAATTTTTTGGACATCCTTAGAACACATATATGCATCATAAAATCTCTATCAAATTTTTTTAACAGCGTTATGACACATATATGCATGATTGAACCACTATGATTTTTTTGAATAACATTAGGACACATACATGCTTGATAGAATCACTACGAATTTTTTTGACAGCCTTAAAATGCATATATGCCGGATATAATCACTATTAAATTTGTTTGACAGACTTAGAAGACATATATGCATTATTGAATCACTATGATTTTTTTTTGACAACCTTAGGAAACATATCTGCTTGATTGAATCACTATGAATTTTTTTTTATAGCCTTAGAACACATATATGCATGAATGAATGACTGTGAAATTCTTTTGATAGCCTTAGAACACATATATGCATGAATGAATCACTATGAATTTTGTTTGACAATCGTAGAACACATATATGCATTATTGAATCACTATAAAAAATTTTTAACAACCTTAGCACACGTATATGTTGGATTGAATCATTTTGAATTTTTTTGGACATCCTAATAACACATATATGCATGATTGAATCACTGTGAATTTTTTTTGACAGCCTTAGAACACATATATGCATGATTAAATCACTATGAAATTTTTTTAGTGGCCTTAGAACACATATATGCATGATTGAATCACTACAAATTTTTTTGACAGACTTAGAACACATATATGCATGATTGAATTTCTATGAAATTTTTTTGACAGCACTAGAACACATATATTTAAGATTGTATCACTATGAATTATTTTTGACCTCCTATGAACACATATATGCATGATTGAATCACTATAATTTTTTATTTATCGCATTAGAACACGTATATGTATGATTAAATCATAATAAAACTTTTTTGACAGCCTTAGCACACATATATGCAAGATTGAATCACTATAAAAAGTTTTTGACATCCTAAGAACCCATATATGTATGATTGAACCACTATGATTTTTTTTTACAGCCTTAGAAAACATATATGTAGTATAGAATCACTATGAAATTTATTTCACAGCCTTAGAACACATATATGCATGATTGAATCACTATGAATTTTTTTTTACCACATTAGCAACATATATGCTTGATTGAATCACTATCAATTTTTTTTGACAGCCTTAGAACACATATATGCATGATTGAATCATTGTGAAATTTTTTTGATAGCCTTAGAGCACATATATGCATGAATGAATCACTATGAATTTTTTTTGACAACCGTAGAACACATATATGCATTATTTAATCACTGTGAATATTTTTTGATAAACTTAAAACACATATATGCATGATTGAATCATTATGAAATTTTTTTGACTTCCTTAGAACACGTATATGAATGATTGAATCACTATGAAATTTTTTTGACAGCCTTAGAACACATATATGATTGATTAAATCACTAGTAACTTTGTTTGACAGCCATAGAACACATATATGGATAATTGAATCACTATGAAATTTTTTTAATAACCTTAGAAGACAAATATGCATGATTGAATCACAATGAATTTTTTTTGACTGCTTTAGAAAACATATATGCATGATAGAATCTCTATAAAACTTTTTTGACAACATTAGAACACATATATGCAAGATTGAATCACTATGAAATTTTTTTGTCATCTTAAGAACACATATATGCATGATTGAATCATTATGAATTTTTTTTGATAGCCTTAGATGACATATATGCATGAATCAATCACTATGAAATTTTTTTGACAACCGTAGAACACGTATATGCATTATTGATTCAATATAAATTTTTGTTGACAACTTTAGCACACATATATGCTTGATTGAATCACTATGAAATTTTTTTGAAACCCTTAGAAGACATATGTGCATGATTGAATCACTGTTAATTCTTTTTGATAGCCTTGGAATACATATATGCATGATTGACTAACTATGAAATTTTTTTGACTACCTTACAACACATATATGAATGATTGAATCACTATGAAATTTTTTTGATAGCCTTATAACACATATATGCACGATTGAATCAAACAAAAAAAATTTGACAGCATTACACCACATATATGTATGATTGAATCACTATAATTTTTTTTTTACAGCCGTAGAACACATATATGCATGATTAAATCACTATGTAATTTTTTTGACAACCTTAGAACACAGATATGCATGATTGAATCGCTATGAATTTTTTTTGATAGCATTACAACACATATATGCAAGATTGAATCACTATAAATTTTTTTTGACATCTAAAGAACACATATATGCATGATTGAATCACTATAAATTTTTTTTTACCACAATAGAACACATATATGTATGATTGAATCACTATGAAATTTTGTTGACAACTTTAAAACACATATATGAATGATTGAATCACTATGAAATTTTTTTGGCAGCCTTAGAAAACATATATGCATGATGGAATCTCTATGAAATTTTTCTCATAGCACTAGAACACATATATACTAGATTGAATCACTATGAATTTTTTTTTACATCCTAAGAACACATATATGCATGATTGAATCACTATGATTTTTTTTTTTACAGCCTTAAAATGCATATACGTAGGATAAAATCACTATAAAAAAATTTTGACATCTTTAGAGCAAATATAGTCACGATTGAATCACTATGAGTTTTTCTTGACAACCTTAGGACACATATTTGCTTGATTGAATCACTATAAAAAAAATTTGACAGCCTTAGAACACATATATGCAAGATTGAATCACTGTAAAATTTTTGTGACAGCCTTAGAACACATATATGAATGACTGAAACACCATGAAATTTGTTTGACTGCCTTAGAACACATATATGAATGATTGAACCACTATAAATTTTTTTTGATAGCCTTAGAACACATATATGCATGATTGAATCACTACAAATTTTTTTTGACAGCATTAGAACACATATATTTATGATCGAATCACTATGATTTTTTTTTGACAACCTTAGCACATATATATGCATAAATGAATCACAATGAATTTTTTTTGACAACCTTAGAAAACAAATATGCATGATTGAATCAGTATGATTTTTTTTTCACAAGCTTAGAACACATATATGCATGATTGAATCTCTATGAACTTTTTTTTGACAGCATTAGAACACATATTTGCAAGACTGAATCACTATGAATTTTTTTTTACAATAATAGTACACATATATATGATTCTCACTATGAAATTTTGTTGACAGCCTTAGAACACATATATGCATGATTCAATTGCTATGAATTTTTTTTTGACAGCATTAGAACACATATATGCATGATTGAATCACTATGAAATCTTTTTGATAGCCTTAGAACACATATACACAAGATTGAATCTCTATGAATTTTTTTTTACAGCAGTAGAACACATATATGCAAGATTGAATCACTTTGAATTTCTTTTGACATCCTTATAACACATATACGCATGATTGAATCACTATGAATTATTTTTGACAACCTTAGAAGACAAATATGCATGATAGAATCACTGTGAATTTTTTTTGACTTCCTTAGAACACATATATGCATGATTGAAACACTACAAAATTCTTTTGACAGACTTAGAACACATATATGCATGATTGTATCTCTACAAAATTTTTTTGACAACATTAGAACACATATATGTATGATTGAATCACTATGAATTTTTTTGATAGCCTAAGAACACATATATGCATGATTGAATTACTATGAAATTTTTTTGACAACCTTAGAACACAAATATGCATGATTGAATAACTTTGAATTTTTTTTTACAGCATTTGAACACATATATGCAATATTGAATCACTATAAAAAAAAATTGACATCCTAAGAACACATATATGCATGATTGAATCACTATGAAATTTTTTTGACAGCATTAGAACACATATATGTATGATTGAATTACTAAGAAATTTTGTTGACAGTCTTAGAACAATATATGCATGATTGAATCACTATGAAATTTTTGTTGACAGCCTTAGAATACATATATACTTGATTGAATCACTATGAAATTTTTTTGATAGCCTTAAAACACATATATGCTTGACTGAATCTCTATGAATTTTTTTTGACATCCTAAAAACACATATATGCATGACTGGATCACTATGATTTTTTTTTGTAGCATTAGCACACATATATGAATGATTGAATAGCAAATAAATTTTTTTCACAGCCTTAGATCACATATATGCATGATTGAATCGCTATAAAATTTCTTTAACATCCTAAGAACACATATGCATGATTGAATCATTATAAAATTTTTTTGATAGCCTTAGAACGCATATATGTTGGATAGAATCACTATAAAGTTTTTTTGACAGTCTTAGAACACAAATAGGCATGATTGAACCATTATGAATTTTTTTTTACTAACCTACGACACATATATGCTTGATATAATCACTATGAAATTTTTTTGACAACCTTCGAAGACATATATGCTTAATTGAATCACAATGAAATTTTTTTGACAACCGTAGAACACATATATGCAATATTGAGTCACTATAAATTTTTTTTGACAAACTTGGCACAGATACATGCATGATTGAATCACTGTGAATTTTTTTTATAGCCTTGGAACACATATATGGATGATTGAAATACTATGAAATTTTTTGACTGCCTTAGAACACATATATGCATGAATGAATCACTATAAAATTTTTGTCACAGCATTATAACACATATATGTATGTATTCTAATCACTATAAATTTTTTTTTACAGACTTAGAACACATATATGCATAGATGAATAACTAACAAATTTTTTTGACAACCTTAGAACACAAATATGCATGATTGAATCACTATAAAAAAAAATTGACAACCTTAGAACACAAATATGCATGATTGAACACAAATATTCATGAATTTTTTCACAACATTTGAACAAATATATGTATGATTGAATCACTATGAATTTTTTTTGACATCCTTAGAACACATATGTGTATAATTGAATCACTATAAAAAAAAATTGACAACCTTAGAAAACAAATATGCAAGATTGAATCACTATGAAATTTTTTTGACAGCCTTAGAACAGATATTTGCCTGATTGAATCTCTGTAAATTTTCTTTGACAGCATTAGAACACATATTTGTAAGATTTAATCACTGTGAATTTTTTTTGACATCCTAATAACACATATATGCTTGATTGAATCACTATGAATTTTTTTTACAGCATTAGAACACATATATGTATGATTGAATCACTATAAAATTTTATTGACAACCTTAGAACACATATATGCATGATTGAATCACCATGAAATTTTTTTCACAGCCTTAGAACAAATATATGCATGATTGAATCACTACAAAATTCTTTTGACAGACATAGAACACATATATGCATGATTGAATCACTACAAAATTCTTTTGACAGACATAGAACACATATATGCATGATTGAATCTCTACAAAAAATTTTTGACAACATTAGAACACATATATGTGTGATTGAATCACTATGAATTTTTTTTGACAACCTTAGAATACAAATATGCATGATTGAATCACTGTGAAATTTTTTTGAGAGCATTAGTAAACATATATGCAAGATTGAATCACCATGAATTTATTTTGACATCCTTAGAAAACATATATGCATGATTTAATCAGTATGAAATTTTTTTGACAGCATTAGAGCACATATATGTATGATTAAATCACTATGAAATTTTGTTGACAGTCTTAGAACTCATATAAGCATGATTTAATCACTATGAAATTTTTTTGACAGCCTTAGAACACATATATGCATGATTGAATAAATAGGAAATTTTTTTGACAGCCTTAAAACACATATATGCAAGACTGAATCTCTGTGAAATTTTTTTGACAGTACTGGAACACATATATTTAAGAGTAAATCACTGTGAATTTTTTTTGACATCCTAAGAACACATATATGCATGATTGAATCACTATGAATTTTTTTTTATAGCATTAGAACACATATATGCTTGATTGAATAACAATTAAATTTTTTTGACAGCCTTATTAAACATATATGCATGATTTAATCGCTATGAAATTTCTTTGACATCCTAAGAACACATATATACATGATTAAATCAATATGAATTTTTTTGATAGCCTTATAACGCACACATATTAGATAGAATCACTGTGATTTTTTTTTGACACTCTAAGAGCACATATAGGCATGATTGTACCACTATGAATTCATTTTGACAACCCTAGCACACATATATGCTTGATTGAATCACTGTCAAATTTTTTTGATATCCGTAGAACACATATATGCTTGATTGAATCACTATGAAATTTTTTTGATAGACTTAGAACACCTATATGCATGAATGAATCACTATGAAATTTTGTTGACAACCGTAGAATGCTTATATGCAATATTGAATCACTATAAATTTTTTTGACAACCTTAGCACACATATATGCATGATTGAATCACTGTGATTTTTTTTTATAGCCTTAGAACACATATATGGATGATTGAAATACTATGAAATGTTTTTGACTGCCTTAAAACACATATATAAATGATTGAATCACTATAAAAAAAATTTGACAGCCTTAGAACACATATAAGCATGATTAAATCACTATAAATGTTTTTTCACAACATTAGAACACATATATGTAATATTGAATCACTATGAAATTTTTTTTACAGCCTTAGAACACATATATGCAAAGTTGAATCTCTAAGAATTTTTTTTTACAACTTTAGAACACAAATATGCATGATTGAATCACTATAAATTTTTTTCTTGACACCATTAGAAAACCTATATGTATGATTGAATCTCTATGATTTTTTTTTGACAGCCTTAGAACACATAATTCATGATTGAATCTCTATAAATTTTCTTTGACAGCATTAGAACACATATTTGCAAGATTTAATCACTATAAAAAAATTTTGACATCCTCAGAACACATATATGCATGATTGAATCACTATGATTTTTTTTTACAACATTAGAACACATATATTTGATTGAATTAGTATGAAATTTTGTTGACAGCCTTAGAACACATATATGCATGATTGAATCATTATGAATTTGTTTTGATAACCTTAGAACATATATATGCACAATTGAATCATTATAAAATCTTTTTGACCCCCTTTGAACACATATACACAAGATTGAATCCCTATGAAATTTTTTTGACAGCACTAGAACACATATATGCAAGATTGAATCACTATGATTTTGTTTGACATCCTAAGAACACATATATGCATGATGGAATCACTATGAAATTTTTTTGATTGCCTTAGAACACATATATGCATGAATGAGTCACTCTGAAATTTTTTTGACAACCCTAGAACACATATATTCATTATTTAATCATTATACATTTTTTTTTACACCCTTAGCACACATATATTATTGATTGAATCATTATGAAATTTTTTTGAAAGCCTTAGAGCAGATATATGCATGATTGAATCATTAGAACACATATATGCATGATTGATTTACTGTGAAATTTTTTTGACTGCCTTAGAACACATATAAGAATGATTGAATCACTATGAAATTTTTTTGACAGACTTAGAACACATATATGCATGATTGACTCACTATAAAAAAAATTTGACAGCATTAGAACACATATATGTATGATTGAATCATTATGATTTTTTTTTTACATCCTTAGAACACATATGCGCATGATTGAATCACTATAGATTTTTTTTTGAAAACCTTAGAAGACAAATATGCATCATTGAATCACTATGAAAAAAATTTGACATCATTGGAACACATATATGCAAGATTGAATCACTATAAAAAAAATTTGACATCCTAATAACACATATTTGCATGATTGAATCACTATGAAATATTTTTGACAGCATTAGAACACATATATGTATGAATGAATCACTATAAAACTTTATTGACAGCCTTAGAACACATATAAGCATGATTGAATCACCATGAAATTTTTTTCACAGCCTTAGAACAAATATATACATGATTGAGTCACTACAAAATTCTTTTGACAGACATAGAACACATATATGCATGATTGAATCTCTACAAAATTTTTTTGACAACATTAGAACACATATATGTGTGATTGAATCACTATGAATTTTTTTTGACAACCTTAGAATACAAATATGCATGATTGAATCACTGTGAAATTTTTTTGAGAGCATTAGTAAACATATATGCAAGATTGAATCACCATGAATTTTTTTTGACATCCTTAGAAAACATATATGCATGATTTAATCAGTATGAATTTTTTTTGACAACATTAGAGCACATATATGTATAATTAAATCACTATGAAATTTTGTTGACAGTCTTAGAACACATATAAGCATGATTTAATCACTATGAAATTTTTTTGACAGCCTTAGAACACATATATGCATGATTGAATAAATAGGAAATTTTTTTGACAGCCTTAAAACACATATATGCATGACTGAATCTCTGTAAAAAAATTTTAACAGTACTGGAACACATATATTTAAGAGTGAATCACTATGAATTTTTTTTGACATCCTAAGAACACATATATGCATGATTGAATCACTATGATTTTTTTTTTATAGCATTAGAACACATATATGCTTGATTGAATAACAATTAAATTTTTTTGACAGTCTTATTAAACATATATGCATGATTTAATCGCTATGAAATTTCTTTGACATCCTAAGAACACATATATACATGATTAAATCAATATGAATTTTTTTGATAGCCTTAGAACGCAAACATATTAAATGGAATCACTGTGATTTTTTTTTGACATTCTAAGAGCACATATAGGCATGATTGTACCACTATGAATTTATTTTGACAACCCTAGCACACATATATGCTTGATTGAATCACTGTCAAATTTTTTTGATATCCGTAGGACACATATATGCTTGATTGAATCACTATGAAATTTTTTTGATAGACTTAGAACACCTATATGCATGAATGAATCACTATGAAATTTTGTTGACAATCGTAGAATGCTTATATGCAATATTAATTCACTATAAAATTTTTTGACAACCTTAGCACACATATATGCATGATTGAATCACTGTGAATTTCTTTTGATAGCCTTAGAACACATATATGGATGATTGAAATACTATGAAATGTTTTTGACTGCCTTAAAACACATATATAAATGATTGAATCACTATAAAAAAAAATTGACAGCCTTAGAACACATATAAGTATGATTAAATCACTATAAATGTTTTTTCACAGCATTAGAACACATATATGTAAGATTGAATCACTATGAAATTTTTTTCACAGCCTTAGAACACATATATGCAAAGTTGAATCTCTAAGAAATTTTTTTGACAACTTTAGAACACAAATATGCATGATTGAATCACTTCAATTTTTTTTCTTGACACCATTAGAAAACCTATATGTATGATTGAATCTCTATGAATTTTTTCTGACAGCCTTAGAACACATAATTGCATGATTGAATCTCTATAAATTTTCTTTGACAGCATTAGAACACATATTTGCAAGATTTAATCACTATAAAAAAAAATTGACATCCTAAGAACACATATATGCATGATTGAATCACTATGAATTTTTTTTTACCGCATTAGAACACATATATTTGATTGAATCAGTATGAAATTTTGTTGACAGCCTTAGAACACATATATGCATGATTGAATCATTATGAATTTGTTTTGATAACCTTAGAACATATATATGCATGATTGAATCATTATAAAATCTTTTTGACACCCTTTGAACACATATACACAAGATTGAATCCCTATGAAATTTTTTTGACAGCACTAGAACACATATATGCAAGATTGAATCACTATGATTTTTTTTGACATCCTAAGAACACATATATGCATGATGGAATCACTATGAAATTTTTTTGATTGACTTAAAACACATATATGCATGAATGAGTCACTCTGAAATTTTTTTGACAACCCTAGAACACATATATTCATTATTGAATCATTATACATTTTTTTTTACACTCTTAGCACTCATATATTATTGATTGAATCATTATGAAATTTTTTTGAAAGCCTTAGAGCAGATATATGCATGATTGAATCATTAGAACACATATATGCATGATTGATTTACTGTGAAATTTTTTTGACTGCCTTAGAACACATATAAGAATGATTCAATCACTATGAAATTTTTTTGACAGACTTAGAACACATATATGCATGATTGACTCACTATAAAAAAATTTTGACAGCATTAGAACACATATATGTATGATTAAATCATTATGATTTTTTTTTTACATCCTTAGAACACATATACGCATGATTGAATCACTATAAAAAATTTTTTGACAACCTTAGAAGACAACTATGCATCATTGAATCACTATGAAAATTTTTTGACATCATTGGAACACATATATGCAAGATTGAATCACTATAAAAAAATTTTGACATCCTAATAAAACATATATGCATGATTGAATCACTATGACATTTTTTTGACAGCATTAGAACATATATATGTATGAATGAATCACTATAAAATTTTATTGACAGCCTTAGAACACATATTTGATGAGATTACCGGCAAGGTTGGTCATGGGTGATAAAAATTTTTTGACAACCTTAAAACACAAATAGGCATGACTGAATCATAATAAATTTTTTTTATAGCATTAGATCACATATATGCAAGATTAAATCACTATGAAATTTTTTTGACATCCAAAGAACACATATATGCATGATTGAATCACTACGAAATTTTTTTGACAGCATTAGAACACATATATGCATGATTGAATCACTATGAAATTTTGTTGACAGTCTTAGAACACATAATGCATGATTGAATCACTACGAAATTTTTTTGACATCCTTAAAACACATATATGCATGATTGAATCTCTATAAAAAATTTTTGACAGCATTAGAACACATATATGCATGATTGAATCACTATGAATTTTTTTTGACATCCTAAGAACACTTATATGCCTGATTGAATCACTAAGAAATTTATTTGATAGCATTACAACACATATATGCCTGATTGAATCACAATTAAAATTTTTTGACAGCTTAGAACACATATATGCGTGATTGAATCAGTATGAAATTTTTTTGACATCCTCAGAACATATAAGTGCATGATTAAATCACTATGATTTTTTTTTGACAGCCTTAGAACACATATAAATAGGATAGAATCACTACGAATTTTTTTGATAGCCTTATAAAACATATAGGCATGATTGAAATACTATGAATTTTTTTGGACAACCTTAGGACACATATATGCTTGATTGAATCACTACAAAAAAATTTTTTGATAGCCTTAGAACACATATATGCATGATTGAATCACTATGAAATTGTTTTGACAACCGTAGAACACATATGTGCATTATTGAATCACTATAATTTTTTTTTGACAACTTAACACACTTATATGGATGATTGAATCACTGTGAAATTTTTTTGATAGCCTTAGAACACATATATGGATGATTGAATCACTATGAACTTTTTTTGACTACGTTAGAACACATATATGGATGATTGAATCACTATGAAATTTTTTTGACTGCCTTAGAGCACATATATGAATGATTAAATCACTATGAAGTATTTTTGACAGCCTTCAAACACATATATGCATGATTGAATCATTACAAAAAAATGTTGACAACATTAGAACACTTATAAGTGTGATTGACTCACTATGATTTTTTTTTACTCCCTTAGAACACATATATGAATAATTGAATCACTATGAAATGTTTTTGACAACCTTGGAACACAAATATGAATGTTTGAATCCGTATAAAATTTTTTTGACAGCCTTAGAACACATATATGCATGATTGAGTCTCTATGAAATTTTTTTGACAGCATTAGAACACATATATTTAAGATTGAATCACTATAAAAAAAATTTGAAAACCTAAGGACACATATATGTATGATTGAATCACTATGAATTGTTTTTTACAGCATTAGAACACAAATATGTACGATTAAAACACTATGAAATTTTGTTGACAGCCTGAGAACAAGTATATACATGATTGAATCACTATCAAATTTTTTTGACAGCCTTAGAACACATATATGCACGATTAAATCACTATGAATTTTTTTTGACAGCTTTAGAACATGTATATGCATGATTGAATCTCTAAGAAATTTTTTTGATAGCAATATAACACATATATACAATATTGCATCATTATAAAAAAAAATTGACATCCTAAGAACACATATATGCTTTATTGAATCTCTATGAATTTTTTTTAATAGCTTTAGAACACATATATGACTGAATGAATCACTATGAAATTTTTTGACAACCGTAGAACACATATATGAATTATTGAAACAATATACTTTTTTTTGACAACCTTAGCACACATATATGCTTGATTGAATCACTATGAATTTTTTTTCAAAGTCTTAGAACACATATGCATGATTGAATCACTGTGATTTTTTTTGATAGCCTTAGAACACATATATACATGATTGAATCACTATGAAATTTTTTTTTACAGCCTTAGAACACATATGTGCAAGATTGAATCGCTACAATTTTTTTTTGACAACATTAGAACACATATATGTACGATTGAATCACTATTAAATTTTTTTCACAGCCTTAGAACACATATATGCATTATTGAATCACAATGAAATTTTTTTGATAGCATTAGAACACATATATGCAAGATTGAATCACTATGAATTTTTTTTATAGCATTAGAACACATATATGTATGATTGAATGAGTACAAAATTTTATTGACCGCCTTAGAACACATATATGCATGATTGAATCACTATGAAATTTTTTTACAGCCTTAGAACACATATATATATATGACTGAATCACTATGAAATCTTTTTGACAGCCTTAGGACACATATGTGCATGACTGAGTCAATATGAATTTTTTTTTACAGCCTTAGAACACATATATGCATCATTGAATTATTAATAAATTTTTTTGACACCGTTAAAATACATATATGCATGATTGAATCACTACAAAATTTTTTGATAGCCTTAGAACACATACATGCAAGATTGAATCACTATAGAATTTTTTTACAGCATTAGAACTCATATATGCAAGATTGAATCTCTATGAATTTTTTTTAAAGCATTAGAACACACAAATGCATGATTAAATTAATATGAAATTTTTTTTATAGCCTTAGAACATGTATATGCATGATTGAATCACTATGAAATTTTTTTGTCAGCCTTAGAACATTTATATGCATGATTGAATTACTATAAATATTTTTTGAGAGCCTTAGAACACATACATGCAAGATTGAATCTCTAACAAATTTTTTTGACAGCCTTAGAACACATATATGCAAGATTGAATCACTATTAAATTTTTTCACAGGTTTAGAACACATATATGAATGTTTTAATTACTATGAAATTTTTGTGACGACCTTAGAGGACATATATGCATGATTGAATCACTATGAATATTTTTTGACAACCTTAGAACACATATATGCTTGATTGAATCACTATGATTTTTTTTACAGCCTTAGAACACATATATGCATTATTGAATCACTATGAATTTTTTTTAACAACCTTAGGACACATATATGCATGATTGAATCACTATAAGAAAAAAATTGACATCCTTAGAACACTTGTAGGCATGATTGAATCACTATGAAATTTTTTTGATAGCCTTAGAACATATATATGCATGAATTTTTTGTGATGGCCTTAAAGGACATATATGCATGATTGAATCACTATGAATATGTTTTGACAGCCTTAGAACACATATATTCATCACTGAATCTCTATAAAAAAATTTTGAGAGCATTAGAACACATATATGCATGATTTAGTCACTATAAAATGTTTTTGACTGCATTAGAAAACATATATACATGATTGAATCGCAATAAAATTTTTATGACTGCCTCATAACACATATATGCATTATTGAATCACTATGAATTTTTTTTTACGGCCATAGAACACATATATGCATGATTGAATCTCTATAACAAAATTTTGACAGCATTAGAACAGATATATGCATGATTGAATCACTATAAATTTTTTTTGACAACCTTAGAACACGTCTCTGCATGATTGAATCACTATTAAATTTTTTTGACATCCTTAGAACATTTATATGCATGATTGAATCACTATGAAAATTTTTTATAGCCTTAGAACACATATATGCTTGATTGAATCAATATGAAATTTTTTCGACAACGTTAGAGCACATATGTGCATGATTGAATCACTATGAAAATTTTTGACAACCGTAGGAAACATATATGCATGATTGAATCACTATAAATTTTTTTTTACAGCCTTAGAAATGCATGATAGATACATTATGAAATTTTTTTGACAGCCATAGAAAACATATATGCAAGATTGAATCACTATGAATTTTTTTTGACAGTTGTAGAACACATATATGCATGATTGAATCACTGTGAATTTTTTTTGAAAGCATTAGAACACATATATGCATGATCAAATCACTATAATTTTTTTTTGACAACGTAAGAACACATATCTACAAGATTGAATCACTATAATTATATTTTGCCAGTCTTAGAACACATATAAGCATGAATGAATCACATTGAATTTTTTTTTACAGCCGTAGAACACATATATGCACGATTGAATCACTATGATTTTTTTTTTACAGTCATAGAACACATATATGCATGATTGAATCACTATGATTTTTTTTTGACAACCTTACGACACATATATGCATGATTAAATCACTATGATTTTTTTTTACAGCATTAGAACACATATATCCATGATTGAATCACTGTAAAAATTTCTTCACAGCCTTAGAACACATATATGAATAATTGAATCACTACGAAATGTTTTTGACAAACTTGGAACACAAATATGAATGATTGAATCCGTATAAAATTTTTTTGACAGCCTTAGAACACATATATGCATGATTGAGTCTCTATGATTTTTTTTTGACAGCATTATAACACATATATAAAAGATTGAATCACTATAAAAAAAATTTGACAACCTAAGAAAACGTATATGTATGATTGAATCACTATGAATTATTTTTAATAGCATTAGAACACATATATGTATGATTAAAACACTATAAAATTTTGTTGACAGCCTCAGAACACATATATACATGATTGAATCACTATGAAATTTTTTTGACAGCCTTAGAACACATATATGCTTGATTAAATCACTATGAAATGTTTTTGACAGCTTTAGAACACATATATGCATGAATGAGTCACTATAAATGTTTTTTGACCGACTTAGAACACATATATGCATGATTGAATCAATATGAAATTTTTTTGACAGCCTTAGAAGACATATATGCGTAATTGAGTCACTATGATTTTTTTTTAAAAGATTTAGAACACACATATGCAAGATTTAATCATTATTATATTCTTTTGACAGCCCTAGAACACATATATGCATGATTGTATCTCTATGACATTTTTTTGACATTATTAGAACACATATATGCCTGATTGAGTCTCTATAAAAAAATTTTGATGGTCTTAGAACACATATATGCATGATTGAATCACTATGAATTTTTTTTGACAACCTTAGGACACATATATGAATGATCGAATCACAATAATTTTTTTTTGACAGCATTAGAACACATATATCCATGATTGAATCACTGTAAAAAAAAAATTACAGCATTAGAACACATATATGCATGATTGAATCACAATAAAATTATTTTGACAGCCTTAGAACACATATATGCATGATTGAGTCGCTATAAATGTCTTTTTGACCGCCTTAGAACACGTATATGCATGATTGAATCACTATGAAATTATTTTGACAGCCTTAAAAGACATATACACATGATTGAATCACTATGATTTTTTTTACAGCATTAGAACTCATATATTCACGATTGAATCTTTATTAAATTCTTTTGACAGCCTTAGAACACATACATGCAGGATTGAATCTCTATGACATTTTTTTGACATTATTAAAACACATATATGCATGATTGAATCACTATAAAAAAATTTTGATAGCCGTAGATCACATATATTCACGATTGAATCACTATGATTTTTTTTTACAGCACTACAACACATATATGCGAGATTGAATCCCTAAGAATTTTTTTTGACAGCATTAGAACACATAAATGCATGATTGAATCACTATGATTTTTTTTATAGCCTTAGAACACATATATTCCTGATTGAATCACTATGGAATTTTTTTGATAGCCTTAGTAAACATTAATGAGTGATTGAATCACTATGAAATTGTTTTAACAGGCTTATAACACATATATGCATGATTGAATCACTATGAAATTTTTTGAACAACCGTAGAACACATATTTGCATTATTGAATCACTATGAAATTTTTTTGACAATCATAGGACAGTTATATGCATGATTGAATAACTATGAAACTTTTTGACAGCCATACAACACATATATGCATGATTGAATCACTATGAAAATTTTTTGACAGCCTTAGAACATATATAGGCGTGATTGAATCTCTAAATTTTTTTTTTGACAGCAATAGAACCCATATATGCATGATTGAATTTTAAATTTTTTTGAAAGCCTTAGAACACGTATAAGCTTGATTGAATCTCCATGAATTTTTTGTGACAGCCTTAGAACACATATATGAATGATTGATTCACTAAAAAAAAAATTTAACAGCCATAAAAAAATAATTTTATAGCCATAAAAAAATTTTTTGACGGCCATAAAAAATTTTTAAAGCCATAAAACTTTTTTTTTTGACAACCTTAGAAGACATCTCTGCATGATTAAATGACTATGATTTTTTTTTGATAGCCTTAAAACACGTATATGCATGATTGAATCACTATGATATTTCTTTGCCTGTCTTAGAGCACATATATGCATTATTGAATCTCTATAAAAAAAAATTAACAGAATTAGAACACATATATGCATGATTTAGTCACGATAACATTTTTTTGACAGCATTAGAACATATACATATATGATTTAATCACAATGAATTTTTTTTGATAGCCTTAGAACATATATATGAATGATTGAATCACTATGAATTTTTTTTGTCAACCATAGAACACATATATGCATGATTGAATCATTATAAAAAAATTTTGACAGCCTTAGAACACAAATATGCATGATTGAATCACTATTAAATTTTCTAGACAACCTTAGAATATATATATATATATATATATATATATATATATATATATATATATATATATGATTGAATCTCTATAAAAAATATTAGACCGCATTAGAAAATATATATTCATGAATGAATCACTATAAAAAAAATTTGACAACTTAGAAAACAACTATGCTTGATTGAATCACTATAAAATTTGTTTGATTTTCATAGAACACAAATATGCATGATTGAATCGCTATGAATTTTTTTTTACAGCCTTAGAACACATATATGCATATTTGAATCACTATGAAATTTTTTTCACAGCATTAGAACACATATATGCATGATTTAATCACTATATAATTTTTTTGACAGCATTAGAACACATACATGCATGTTTGATTCACTATGAGATTTTTTTGACAGCCATAGAACACATATATGGATGATTGAATTTTTTTTTACAGCCTTAGAACATATATGCATGATTGAATCACTACAAAATTTTTTTTGACAACAGTATAACACATATATGCATGATTGAATCACTATAAATTTTCGACAACCTTAGAACATATATATGCATGATTGAATCACTATGATTTTTTTTGACAGCCATAGAACACGTATATGCATGATTAAATCACTATAAAATTTTTTTGACTGGCTTAGAATACATATATGGAAGATTGAATCACTATGAATTTTTTTTTACAGCCTTAGAACACATATATGCATGATTGAATAATTTTGAGTTTTTTTTAACTGCCTTAGAACACATATATGCATCATTGAATCATTATGATTTTTTTTTTTTGGAAGTGTTAGAGCACATATATGCATGATTGAATCACTATAAAATTTTTTTGATAGCATTAGAACACATACAAGCCTGATTGAATCACTATGAAATGTTTTTGACAGCCTTAGAACACATATATGCATGATTGAATCACTATGAATTTTTTTTACAACCATAGAACAGATATATGCAATATTGAATCACTATAAATTTTTTTTGACAACCATAGGACAGATATATGCATGATTAAATCACTATGAATTTTTTTTCACACTTAAAACATATATATGCCTGATTGAATCACTATAAAATTTTTTTGACAACCTTAGAACATATATATACATGATTGAATCTCTATAAAAAAAATTGACTGCATTAGAACACATATATGCATGATTGAATTTTTAATTTTTATGATAGCCTCAGAACACATATATGCATGATTAAATGACTACAAAATTTTTTTTTGACATCCTTAGAACACATATATGCATGATTGAATCACTATGGATTTTTTTTTACAACATTAGAACACATATATGCATGATTGTTTCTCTATAAAAAAAAATTGCCAGCATTAGAACACATATATGCTTGATTGAATCACTTTTAAATTTTTTTGACAACCGTAGGACATTTATATGCTTGATTGAATCACTACGAATTTTTTTGACAGCATTAGAACATATTTATGCTTGATTGAATCACTATAATTTTTTTTTGACAACATTAGAACACTTATATGCATGATTGAATCACTATAAAATTTTTTTGACAGCCTTAGTACATATATATGCAGGATTGAATTTTTTTTGACAGCCGTAGAACACATATATGCATGATTGAATCACTACAAAAAAATTTGGACAACATTACAACACATATGTGAAAGATTGAATCACTATGAAATTTTTTTGACAGCCTTAGGACACATATATGCAAGATTTAATCACTATGAAATTTTTTTGACAGCCATAGAACGTATTTATGCATGATTGAATAATTATGAAATTTTTTTGACAGCCTTAGAACACATATATGCATGATTGAATCACTATGGTTTTTTTTATAACTGTAGAAAACATATATAAATTATTGAATCACTTTGAATTTTTTTTTACAACCATGGGTCACATATATGCATGATTGAATCACTATGATTTTTTTTGACAACCTTATAACACATATATGCATGATTGAATTACTATGATTTTTTTCTGAAAGCCTTAGAACACATTTATGCAAGATTGAATCACTATGAAATTTTTTTGATAGCCTTAGAACATATTTATGCATGATTGAATAATTATGAATTGTTATTTATGGGCTTAGAACACATATATGCATCCTTGAATCACTATGAAATTTTTTCGATAACTGTAGAAAACATATATACATTATTGAATAGCTATGAATTTTTTTTGACAACCTCGGGTCGCATATATGCATGATTGAATCACTATGAAGTTTTTTTGATAGCCTTAGAACTCATATATGCATGATTGAATCATTATAAAAAATTTTGAACAGCGTTAGAGCACATATATGCATGATTGAATCACTTTGAAAGTATATTGACAGCCTTAGAACACATATATGCATGATTGAATCACTATGTGTTTTTTTCTACAGCCATAGAACAGATATATGCATGATTGAATCACAATAAATTTTTTTTAGAGCCTTAGAACACATAGATGCAGGATTGAATCACTATGAAATTTTTTTGACAGCTTTAGAACACATATATGAATGATTGAATAATTCTAAAAAGAAATTGACAGCCTTAGAACACATATATGCATGATTGAATCATTATGAATTTTTTTTTACAGCGTTAGAACACATATATGCATGATTGAATCACTATGATTTTTTTTTACAGCATTAGAACACATATATGCATGATTGAATCACTTTGAAATTTTTTTGACAGCCTTAGAACACATATATGCAAGATTGAATCTCTATGAAAAAAATTTGACAGCATTAGAACACACATATGCATGATTGAATGAGTAGGAAATTTTTTGATAGCCTTAGAACATAGATATGCATGATTGAATCACTTTCAAAAATTTTTGACAGCCTTAGAACTCATATATGCATGATTGAATCACTATGAATTTTTTTTATAACCGTAGAACACATATATGAATTATTGAATCACTATGAAATTTTTTTGACAACCATAGGACATATATATGCATGATTGAATCACTATGAAATTTTTTTCACAGCCTTAGAACACATATATGCATGATTGAATCAATATGAAATTGTTTTGACATCCTTAGATCATATATATGCATGATTGAATCTTATTTTGAAAATATTTAGAAAATAGGTAGAATTCCAAGTGAATTTCGAAACGGGATTGAAATTATAGTTTGAAACTTTGCTTAAAATGTTTTTGAAATAACTTAGAAAAACTATTTAAATTGAAATTATCTTGAAAATGAAGAATGAAATTTGACTATGAAAATTGAATTTGAAATAAAAGTTGGAATTGATCTTGAAATTGAGTTTTGAACTTTGAATTTGAACTTTGAAAATTGAAATTTGAGTTTAGATTTTGAAATTGGAAATGGATTTGGAAATTGAAATTTGGAATTGAAATTAGAATTAGAATTTGAAATTGAAATTGAAATTGAAATTGAAATTGAAATTGAAATTGAAATTGAAATTGAAATTGAAATTGAAATTGAAATTGAAATTGAAATTGAAATTGAAATGGGATTGGAATTTGAAATTGAAATTGAAATCCAAGATTTTGACATTGAGACTTTGAAATAATTCTGAAATTTGATTCGATATCAGAATTGAACTTGAAAATTGAATTGGAATTTCAAAGTGAATTTTGAAACTTTGGTTTAGAATTTAAGTGGAGAGAATGAAATTCAGAATCTTTGTAGTTGAACTTGAAATGAAAAATAGAATTCAAAATTTGGAATTTTGAAAAGAAGTAAAGATTTGAAAATGAAATTCAAAGTTAAAAATGTGAAATTCAAAGATGTGAAGTTCAGATATAAGAATCGAAAATTGGGAATTTGAAATAAGATTTAAAACTGAGTAGGATTAGAAATAAAAAGATGAATCTAAATTTATAAATGAAAGTTGAAAATGACTTTGAATTTAGAAATAAAAACTATGTTTTTTTTTATTTATTTATTTTGGAAATCACTTGGAATTTTTTAAAATAATTTTAAAATAACTTGAAAAAGATGGAAAATAATTATGTAATTCTATACAAAAGATTTTATTTGAATTTGGAATTTAAAAGCAAATTTCATTCTTTAATAGAATTAAAACAAGATTAAATTTTAATACATTTATGACTATGGTCACAAACATATTCGAATCTAATCTTTATTTGAATTCTAATAAAGAATAAAATGAAATTTCATGCATTTATAGGATTTAAAACAAAATTAATTTTTAATATATTCATGACTATGGCCACAAATATATTTTAAGTCAATTTATATTTTAAATTCTGATAGAGGAAGAAAAAGAAAATTTATTTTAGAGAAATATGATGTTTTTCAAAAGGGACCCAAAGTGTAGGTCAAGTTTTATTCCATAAAAAATTAAAATCCTAAGTATTGTTCGCATTTTGACTATGGCCATAAATGCGAATAATTTACTTAGGGTTATTTACCTCTTATTAGAATGGTGTGCATGCCTATCGGGTTTACCTAGGCGCAGCAGTGGGCTGCCGGGTGTCTTGCTGGTCGGGTGCCCCCCCCCCCCCCCCCTTATGGTTGGCTGCTACCATTGGTAGCCACCTGGTGTCACGACATGGCCAAGGTCTGGTCCCGAGGACTAGACCAGTGGCACCTTTTTTCTGTTTCTCTTGTCTTGGCGCTAGCCTAGCCATCGGGTGCTAGTTGCACTCGGTTTGCCTGCGGGCCTCGGCTCGTTGCCCCAGGCTGCTGTTGTAGGGTAGTCCCGGTCTGAAACCTGGGCTCAGACCAGGGAAGGTCCTGAACCATGGTCTGGTCTAGAGGACCAGACCCGACCTTCTTTACCACCATTATTCTCCCTTATTCCCCTGTAAGGGTGCGGGCTTGAGTGCCGAGTGCAACTGCACCTAAGCCTTGTTACCTAGGCGAGGTCGTCAAACCAAGAATTGAAGAATTTGCAAAATTTTTTATTTATTGAAAGGAAAACATGATTGCATCAATAATAAACTTGGGAAAGACGGGGCGGACAGACAATTTGCCACCACTCTTTATAATTAGTAGAGACACGAGGACCGAGAAAAAGTGGAAGAGTAACAAAAGAGTCTCAGCCATATCTGGCAGAATAGTATGTTTCAGACCACTGTGCTGATGTAAGGTCGAACTCTGCCATGACTCCTGATAGCAGTTGCATCTCTATGCACTTCTATCTCTGAGAAAACTGTCGAACACACCGCTCTGGATGATAATAAGTGCAGAAGAATGGACCAAGCAACTTGAATCTCTTGCCATATGCATAAGTGTATCTGGGAGGCGATAATTCTCGATCAAAATAATCCTATACCACTTCTTCTTCCTGCAGATAATCGATCAGTAATCGGTACCGCGCAACTGGAAGAAGCTCCTTGTCGTTATATCTGAACGAACTAGCTTTGATCGACACATGCTGAAGAAACCAAGACTGAAGTGCATAAGTACATCCCTCAACTAAGATGGACTCTCCAAGCATGAAGCGAGTCAATCCTCTGTATAGAAAAGCAAGTGCGGCCATGGCTATCGAGAGACGGCTGTCGACTTCCCTATCTCCTCAGAAGCTGTATCATTCTGACATCCACATAATTCTGTCCGTCTGGAAAGAAAGCGAGTCCCACAGTGCACAGAACCATCACATGCTGAATTCTCTCTCGAGTTGTTCTAGATAACGAGCTGACTTCCACGAATGCCCCATATTGTCGATAGATCTCGATCAAGCTCACATATTCATTCCCATTTTCTTCAATCAGTGGCCAAAACTTGGGCCCTGTCATGCGAGCTACAACATCTTTAGGGTCCAGACCCTTGACATTGATAAAAAATTGTTGCTCCAATGGATCTCCAGGCTGACCGGCTGGCTCGGGCAGTCCTATAATCTCTGAAAAATCATCCATCAATAGGGTCATCTCACCCCACGAGAACCAGAATGTGCAAGTGCGCGGATTCCACCACTCTGCTAGTGCATGGATCAAATTGTCGTTGACTGTCAACTTTCCCACTGCGGATGTCAGTTCTAACCCGCAATCGCTCAGGTGGTCCGGAAACATACGAGAGAAGTTTTTGAACCAAACATAGTACCACCGGGGGAAGAAGGGTCCGATGCTGAGAGCTTGATGCTCGGGAAGACTTTGTCGCACCTCGTAGGAGATGTGACCCTCAGGAAAAACAGAGTCGAGCTGACTGGATGCCATTGGACTGAAAGATAAGAAGATTAGAATTAGACTTAGGAAAAATACAAGAATTTTAAAAACTACAGGCAGGATAAAGTGAAATGCTGGAAATTCGAAGTCCAGAGGAACAGAAGAATGAAAAATCACCTGGAGTATTGAAGAAAAGGTGGATAATTTGGAAAAATTGTTCAAGGTTTTTAGAAAAAGGAGATATTTCACAAAAGATGGAAAATGAGGTATTTTTGAAAATTGTCCAGTATTTTGGAAAATTTGAGGAAAATATGGAAAAATAAGATGAAAATGAATATCATACATTCAATCACAAACAATTATGCACATACAGCAATCCCTAAGCGGCTGACTCTAAATGTATCAATTTTGAAAGAGCTTTAGGACCCTAATCCTGACTCTAGGCTCAGATCATTTGTGTCCAATCCAATTATGCCGATATACTCGAGCCGAGGCTCGATGTACGTGGCATAAAAATTCATCTCCGGTTCTAGGCTTGTGTTTTCCCAACATCCTTGAGCACCTGCCGATATACGTTGGACTATGGCCCTTGGTACGTGGCAGGGGGGCGTTAGCCCAAATAAGTGGCCCACTTGTGAGGCTCTGTCCTGAACTATGGTTCTGGAAGAGAGCCCAATAACGTGAAGACCGGGAAGACATAGGTGGGGTGGTTTTTGAAATATGATCACATGCAGGCAAAAAGAGGGCTCCAAACCTAAAGAGATAGAGATTTTGAAAATTTTGAAGAAGCAAACATTGTTTTCATACAATTCCTAGATTGAGGAGTGTTGTATTTCAGACCTAAGTCTAAGTGAGCATGAATAATTCTCCTCAATATGGTCCTACCAAACCATGCCTAGTCTACATGCAGTTCATGTCAGCTAGGTTCAAGTCTAGGCTCCTAGCTCCACATGATATCAGAAATTAAAAGCTGATAGTTCATAGAGCACAATTTTGATAATTGAGCTAAGTCAAGGCATACAATTGATTAGACGAAGACAGGTCCCATCTCGGTCGCCAAAC
Organism: Nuphar pumila; assembly: GCF_984573655.1. Taxonomy (NCBI): domain Eukaryota; kingdom Viridiplantae; phylum Streptophyta; class Magnoliopsida; order Nymphaeales; family Nymphaeaceae; genus Nuphar; species Nuphar pumila. The sequence continues at coordinate 102,175,855 of NC_143249.1, forward strand.
CTGTTATCATCGCAAAAAATTTTCCCTCTCTTGCGAGAGAGAAACAAATTTCGTGAGTCAAACTTGACCAAAGTTTTGAAAATTGGTTTTTGAAAATCACTCGCCTCCGTTTTAAAAATTTACAAGAAAATTCTGTGGATTGGGATCCGCCTGTCGGTACGAGGTTCAACCGTTCCTGGTGCCTTTACCAGGGGTAATTGAATCAAGGATCAAATGTGCACTTTGACTAAGTAAAATTATCTAAATTATGCTCTATTTTCCTAGAATGCACAGAGAATCAGGCATGTGCTATGGAATTTTGAACAAATGCAAGTTTTGAAAGAATGATGTTTGCTTGGAAAATTAAAATGTACTTGGAAAATAATTGGAAAAGTGCTTGAAATTGGAATTCTTGGGAAAATCATTGAATTTCATTGGAAATCAGAAATTTGCATTGGAAAATAGATTCTCAAGAAAACTTGGACTTTAGGAAAATCGATTTTGAGATTTGGATTGCTTTTCTGAGGAAATATATTTGAGAATCTTGAGAAAATCAGGAAGTTCATTGGAAAATGATTTTTGAAATGGAAAATGGATTCTCATGAAAATCAGATCTTTGAGAAAATCGATTTCTGAAAACTTGGGATTTTGAAATTTGAGAATTTTAAAACATTGGAAAATCTTGATTTGAACTTGGGAAATGCTTTGAAATCTCATGTGAAAACTTAGGATTCTGAGAAAATCAAATCCTGAGAAAGACATGGAAATTCTTTGGAAAATCGATTTTTCTAAAATGGAATTGGGAAATGATTTCGAAAATGATGCAAATTGAATGAATGAATGAATGAATTTGAAAGGGAATTTCATTGAGGAATTGAGAAAATCCTTTTGAAAATTTGAGAAATGCAGTGCATTTTTGAAGTTAGCCTAAGAGTGTAGGCTGAATGTGGCTAATACGAAGATCATAAATCTTGGTTTTCTTCGTATTCTGACTATGGCCATAAATACGAATCCCATCGAGTTTATAAACTCCATAAGAGCTTGTGCACATGCCATTTGTGTCAACCATAATGGATTTGGAAAAATGTGCATGAATGGTGCATCAGATATCAGAATTTGCAGAAATTAAACTATATGCAATGCAATCCTATTCTAAGTTGAAAAGTAACTCTTATTCTAAATATTACATTGATTTTTACATTGAATTGAATAAAACAAATAAATAAAATGACTAAGTCTTCCTCCTGAATATTCCTACAAAACTAGAAAACATGTTAGCACAGAAATGTAGGTTTATCTGAATTTATCTGAAAATATTAGAAATTATCGGATATTATTCAGATATAAACCCAGAATCATACCCTCTTTGATATAAACATTAGAAATAATGAATAAATTTCGAAAATAAACTTGGAAATTCGAAATTTGGGTCAAAATTACCAAAATACCCTGATGACCTTGAAATCAGGGTTTTCTGAAAGAATTTTTGTAAATTTTGGAAATTTGAAGATCAAATGAAATATGATGATATGCACAAAAATTTATGAAATTAATAATTGAAATTTCAAAATTTAGGTCAAAATGACCAAAATGCCTTTGATAACAAGACTATGGCCATGAAACCAGGATTTTCTGAAATAAATTTTGCAAAAATGAGAAATTGAAATGCAAATAAGATTGAAATTAACTCTAATATGACATGAAATGCTTATTTACATGATAAAAACCCTAAAATAGCGAAAATATAATAAAATATCAAATTTAACTTGATATTCGCCTGATGTTCGCTTCTAAATTTAAAAATAAACTAACATACAAAGAAAATGAACTTAGAATTGTGCCAAATTTTGGCATGGACACTTATACTAATCCTTTAAACATAATAGAATCCGAAAATATATTTTTTTGGTATTTTTAAATATGGAAATTCAAATAAAAACCCTAAATTTTGTGATTTTTGCCTAAAATACTGATTCTAAATGGGATTTTGGATATCACACTTCCATAAAAATCTCCCAAATTTTATGGGGTGACAGAGGACAGTTAGGAAAAGATTTTTTCCTTTTACACATTCTGATTTTGACCTATGGTCTGAGCTGTACAGCTCTGGCAAGTCGGATCAGAATCCGGCGACTCTAGGATTTAGGGCAAACAGACAGGTTTCGGGAGAAAATATGGGAAAAATAGCATACAGATGGGAAAATGGCTGAAATTGTGGAAAAATGTCACTGACAAACAGAGGCAAATGTCCTATTTTCACATCATTGGGATTCAAGTTACGGATTGGAAATGGGCACACTGTTATCAGAGACCTGAATCTTTGGAATTTTTGGATATTGGAATCTGTCAGACAGAAAAGATAATTTTGAGAAAAATACTTGGACAATCCAAAAAATTCCCAAATTATGGGAAATGACAGGAAAATAGGTTAGAAACAACCTTTGTGTTGAAAACTTTCACATTTGGGCTACGGGTTGAGCGGACACACCACGTTAAAGTCTGTCTATACCCTGACAAGGAAAAATCAAGGTTTTCCCAATGGTCTGGGAAAATTGATTTTTAACAGAGGGTGAATCTACTTGTAAAGATCTCAAAATTTTTAGACAATTATTAGATTCCATCGTGAATCTACTGTAATTTTTAGGAGAGGATTTGGATCTTCCACAGGGGTGATTTAGAAGGTTCTTATTTGCTAAGACAGAAATTGGAATTTCTGGAGAACAGAAATCTAAATTTGGAGTTTTATTTGTTTGAGAGGGTTACGAAACCCAAATGGAATCAACATTTGGGCAAAAAACAAAGACATGTAAACCCAATTACTCTAAAATTTACAGAATTTATTGGTGCAGAAACTCACATAAAATAATGCATGGACTTTGCACAAAACTGAAATTCTATGAATTCTAAATCAACTACTAATAAAACTATATGAAATGAACAAAATGCATAATGAAATTGAACTAAATGCAATTTTTAAATATGAAATTATATAAAACATGAAAATGAAATCAAAACCATCATGAGGGGTGCATGACCTATTTTGATATTGGCTCTCAAAGGAAAGATCCAATCCATGTAATGGATGGATCTCACCCTTCACATAGCCCACACATGTGATATGTGTGTTTATTTTTTTTTTTATGACCATGGAAGACACTCTTTATATACTCTTGGATCTGATTTTGGGATGGTTGCACATCTCCTTTATGAAAATGAAATTTGGAATGCTCATATCAAGGGGCGATAAAGGGAGCAATCTCATAAAACAAGGAAATATGTGATAAAAGAAAGAAAAAAAAAATAAAGAAAAGGAAAAGCTTTACCTTGCGGTGTTGCTGTACTGGCTTGAAGGAGGTAGATACAACAATAGAGGTGTTGTTATGGCTGGAAGAGCCCTTGAAAGGGGTAGCACCGAAGGTGCTAGGGCTGCAATGGTGCGCCGACACAAGAGGTGTTGGTGTTGGCGTTGAGGGCTGATTGCACCTTGTAGACGGCTGGAGCAAAGGTGGAGATGGGAAGCACCTTGTACGTGCTGGAACATCGATGGTGTGGGGGTTGCTTCAAGGTGGTTGCAATGGTGCGCCGACACAAGAGGTGTTGGTGTTGGCATTGAGGGCTGATGGCTAATGGCCGACGTCTTGAGCTATCACCAAGAGGGTTGGAGTGGTGCTGCCAACGTGGAAGGGTGCTGCTGGAATCAACTGGAGATGGCTGCAAGGTGTAGTTAGTGTGAATGGTGGTGCTTAAGCTGGAGGAGGTGGCTGGAATCCTTGAAGAGAGGTGGCTGGAATGCTTGAGGCACCAAGAGAGAGAGAGAGAGAGAGAAAGAGAGAGAGAGCTCCAAGAGGCTGGTGTGAATGCCTTGTGGAATATAAAGAAATCAAAGGCTTTAAGGTGGCTGGACCAAGGAAAGAGGAAAAAAAGAAAGGAGGGAAAAGAAGAAGGAAAGAAAGAGAAGGGAAGAAAGGAAAGAGGAAGGGAAAGGAATAGAAGAAGGGGGTGTCAACCAAGAGGGAGAAGAAGGAAAGGAAGAAGGAAAAAAAAGAAAAAGAAAGAAAGAAAGAAAAGAAAAGGGAAGAAGAAAGGAAAAAAAGAAAAGAAGAAAGAAGGAAGGAAGAAAAAAAAAAACAAAAAAAAAGGAAAGGAGAAGAAGAAAGAAAGGAAATGGAGAGGAAGAGAGGGGATAGGGGGGGTCGACCCCCTTGAGGGTCCCACTAAATAATAAATAAAAAATAAAATAAAATAAATTGTTCTTATATATATATATATATATATATATATATATATATATATATATATATATATATATAAATTAAAAGACAAATACAAATTGATGGGCCATCTCAGAGCGGGTCCCAATTCTACTTTTGAAATCCATTTTGATGATTAGAGGGTTAAAATAGTCTCTTCAGAAAATTCTCAGACGAAACGAGTTATTTTTGGTAGTTTTTGAAACGAGCTCGGATTTTGAAGTTCAATACCCCGTTGCGAAGCAAATCCATTATAGAATTTGAAAATTTGAGTTTGAAAAAAATCCAGATTGTTTTTCTTGAGAAAATATTTCCAAATTTAGACTCTTGAGGGTAAAAATGTCAATTTTGGAAACCTGGGGTTTGAAATTGATTTCTGAAAACTTTTAAAACTCGATCTGGATTGAAATTTATAAAACTGGAGTTCTGGACTTCGAAAATGAAATGTGATGAAATGTTATGAAATGCTGTGAAATGATATGAAATGATGAGAAATGATATGAAATGCTATGTAAAATGCAGACCCTGTATGAAGATTTTTGGATGTTAGACCCCGATTGGCAGCTGTACCAGTTTAAAAAGCATTAAAATTGATAAAATTTGCAAAATGGTTGAAGAAATGGTTTTCAGGCCCTACCGAGCTAGAGTGGCACTGAAAATTAGGGTCTGAGCTGAATTGAATTGAAATGAGCTAGATTGAGCTAGGTTTTAGAGTTTCAGAGCTCAAATGAACTAATCAGACACTGACTCAACTGACCTTTCCGACTAAATTTTCAAGAAAAACTGTCATTTTTAGAGAAATGGTACAGAATGGTCACTGGAGTGAAGTGAATTACGAATCTAAGTTGGGTTTGAGCTAGAACAAAGGTCAGTAATACTGACATGAACTAAAATCAAAGCTCGAACACTAGCTCAATTGACTGAACTCAGCTCAATTTCAGCTGAAAGAGCTGAAATGGGCTAAAATGGGCTCCTAGACACTTGGAAATGGTTTTGAACTGGAACTGGAGCGCTTGAACTCCTGGTGAGCTCCGGCTAGACTCAAGAGAATATGACTGACTGTGAATGACTGACTTAAAGACAATTGGCTTGGATGTGAGTGAGAAATGAGCTCATTTCTGAAGAAATGATCCCATTTTGGCATGAATTGTCAGAAATGAAAATGGCCTTCTCACTGTGAGCTCAGATGAGCTTGAAATGACTGATATTTTAATTGTTTTAAACTGACCAATGAGCTTGGTTGACTCCGACTGACTGGGGTTTGGGATGACCTAAGTGTAAAATAGTAATTTTCCTAGTAAAAATGGGTAAAGTTGTGATTTTCTGAAACTGACTCGGGGTTTGACTCCTACACTGACCTAACATGGTTGGCATTGCACGAGGAGGATTGTTTGAAAATGGATAAGGAAAATTTGGGGTGTTTACAGATGCCCCTCTTTGCTACTAAGTCGGCTTGAGGACGAGCTTAGTGGCAAAGAAAAACACACCAAATTTGGGCTATAAAAATGCCCCAGTTAGAAGGATCTGACTGGATATGAAGAAATTAGCCCTAGTGAAAATGGTAGATATGAAATGAAGAATGAAGCAGGAAATTTTTACTTCAAAGAAGTAAGATTCAGGTTTTGCCCTTAACCTGGATGGGACGGGAAATACCTCATGTAGAAACGCAGCTCAGGTTTGACCCTTAACCTGACCGGGAAATGAAATACCTCATCAAAATGAGGCTCAGGTTTAACCCTTAACCTGACTGGGAACATGAAATACCTCATCAGAATGAGGCTCAGGTTTAACCCATAACCTGACCGGGAAATGAAATGATGGGATTCTCGAAAGAAGAATCCATAATAGAACCTTCAGACTTACGCACAATGAATCCGATAGGGGTTTTGCAAAAGGATGAAATTGGGGTCCCTAAAGCTTGAAAAGGGGTTTGATTTTGGGTGCCTCATTATTGAGACTAAACAACTTTTGAAATTGATGACCTTTTGCGAGAAAATGATTGGTGGCTTAACCTCAAGCCGAAATTTGACTGTCTATGGTGGGACAGTGGGGACACAGGGAAGTGTGCGAATCTGAGAACCCAAGCGCTCAGATTATACCAAAAAGGGAAGAAATCTTGAAAACTCTTGTTATCAAGTCCTAAAAAGGATAACAACTGATGTCAGGATGCGCCAAAGATGAACCTCAAGCTCTCGCTTCACGCCAGGATAACTAGAAAATATTGTCAAAATGTTGAAAATTATTGTTGATTCAAAATAATTGAAAATGATGCACATTGTTTTGAAAATATTTCCTCTTTTCCACCTGAAGTATTACCTCCGACTGGGCTTAACTCCGTAGAATCAAGATTCGAATTCAAATTGCTTACAATTGACTTTCTTTCAAGGAAGCTATCAATTTCCTTGATATGAACATAAAAGAGAGTATTCTTGATATTGTGAAAGCAATTGGTGAAAGAATATTGATAACAGAATTTCACAAAATTTAAAGAGGATTCTTTGGCAGATTCGGTAGTTTGATATCTTGGGATTCTTTTCTCATGATGATCTTTCTGCCCACTTTTTTCTTTTTTTCTTTTTGGTAGAATTATAGCTCTCTTGGGTTTTTGGGAAATTTATTATATCATCCTTCATTTTGGAGATGTTCTAACTTTTCTCTCTTTTTTTTGGAAAGGTACGTCACAAACTCCTTCATCTCAGAGACGTTCCAATCCTTCTTTTCTCTCAAGGATTATATTGATGGTTATTGGCTCTTTGGTTGGAAATCTCTTGATGATAGCAGAAATTAAATATCCTTTAGGGTTTGTCGGGAGGCTCATCGCAGTCACCTTTATCTTAACTCGCATAATTCGTCTTCATCTTAACGACAATTGAGAGATCCCTTATTCAGATATTTAATTGTTGCTTAAATGATTAAGGAGACATAAAGATTAAATGGATTTTTCTATGTCACCCAGGATATTTCGACTGCTTTATTTTCCAAGAATGATCTTTAATAATATGTCATTGACTGCGATCAATACCGATCACTTATGGCTTTGCAACAACATTGAATTTCCTTTGCTGGTCATATCAAGGATTTATTCTCCATCCTTTTGGTTGGCCAATAGAAAGATTTTGAATTTTGAATCCTTTTTCGCGAAAGCTTTGTCATTTTGGAAGTAATACTGAAGGTATTCTGAGGTAATGTTTTTGTGCAATAAAAATTTTGAAATCAACAAATATTTAACGACGATCTGGCAAATTTTTCTTGAAATCCTTTGTGGAAGCGAGCATTTGCAGAACAACTCAACGCATCCATGACAAAAATTTTCTCCTCCTTTCCCCAAAAGAGAAGATTCAGAAATGGGAAATAGAAATTACTCCCCTCTTCCCTGAAGAGGAGGTGTTTGCAAAATGAACTTTCGAAGAGAAATTAAGCTTTCGTCAAAACTTCCTAACATTAAGATTCTCTTATAGAAAGGGGGCGGGTAATGGTGAGGTCAATGAATTGGTCATGAAGGAACGAGTCCATCACACTCTCCCTGAAAAGAGGGTCCTTCATGATGAAATGGCCTAGTATGAAATTGGGATTACAAGGAAAGCGAACTTCCATCGAAATTCTCCCTAAACTAAGGGTTCCTTGTGTGAAATTGGAATTTTGTTTTGCAAACCGTTCACAAAGACATGAGTCCCTTCAAACTCTCCCTGAAAAGGGGCTAGGTGAACAAAGGATAGCATGCGAAAAGAACGAGCTCCCTTGAACTCTCCTTGTCAAAAGGGTCTCTCGCAAGAGGAAATGATTGAAATTGGTATTGAGTGACCAAAAGGTAGAAATTGGAAATTTGGAATTGATTGACCCGAAGGTCGAAATTGGAAATTGATTGACCCGAAGGTCAGAATTGGAAATTTGGAATTTGAAAATTGGAAATTGAAAATTGGCAATTGGGAATTGAAAATTGGAAATTGAAAATTGGAAATTGATTGACCCGAAGGTTGAAATTGGAAATTGGAAATTGGAAATTGGAAATGGGAAATTGGAGATTGGAAATTGGAAATTGATTGACCCGAAGGTCGAAATTAGAAATTTGGAAATTGGAAATTGGAAATTGGAAATTGATTGACCCGAAGGTCGAAATTGGGAATTGAGTGACCCAAAGGTTGAAATTGAAAATTGAGTGACCCAAAGGTTGAAATTGAAAATTGAGTGACCCGAAGGTCGAAATTAGAGATTTGAAAATTGGGTGGCCCAAGGGCCAAAATTGGTAATTGGATGGCTTGAGGGCCGACATTGGTAATTGGATGGCCCGAGGGCCAAAATTGGTAATTGGAACTTGAATTTTGATGAATGATCGGCACGAAGACTCAACCCAAGAGGTTGACTGACACGACCAACCAGTGAGACACTAACAGTAGTGCTCAGTTTTGAAAGAATACTAGTATGAATACCGGGTTTTGACATTGGATTTTGAAAATATACCCGTTCGAGCCCTGGGTTTTGAAAGTGTACCAGTTCAAGCACTCGATTCGAAAATGTACCAGTTCGAGCACTGGATTTTGAAAACAAACCAGTTCGAGTACTGAATTTTGAAAATGTACCAGTTCAAGCACTGAGTTTTGAAAATATACCAGTTCGAGCACTGGATTTTGAAAACATACCTTGTTTTTAAATTGAGACTTGAATTTTTGAAAGAGACCAATGCTCTTAAAGTATTTGGGAATTGTAACAAGAATGATTGTAGGGGTCTCAGGATTATCCCTTATCCTGAATGGGTAATGAACTTGATGCAAATGCATGCTAATGAATACCGATACAAATGAATGCAAATGTATGTAAATGTGAAAATGATATAAATGAGTGCACATGCGTGCAAAATGAGAGATTTCTTTATCGTGCCTGCATACAGGGTATTTATAGATAGAAACAAAATGTTAAAAATGCCCCAGTATAACTGGGAAAGAAGAATTTAACCATTATTGAACAAAATTGGGAGGAATTACAAAGAATAAGACATGATTTAAGTATAGAGTTTTTTCAAATGATGAGCATTGATGGGATCTGATAATTCCATTTCGTCGACATTGATGAGCCGATATGAATTATGAGGTAATGCCTCTTTGACAACATAGGGACCTTCCCAAATTGGTGACCACTTGCCGCCCGGGCAGTGCTTGAGATAAGCCGTCGATATGAGCACTAGATCATTGGCTCAAAATTTTCTTTCAATTACGGATTTTGCATATGGTCTGGCTATCCTCTGACGATATGATTGAGCATGCTTTGCTGCTCTGAGCCTTCTCTCATCAAGCAAATCAAGTTGCACCAGTCGCTGTTGCTGATACTGATCAATAGGTAACTCTAAAAGTGATGCAAATTTCAGAGCAGGTTTTTGAACATGTAGAGGCAGTACTACTTCAGTTTTGTAGACAAGTTCTGACGGAGTAATATTAGTGTGAGTTCGAATGGTGGTTTTGTATGCCCACAATGCATCATGGATCTTTTCATGCCAGTTACGGCCTATTTCCAAAGTTCGCTCCAGGATTCGAATCAGAATCTTATTGGTGGCCTCTGCCTGACCATTTCCTTGAGGATAATGAGCAGAGAAATGATGCTGGATTCCGAACTTTGAGCAGAATGTCCTCATTGTCTCATTCTTGAAATGACTACCATTGTCTGACACAATATCATGCGGTATACCGAAACAACATAGGATATTCTTGTGGATGAATGAGACCACATGTCGACCTTCTATTGTATGTAGAGTGACAACTTCTACCCATTTAGTGAAATATTCTGTTACGGCAGGAAATATTTATGATCGTTCGAAGCAGAAGGAGTGATAGGGCCTACAACATCAAAAGCCGACATAAAAAATGGCCATGGCGAGACGACAGATTGCAAATTTGTCGCAGACGCATGAATGGAAGGTGCATGCATCTGACATTGAATGCACTTCTTCACAAAATGATAGCAATCTTGTTGCATAGTTCTCCAGTAATATCCTGCTCGGATGATTTGTTTGACAAGAGTTTGGTAGCCAACATGACCACCGCAAATGCCTTCATGTGCTCTTACACAATTTCTTTGGCTTCTTCTTCATCCAAACATCTGGAATATTCAGAACTGAATCCACGACGATAAAGGACATCGGCAAGAATAAAATATCGAGCAGACATGCGCTGAATTGCTCGATGCTCCTTCTTTAATAGTTCTGGAGGAAATTCGCCAGTTTCAATAAAATTTTTGATGTCATGATACAAGGGCTTTTTCTTTTGCTCAGCCTGGTTTATCTGCTCTACTGGGATGAAAGCAGGTTGATCAAGTCTGCCAATTTCAAAGGAGCGACAAGATTCTCCGCTCTTGAAATACATGATGAATCCCAGAGTGGCTAAACTGTCTGCAACTTGATTGAAATCTCTCTTGATATGGAAAAGTTGGAATTCTTCAAATTTGTTGGCAAGAGCTGAGACAATCTTCTGATAAGGAAGTAATTTCTGATCCTTCACTTGCCATTTGGCTAGGACATGATTGACGATGAGCATAGAATTGCCATATGCATGCACTCTCCTGACATTAAAGTCCTGTAGAATTTTCAGACCTTGTATCAAAGCTTCATACTCGGCCATATTATGAGTGCACTGAAAATCTAGTTTGAGAGAAAAGGGGTCATCTCCTTCTCAGGTGTGATTAGTAGAATCCCGATTCTTATGCCTGCCATATTCTTGGAACTGTCAAAAAATAAATTCCAAATTGGAGATTGTTGAATATTGCAGATCCGCTCATCGGAAAAATCATCATCGGCTTTAACATCCTTTACTAGAGGGAAATCTGCCAATTGATCTGCAATTGCTTGGCCTTTGATAGATTGCTAGAAGACATACTCCAGATCATACTGCATCAATAGGACTTGCCATTTGGCGATTCGTCTACTAAGAAAAGGTTGCTCTAGGATGTACTAGAGAGGATTGAGTTTGGACAGGACTTTGACTTCAGATGCCAGCAGATAATGTTTTAATTTATGACACATCCAAACCAAAGCTAGACATGTCTTCTCTATCTAAGTAATTGTAGACTTAATGTGTAATTGTTTAGTGAGTTTTTGATTGGTGTATTTCATCTAGTTAGTGGTGTTTAGTGTTAAGTAATTTCAGTCTTTAAGTCATATAGTTAGGTTGCATCTTTAATTACGTTAGTGCATTTGATGTATTAGTTAACTTAACTCTAGTTGTAATTTGTATGGTTTATTTAATTTTCATTGCATATAGCACAATTGCATTTATTGTTTGACTAAATGTTGTCATTTAGTATCATTTAGGTCTGCTTTAGTGTTAGATTGCATTATTAGTGCTAAAGATATACTTCCAAAGTGAATAGTGCATTGAACTCAAAACCCGATTTTTGCCCTGTCGCACAATCATTATTTTCTATGCAAATTTTTTGATTTTTCTAAAAATTCTTTTTCTGTTCACTTTATTGGTGTGTTAACTGACTGCATACCAAATTTCAGCTCAATCTGAGTTGGTTTGGTCTAATTTTTAAGCGTTTTGTGAAAACAGCTTTTTCGGATTTTAAAATTTTGGGACCTGCAATATCTAGATTTTCCCTGGTTTTGAAACGCTTATATCTGGAGTTCCAGATATTATTTTTTAATTCTGTAAAAACTGCCAGTTTTTTGAATCTGTTAGTTACAGAATAGAACAAATTTCGGAAATATTGGACTTCGTTTTCTCTGTCAAACAGTCAGTTTATGAAGAGCTGTCAGAAGTCTATTTTGCACTATTTAGGGGTAAGATCGTAATTTCACTAGTTTAGTTATTTTCGGTCTATTTTCATTAGTTTCTGCATTTTAATTGCTGCATCTGCATCATCGAGCATAGTTAAACTTAGATTAAGTAATTTTAGAATTAGTTTAATATTTCATTTGTTATTTTAGTATAATTAGTATTTGTTTCTTTAATTTCTTGAAAATTAGGTCTAATTTCATTTCTAATTTAATTTATTGGAATTATTTACTAACTTTGTATTTTCCTATGTTATTAGGTTGAAAAGCATATTAAATATTCCAGGAGATTCTTGTCCAACTGCGAGAAAATTGAGAAGAGGCGAAAAGATAGAAATACCCTTGGCGTGCAACAGAAGATTGAAGTGCTTTTCTAATTAGTTGTAGTGTTAATTTGTAATTGTATTAGCATTGTATTTGTGACTGGTGTTTATTGATTAATAAATTGTTTTTCTTAGAAATAATTGAGAAATTCTCGTTCCCTGTGTATTCAACCCGTACTTACTACTTTTGTGGAAGTCGGTTATTTACTTTTGGTTGACGATTTTCCAAGGATTTTACTGAAAATTTTTCTTTTAAAAAGAGCATTCATAAAAAATCAACCAAATTTTGGCGCCATTGCCGAGGAACGACGAATTCATTCTTTTATTTCTTAGAGTTTAATTTATTAATCTGTGTTAGCTAGTTAGTTCATTAGTTGTTTTTATTTTCTAGTTAGTAGGATTAGTAAGTGAATATAGGTTTAACATAGTTAGTACATATAGGTTTCACTTTCTGTTTTCTAGGATTCACTTAATTTTCATTCTGCAAGGAGCGATTAGACAGGTGGGTTTTAGAGAACTTAGTTTGTGATTTCCTGTATTTTTTTCTTTTTCAGTAAATTAGAATAGTTTGTTTTGTTATTTCATTTATTTAGTTAATTAGTTAATTAGTTCTGACATAATTAGTTTAGAATATTGTTCCTTAGTTGTCTTTATTTGTGTTATTTACATTTTAATAATTAGTTGATTTAGATTTAGATTTAGGTCGTGTGCTTACATCTGGTCTTAGTACCAGTGTATGCAGGGGCGAAGAGCTCTAGGAACCCCATTACATCCATTTGTTGACAACCCAGAGAGAATTTTACATTCTCCTCGAAGTTCAACAACAATGGGTGATATGGATCCTCCAGTTCCTCCACGTCCTCTGAGGGAATACTTCATTCTCACAGATTATGTCCAGGCATTCTGCATTCGGAGACCCGATGTAGGAGTGCATCATTATGAGATTAAGGCCAGCATTATTCAGATGCTTCCATCTTTTTATGGCCTTAGTCACGAGGATCCCTACCGGCACTTAGATGAATTCCTCGAGATCTGTTCTACTGTCAAGATACAGAACTTCGATGATGATGCTTTGAGGTTGACCTTATTCCCATTTTCATTGAAGGACAAGGCCAAGTATTGGCTGAAGTCCTTAGATTCAGTAGAGATAGGGTCATGGGATCAGCTACAGCAGGAGTTCCTTAGGAAGTACTTTCCCATTGATCGGACGAACCAGTACCGGCGAGCCATCACTAGCTTCTCGAAGCTAGATGGTGAACAGTTTCATGTGATCTGGGAGAGAATGAAGAATCTCCTTAGGAAGTGTCCCCATCATCAGGTGCCGAGATGGCAGCTGGTGCAAAGCTTCTACGATGGATTGTCTGACAGGAATCGTCAGATGATCGACTCTTCATGCGGAGGGACTTTCATGTTGAAGAGCGAGGATGAAGCATGGAGGTTGTTTAATACATTGCCAGAGAATTCCCTCCACCATGCTTCAAGCTCTCATGCGGATAGAGTCACACCCAGTATTCAGAAGAAAGCGGGTGTCCTCGAGATTGGTCCATCTACTGCACTACAGTGCAAGGTATAGACATGATTGCTCAGAAGTTGGACCAGCTTCTCTCGTGACCATCCACTACTCAGCAGGTGTGCACTCTGTGTGCCAGCCCGACACATGAGATTAGTGAGTGCCCTTCGGCAGCTCAGTACCCTGAATTTGTTCAAGAACAAGTTCAGGCAGCTCAGGGTTACGCCAGACCGCAAAACAACCCATTTTCATCTACTTATAATCCGGGTTGGCGTAACCATCCCAATTTTTCATGGAAGAATCCACAGTCTTCCATTCAGATGCCTACATCCTCTCAGCCAGCTCGACCGCCATCATTCACTCAGTCATTTCAGAGGTCGAGTTATCCTTAGTCTTCATCCTCATTTCCTCCTCCGATTCCGCAAGAGTCTGCCCCGCAGACATCTTTTGAGGAGAGACTTTTCCAAGCATTCCAAGAGGTGAAAACCTCTAATCAGAATACTTTCGAGAAGTGTAGCCAGATTTTGAGCTTACACACGCAGTCCATTGCGAAGCTAGAGTCGCAATTGGGCCAATTAGCAAAGGCTATCAGTAGGAGACCCGAGGGTACTTTGCCAAGCTAGGCTATCATGAACCTGAAGGGCAAGGACCAGATGACCGAAGGCCTGTTTCATACTGAGTCACAACAGCAGGCCAAATCTGTTATGGCCCTGAGGAGCGGACGTGAGTACCACGTCGAGAGCAAAGAGAGTAGAGAGAGGATTGATGAGCCACAGGTCAGTATTCCATCTTCTTCGGCTCAGCCATCATCATCATCATCCTCATCACCATCATCATCATCATCCACCTCAGTTCAGAAGAAGGATAGGAGTGAGCCTTCTCACAAAGAGGAGGAGCCCTCGATGTATATTCCCCCAACACCCTATCCCAAAGCATTAGAGTCTCCCGGATTCAGAGGGAAGCATGGCACGAAGATCCAAGACATGCTTGACATCTTCAAGCATGTGCAGATCAACCTGCCTTTGCTCGATGCCATTCAGCAGGTGCCGACTTATGCCAAATTCCTGAAGGAACTATGTACACAAAAGAGGAAATCCAGAGAGAATGTTCCTAACAGGGTCCATCTGACTAAGCAAGTGAGTTCAGAACTTCAGCATCAGACACCACCAAAGCTTAAGGACCCTGGAGCCCCTATCATTGCTTGTACCATAGGGAACATTCGGATAGAACGCGCTTTGCTCGATCTGAGAGCAAGCGTGAACATTCTGCCCGGATATTTCTATGATTCTTTCAGGCTAGGAGAGATGAGATCGACTCCTATTACACTTCAGCTGGCAGATCGTTTTGTCAAGGTACCGAGAGGTGTCTTGGAGGACGTGCTAGTTAAGGTGGATGACTTTTATTTCCCAGTCGATTTCATCATTCCCGATATGGAAGGAGTGGATAGCCAGCACCAGACTCTGATCATTTTGGGCAGACCATTCTTGGCGACTGCCAATGCATGTATCAATTGTAGGACCGAAGCCATGGATCTATCATTCGGCAACAGGAAGGTCAAGCTGAACATTTTCAATGCCGCGATGGGTCCAACGGGAGATATGGACTGTTTCCATGTAGACATTGCACAAGATTTAGTGTTGGAGCAGCCCGAGTTGTATATTACTGAGGATTCATTAGATTTGTATCATATAGAGAAGAATAGTTGTATAGTTAGTGTAGATGTGTCTAGAGTGTTGTCAGAGTTTGTCGTGTCATTGTTTAAAATTTTATGTTCGTTTTAATATAGAATTTGTTTCTTTGTGCTGCACGTTCTAATAGGTCATGCCCAACATGCTATTTGAGTTATTTAGTAGTTAATTTAGTTCTTTCAATTTCATTAGAATGGATGTCTTTTAGTTTAGCTAAAGTCAAGTTTTTAGTCATCTTCCCCAAGGAGGGGCGTCAGCCATTAGAGCTCCATTAGAGCTCCATTAGAGCTCTAGGCTGTTTTTGGTAGGGTTCAGTTGAATAGGAAAGTCAATTAGGGTGTCTAGGTTCAGTGTATTAGGAGTTGTTTGGTGTAGCCGTTTTTACTCATTTGGTAATTAGTGTATTAGTTGTTATTTCTTAATTTTTGGAAAATTGTGTTTCTCATTCTAACCTTTATTGATTTTATTAAATTCTTGGCTTAATTAGTTTAGATAGAGGTTAATGTATTATCTAGAGTAAGTCGAATTTTTTAGAAAAAGGAGAAGGAAGTAATTGTGGTAGAAAACAAATTTTGGGAAGGATTGATTGATTTAAATTCGTTTAAGGTAAGTTTTGACTTTTGGTATCCAGCCAAGAGAGCAAGCTTCTCTCTTTTAACAATTTTGGAAACAAAATTTGGATTTCAAAAAAAATTCCAAAAGAGCTATACACGATTTTTGGGATTGATTTTCAAGGTTATCCTTTCTTTCTAGAGACAACCAAAAACGTGTTTAAGGTTTTTGGAAAGGTTTTCAAAAATTACTTAGTGTTTTTAATGTCAAGTTGAAAACGTGTGGGCCTCCTGTGAGTTGGACAATTTCAAACATTTATTCCCCATTTGATTTGGCAAGCAATTAAGGCAAGTTTTATCCCTCTGGGCTGGACGTTTTTGCCAAATCAATTTGTTTCCAAAATTTCTTATCTCCTATTTATTACCTTCTTCTTTATTAATTTAGATTAGGTGCATTAATTAGGTCTCAATTACTTAGATATCGATTTTAGCAATAGTGCACCTTATTTAGGTAGGTTATACTTATATTAATTATTTTCTTTAGGGGTACATAGAGTTGATAAGGTCTATAATAAGTTGTTATTTTGATTTTAGATTTTGATTACGTAGATTTTAACTATTTAGACTCCTTATTTAGTAAGTATCTAAGTGGGTTAACTTAGTTGAACCAACTAGGTGGGGCGTGAGCTTAGTCTAAGTCAAACCTTAAATTGTCCTTCATTAGTTTAGTTGTTTAGTAGACCATAGTTTTAATTCATCTTAGATCTAGTATAATTTAAATTAGTAGTCATTCGTCTGGTTTAGTTATTCTTTAGATGTAATTGTAGACTTAATGTGTAATTGTTTAGTGAGTTTTTGATTGGTGTATTTCATCTAGTTAGTGGTGTTTAGTGTTAAGTAATTTCAGTCTTTAAATCATATAGTTAGGTTGCATCTTTAATTACATAAGTGCATTTGATGTATTAGTTAACTTAACTCTAGTTGTAATTTGTATGGTTTATTCAATTTTCATTGCATATAGAACAATTGCATTTTTTATTTGACTAAATGTTGTCATTTAGTATCATTTAGGTCTGCATTAGTGTTGGATTGCATTATTAGTGTTAAAGATATACTTCCAAAGTGGATAGTGCATTGAACTCAAAACCCGATTTTTGCCCTGTCGCACAATCGTTATTTTATGTGCACAATTTTTGAGTTTTCTAAAAATTATTTTTCTGTTCACTTTATTGGTGTGTTAACTGATTGCAGACCAAATTTCAGCTCAATCCGAGTTGGTTTGGTCTGATTTTTAAGCGTTTTGTGAAAACAGCTTTTTCGGATTTTAAAATTTCGGGACCTGCGATATCTAGATTTTCCCTGGTTTTGAAACGCTTATATCTGGAGTTCCAGATATTATTTTTTAATTCTATAAAAACTGTCAGATTCTTGAATCTGTTAGTTACAAAATAGAATAAATTTCGGGAAATTTGGACTTCGTTTTCTTTGTCAAACGGTCAGTTTACGAAGAGCTGTCAGAAGTCTATTTTGCACTATTTAGGGGTAAGATCGTAATTTCACTAGTTTAGTTATTTTCGGTCTATTTTCATTAGTTTCTGCATTTTAATTGCTGCATTTGCATCATTCAGCATAGTTAGACTTAGATTAAGTAATTTTAGAATTAGTTTAATATTTCATTTGTTATTTTAGTATAATTAGTATTTGTTTCTTTAATTTCTTGAAAATTAGGTCTAATTTCATTTCTAATTTAATTTATTGGAATTATTTACTAACTTTGTATTTTCCTATGTTATTAGGTTGAAAAGCATATTAAATATTCCAGGAGATTCTTGTCCAAGTGCGAGAAAATTGAGAAGAGGCTAAAAGACAGAAATACCTTTGGCGTGCAACAGAAGATTGAAGTGCTTTTCTAATTAGTTGTAGTGTTAATTTATAATTGTATTAGCATTGTATTTGTGACTGGTGTTTATTGATTACTAAATTGAATTTCTTAGAAATAATTGAGTAATTCTTGTTCCTTGTGGATTCAACCCGTACTTACCACTTTTGTGGAAAGTCGGTTATTTACTTTTGGTTGACAATTTTCCAAGGATTTTACTGAAAAATTTTCTTTTAAAAAGTGCATTCATAAAAAATCAACCACATCCCATACCGTGGAAATAGCTAATGTTATTCCCATAAGACGGAATATCCAAGATTCGCTTCACACACCTAAGTGTGTTGAACCACGTGTAATGGTCTTTTGGGTCGCAATTGCATCTTCCCTGCAAGAGCTACGATCCACCTTGGGGAAACCAATGTTATTCCCATTAGACAGGATGATTTGTTAAATTCGATTTCAAACCCTTGAGTATGAAAATGTTGATAAATGCAATCATAACCTTGAAGTATGAAATATAGTGCAGTTTAATATCTTGCAATGCCTCTGTGTTTATATTTGTGCAAAAGATAGAACTTGTGTTACTTTTACACTTTGCACTTGGCACATCCTGACACAGTTGTGAGTAGCACGTACCCTGAGGAGGTACATTGCTTAAGGCATTGGTAAGCATATTAGGTGCACTTACCTTATGAGATGAAAAGATAGAAATTGAACACCATAGGGTATGAATGTTGAAATCATTCGTTGTGGGCTCAGTTGGAGTCTTCGGGCAGTGGCCCTTGTGTGGAGTGGACTCTTGTGTGAAATACCCTAAGCAGAAAATAAATAATATGGTGTTTTGGCTGCTTTCATGAGCAGTGTGCTCTGTTGGCCGTGTGAGGCTGAGCACGTGGATGGGCAGGCCAAGTCCTTGTTTTGCGTACCCTACGGGGACCACAAGGCAGATTCTTCGTTGTGAGGTATGATTGAACATGAGCCTTAAGAAAGATAAACCTGCTTCGCTCCATTCACAAAATGGTTCACCTTGGGAGAGGGTGGATGGTACAACCTTGAGTGACTTGTTGTTACTACGACACGTGTTTGACAGGAGCTGTAGCGTCCTTTGGCCTCCAGTCACTCAGAGTCAGGGAGGTCGAGGTTTCCTTTCTAGGACCTCACTACTGCAGTAGTATGGATTGCAATCCTTGCCTATGCGAGTGTTTTCTCCTAGCCGTGTGCTGCTCGCATGAGGTTGACTCGGTCTGTAGCTTCCCCGGTTACCACCCTAGACAATTAATAATAGACGTCGGGTGCATGTCTCACAGAATGCGAGGTTTCCTTCGCATACCCGAATGAGTAATCAGGAGAACTTAAAGACTAACCAATCAACTGACTTACTATAGTTACTACTTCACTTGTGCTGTGGACTTTACTCTAGTTGCTTTACTTGCTTCAGTTGTTACTTAGTTACTTTGCTGCTCAGCACTTGTTACAGTTGTTACTACTTTGAGCACTTGCTTTACAGTTATTTTTGCTTCTTTTGTTACTTGCTGCTCAGTTAGTTGCTTTAGCTACTTGCTTTAGCTACTTGCTTTAGCTACTTGCTTTCTCTGTTGCTATAGCTTGTTGACTAGTACTTATGTTATCGTCGCGAAAATTTTCCGTCTTCCCTTCCCTTGCGGGAGAGAAAGAGGAAAACATGCTTCCGCGAGTCAAACTTGACCGGATTTTGGAAATTGTTTTGAAATACTCACCTCTGTTTTTGAAAATAGCGGGAAAATCCTTGGGATGGGGCTCGACCTGTCGATACGAGGTTCGACCGTTCCTGCCGCCTTTAACAGGGGTAATCAAACCAAGGACCAAAAATGTGCTTGACTTAGTTAAATCATCGAAATTGTGTTTTGTCCTAAATGCATAGAGAATTCAGGCATGTGCTATGAAATTTTGTAAAATGCAAGTTGGAAAACATGATGTATGCTTGAAAAATGCTTTTGTAGTTGGAAAATGTTTCTAAGGAAAATTGGAAATCAATTTCTTAGGAAATTCTGATAAAAGGATTTGAAATCTCAAGAAAGTTTGTAAAGATTCGGGAAAATCATGAAAGGTTGATAATCCTGGGAAAGTAGAAGTAATTCTTGAGAAAAGGTGAACATTTGAAAAGGAAAGCATTTGTCAGAAAAATTCTAACTTTAAAAATTTTCTTTGGAAAACGATTGAAATTCATTGGAAAGCTCTTTGGAGAAGGGAAATCAAAACTTAGGAAATTGAAATCCTGAGAACATTGTCCTTGAAATATCTAAAAATCGATTTTGATTCTTGAGAAAGATGAGGAACTCCTTTTGAAAATGAGTCTTAAGAAAAGAATATTTTCCAGGGAAAATCACGGGAAAACTTGACTTGGGAAATCCAACCTTGAAAATTTTCAGAGTTTCTAGAGAAATCGATTTCATTGTAATAGAATTTTCTTGAGAAAATCATGAGAAATGCAAATGATACCATGATGCAAATGACATGAATGGATGAATGCCTTTTTATGAAAAAACCTTTTTATTTTAGGAAAACATGCAATTTTAGGATTAAACTAAGCAGAATCATCACATATTCCGACTATGGCCGTAAATATGTTTATAATTTACTTAGTTAATTCTAAAATATTTTGTAAAATTGAAGGCATGCAGTGAAATTTTAGAAGATAACCTAAGAGTGTAGGCTCAGTGTGACTAGTAGGAAGATACTGAATCTGGGTTTCGTCCATATTCCGACTAGAGCCGTAAATATGGACTCCACCGAGTTCATCAACTCCCTAAGAGTTGGTGCACATGCCATTCATGTACATCGATAGTGATTTTGAAATAAAATGCATGAATCACATAAACAGGATATTGCATGAATTCAAACTATATGATATGCATCCTAGTCTAAGCAGAAAATTAAACCTCTTATTCCAAAATTTACATTATTACATCACTAATTAAATGAAATAAAAAGAAATTGCAGACTTCAGCTCCTTCTTTTGAATGTCCCTGACAAACTTGAAATGGGGTTAGTTCAAATATGTGGGTTTTTCCAAGATTTTCCAATAATATTCTGAAATTATTGGACTGAGTTGGATATAAACCCTATTTTCATGCTTTCTTGATATTTGAAATGATGTAAATGCAAGAATATCAGTAAGAAATAGTTTGAAATTTGAAATTGTGGTCAAAATGACCAAAATACCCCTAATAATGAAGTTATACCTTTTAAAATCAGGGTTTTTGAAGGTAAAATTGAGATTTTGAAATTTGAATCGAACCAAATGATGATGAAATGCAGTATTAAGCATGATGACATGCTGCTAAACACATTAGGACCGTAGAATCAGAATTTTGATATGCTGCCATTCATCAAAATTAACAAATTTCGTTTGTTTTTCGCTTGGATCAGGGTCCCGCGGGGCCCTGTTTTAATGATACGATTAAACCGGGTATCAAACGAATTCTAGATGCTGTCAAATTCGGTATGGAGCATCTCTCTGCCCTTATAAACAGCCTAGAATGCTAAAACTCATAAAATGACATGGTTTGGATGCGAAAGTTTACAGAAAATCCTAAAATGGGCGAGTTTCGCCTACAGACCCAAACCAAATGTAACACTTAATGTGATAATGCAAAAATTTCACCATAGAAACATCTGATATTTTGTAGACTGCTAAAGGACATGGAATGGAACACTTTTGACTTTTACAGCTCCGGGATTTAAACTACGGTGAGTTCGGTACCAGGAATTTGGCTCTGACGGAGGTAAAATCGACCTAATCTAATATAAAATTGCTAAAGAAATAGCAGCCGACCATGGAAATTTCTGATATTTAAATTCGAAACTAATGAAAGATGCAGGAACAACTTTCATTTTCATTATTTTGGCATTTGATCAACAGGAACAGAGATAAAATAATGACATTACTAGCCTAAACCAACAGAGCAGACAAATATAACAAAACAGGAGACTGACAAGAAAAATCCAAAACTGATATTAAGACTATTCTAAAAATCA
Source organism: Nuphar pumila (assembly GCF_984573655.1). Lineage (NCBI taxonomy): Eukaryota > Viridiplantae > Streptophyta > Magnoliopsida > Nymphaeales > Nymphaeaceae > Nuphar > Nuphar pumila. The sequence goes on from NC_143249.1 coordinate 102,197,811, forward strand.
TAAAATTTCAGATGCAACCAGAGGACACCCCGAACATGACATTCACTTTTTACAGATTCGGATTTGAAACAATACCCGAAGAGAACCCATCTACTTAAGTCGATCCAAAGTCTCAGAGGCCCAAATCAGGCTCTCACACATGTCTCAAAGTCTCGGATTTTTGTCAGATGTCAAAAAATTTCATAAAAATATTAGATAATCTGATTAATTACTAGACATCATCTTGCGTTCAGGACATTTTTCTGATTGAAAATCGGACCTCATATAAGAGAGATCGCGATTTTACAAGTTGGAGATAAATTTCCAAAACGTATCCCGGGTAACAAAACCTGACCTACCATTTTGAACTTTTACCACAGTAAACAAATTCAAATCATTCCGAATTTTTGGAAGATTGTTAGGGACAACTAAGGGCGCCTACTACGATTTTATCAGCATTTGTAACGAAAAACAAATACATGAAATGACGTGTGGACTGACTGACAAAAATAGGGAGTTACATAAATGAAGTTGAATGCATGAAATATTAAATAAATTCATTGAGCATACTATTTTAATGAAATAAAACGTAAATCTAACTTATTTTAATGCATGAACATGATGGAATGGGGAAATCTAATCAAGAAATCATGAAAACATCTTTTTCTATGTGTCATTTTACGAGAATAGCTCGATCCATCCCTCAGATAAGCTCTTTCTTCAAAACGACAATACGAATCGGGTAAGGATATTACTATAATGAAATCAATAGGGATAGAAGTGCACCTTGTGTTTTCCTGTAGCTTTGGAACTCCCAAAATGAATGGCTACCAACGGCTTCTTTCGTCCTTCGATCCGGGCTTCCAAGGGTTTACGAAAATCGATCCACGCCTAGATCGAATTGGAAGTGGTGCGAGCAAGGTTGGTGCTTCAATGCACCCTCTCAATTGAGCCCAAGGGGGGCATGAATTCAGAACTTTAAAATCGTGTAGTAGAGCAACTCTGAGTGAAAATGCTAAATCCAAAGGGAGCTCTCTCTTCAGCTGGGCGTGGGACCTTGTATTTGTAGCATTTTTTTTAGATTTTTGAATTTCAAACAGGCTCAATCTGAGCCCTCCATGTGGTGCCATCTCAGGGCATGCCACTTGGATTTTTTAGAAATTAGAAAAATGAGAATTTTGTGGGTGAGACACCTCAGCAGGGGATTTTTAAAAAATTTCAAACTTAGCTTGATTTTCTCTGCAGGAGTCTCCCAAATGGTGCCACCTCAGAGGGGGTTGCCTAGGGTTTTTGAAATTCAAACTCTGCTTTTCTGAAGCTTCTCATATGGCGCCACCTCATGGGGCTACCTTCTATTTTGAATAAAACAAAAAATGAAAATTGAAGCCAAGTGGGGTTCTGGAATGGCGCCACCTCAAAAGGAGGTTTGAGGTTTGACTCTAGAAGAAGTAGGAGCATGCCATGTGGCACCACCTCTGAGGAGTTTGAACATTCAAATTTCTGCTTTTTCTGAAGGGAGCAGAGGCTGACATGTGGTGCCACCTCAGGGTGGCTCCATGCTGCCATGTGGCAGGAGGACAGGAGCAGAGGAAGCCAAATGCGCCACCTCAGAGGAGGACTGCTTCCACTTTTTCTGATACAGGGGGATTTGGACAGGTGGCAGTTCAGGATGGCTCTGCTTCTGACAAGTGTCAGCTAGCTGGAGGAGTCTTCTCAAATGGTGCCACCTCATGGTAGATTTGAAATTCAAATGAGGTTGGTTCTGGAGGACTGGTGGGTGGACATGTGGTAGCATCTCTGGGATATCCTGCAATGACATGTGGCGGAAGGGAAGAGAAGGAGAAGAACCATGTGGCGCCACCTAAAAAAAAAAAAATGAAATAAAATAATTTTATGGATGAAAATCAGCATTTGCGCCACCTAGGCCTTATTTGATTTTTTTTGAATGGTTGCTTTTTCTGAAGAAGGCCAAGAGTGACACGTGTCCTCTACTTTTTCTGAAGGAAGCTAAGAGTGACATGTGTCACTTACTTTTCTGAGAAAAGTAAGGAGAGACATGTGCCAGTCTGCATTTTCTGAAGAAGGGAGAGATTGACACGTGTCCTCTGCAGAAGACACCCTTCAAATGGTGCCACCTCAGAGGAGACAAGCTTTACTTTTTCTGAACAGGGTAGCACATGACACTTGGCATCTCATGGTGACCTTGGAATGACACATGGCACAGGGTGAAGATGGTGGACATGTGGCGCCATCTTAAAGAGGCCCCACACTGACACTTGGCAAAGAAATGGAAAGAGAGAGAAAATGACATGTGGCGCCACCTTTAGGTGAACCCCACGCTGACACATGGCAGGGAAATGGGAGGAGAGAGAAAAAGAAAAGTGACGCCAATCTAGGGACAAGGCTCCTATATTTTAGGGTTTTTTTTTCAAAATTCAGGTTTTTCAAAAGAAAAGCCTATGTGGCACCACCTCAAAGCGGGTCCCACATTGCTTCTTTATTGAAATAAGGACAAGACAATAAACCTCTTTTTGGAATTTTCATAAAAATCGGACCAATTGGCAAAACAGACATTTTGAAAGTATTTGGCCCCCGTGGGGTGATTTTGCAAAAGAATGATATTGGAAATTGCTGACAAAAGGGTAAAATCTGAGATGAAGTGGCTGAAGTCCATATTGAAAACTATCCAGATCATTTTCCTGAGAAAATATTTTGAAATTCAGAGTCCTGGGGGTAAAATGGGAAGAATTGATAATTTTGAAGACCCAGGGTTTTGGAATCGATTTTGAAAAGAGTTGAAATTTGAATCTGGATTGAAGGTTTTGAAATCGAGAGTTCTGGACCTCGAAATGACATGTTGTGCAGTGCAGAGATATGAAATGTTCATGTAATGCTATGCAATGACGTTTCCTGAAATGTAATCTTGAATGAGGATTTGGAGATTCCAGTCTCCTGTTAGGAGTAGAATTTTGAACATCTGAGTTAGAATAGAGAAATTTTGAGAGTTGCAGATGAAATTTGGACTTTTACAAGTTTTGAGCTCAAAAATTGACCATTTTGCCCTCCAATGATCTCAAAGGATGAATGATGATGCTGGGTGAAAATGTCGGGGAGGTGAGTGAAAATTTGGGGTGTTTACAACTTGTCACTTTACTCTTAACCGACACAGGCACTTACACTTGTTAGCTTTCCTGTTTTTCATGTGTACATGATACATATATATCTGCTTGCGGTTGTTTCTTCACCACCTCGCAAGAGGACTGACCCCGTTTTATGGGGATGTAGGTGACGAACAGGTGTAGTGCGGATGCGGTGATACACGGTGTAGGCTTTGAGGACCCACACACACTTGACCTGCAGTTCCTATACCTGGTGGTTTTTGGGTTTCTGGTTGTTGTTGGGATATATTCCCTATTTTGTACTTTTTGTACTTGCATTTTGTAAATACTTTAAAACTGTTGGGGTGTTTCCCCTTTTTACTTCACAGCTACACTTTTTGTACACACCGTTGGTGTGAACACCCCAAATTTTTCAAAATGTTGTAAATATTCTCTTTTTGCCCCTGACCCCATTTTCTGGGTAATTGAGTCACTTTTAAATCTAAATTTCATTTTATTTCTCAAGTTTTACTGAAATTAAATTCATTTTATATATCTGACTCAATTTCGGATCCGGATCCAGACAAAAGATCCAAATCTGAGTTTCGTTATCCAATTATTAAATCAAATTCTCAAAATTTCCAAAACAACTTTTGAAAGGCTCAGACAGTTCGTCTGATATCCGTTTGGATCCATCGCGTTGTATTTCCCGATTCAAGGTCAAAAACTCGAACATTTTCTCAAAACCTGGGTCCCAAAACCCATTTTTTGAAGAAATTTCCCCAAAATAGCCTTGAATTCTGAGAAAGACCCTCTTTTGTAAATATTTCTCAAAAATACAAAAAAAAAATAGTTTTAAATCTTTGATTTTAGGGTTTTATTCTAAAAATGCCAAAAAAATGTAGAAAATGTCAAAAAAAACAAAAAAATAAGGAAATAGAAAAAGAAAAAAAAAAGCAAAAAAAACCTTTTGAAACACCTTTTTGAAAATAGAGTTTTATGAAAACACCTTTTTAGCAAAAATGTGTTAAACCCCCCCTCCCCCCTCTTTGTAAAAAATCTTGAAAAATAAGGACCCGTATGGAATTTTTTTTTTTAAAACCTTCATTAAAAGAAGTCGCAGAAGAGGGTTTAGGGCGTCGTTTTCACCCCTCTCATTCTCCTTCTCCGCCTTTCTCGAAGCTTCCATCGTTCTCATCCTTCAGCCGCCCATCACCAACAATCTCCTCCTCCGTAAGCCCTTTATCGCCAACAGATTATTCATCCTCCACCTTCTTTACAGTCGGTTGAGGGGAAACCCTCAAGGACCATCCGTTTCCACCCTTCCCCCCTTTCCCTTTCTTTCAGATCATCGTCTTCACCCTTTCATCCTTCTAATTTCCAATTTTTTTTTTCTTCTGGCTCTCGATTCCCTTCTTTTTCTTCACTCTTCTTCCTCTTCTTCTTATTCCCCTGGCTTTCCCCTCAACAGTTGAAGGAAGTCGACAAATCCCACAGCAAAACCACGGTAAGGATTTCTGTCACTTCCTTCTTTCTTTCTGTTTGTACGAATTTCTGAGCCACCTTTTTTTCAGCAAGCCTCTTTGCAGCATTGATCTACGTATAGTAGAGTCAACTTACAAATGGCAATATTCATAGGAATGTTCTCATTCCGACATATTGTTCATTTTTTTTCTTCTTTCATTCTTTTCAGTCACGATTCCAATCTATAATTAGTTTTTATGATTTTTCTTTTACTTTAGATTTTCTATTTACATTTTGATGTCTGATTCCATTTTCTGTAATAAGTTTATATTTTGATTTTCTTTTGGTTCGATTTTTTTTTTCTTATCTATTTCCTACTTTATGATGTTTTGTTTATCATTCATATGGCTCTTCAGCACCATCTGTATGCTTTTCCCACTTTGCTTTGCGCTTTGATGTCTCGTTTGCATTTCACTTCCTTTTTTTTTTTATTCACTTTTGATAGTCGTATGTAATGAGCTCCTGTTTTCCCTTTTGATCACCTCTTGATATTTGAGTTCTAATTTTAACAGCATCGGATGTCGTTCGTCTACTGCATTTCAATTACCTTAGATTGCATTCTGCTCTATTACGATTCCCCATTCCAATGCATTTTCTTTTATGTTTTCAGTTTTTTTTTTACTTCATCACATCCTCATTCATATCTCTAAATTCCGATAGGCATCCGCCATGTTTGATTTATTTTACTCTAGTTTGTTTGATATTACCTGCATCATGTTGTCATCCATGTCCATCCAAATCAGTCGTCCAACAGTATATGCAATGCATCTGCATTTGTGGATACCCATTTTCGCTCATATTCCATTGCATATCACCATTTTCTCCATATCTCATCATCCATGTACCTCGCTGGGTCATCGTATCCATCCTGCATTTTTATCCCATCCATGTGAAGCGGTTTGGGCATACCACACTCCAGGCAATATCATATCATTCTATTGATTAGGTGTCAATTAGTAGAAAATTATGCTGCTCTCAGGATACATGTAAGACCCGTAATTTTTCAGAAAATATCTGAATAAAATTCATGAGGCATTTACCGGTAAAAATAGCATTTTTTCTCAGAATACGAAACGAGTCAATTCCTGCGAGTCAGTTATACTTAGGATATTCGTTGATTCGCGAATATATGCTCAAATACTCTGGAAGTCATAACTTCCTACCTGAACGAAATCAAAGGATTCCTGCGAGCCAACTTTCTTAGTTGCATCAATACGAAGATAATGGCCTACTCAGAATTTTTCGGAAAAAAATGTTGAAAAGTCGACATTTTTGCGGGAACCACGAGAATCTTGGTGGGACCCATGAGAATCTTTCCTCAGAAAATATCTGGAATATTCCTAGAATATTCCCAGAATATTCCATAGGATATTCCAAGGAATATTCCAAGCATATTCCAAAGAATATGCCAAAGCATATTCCTTTTTAAAAAGCATATTCCATGGAATATGCCTTTTAAAAAGCTATAAATAGGGGCCCTCCCCCTTTGAAAAAATTGACCGCCCCTCCTCTTTCTCTCTCCTACTTTCTAAAACCTCCCCCAGTAGGCTTGAGCCCACTTGACCTAGCCTAGCCCACTTGACCTGGTCTTAGCCAACCTGACCTGGTCCTAACCCACCTGACCTAGGTCTGAACCTACTTGACCTAGTTCAAACTAGTTGACTTGACTTAAACCTGGTTTGGTTTAAAGTCAAAGTCAAAGCCCTTTTTGGTCCAGATTCCAGTTTGGATTTCTGAACCCAGACTTAGCCTACTTGAGCTGAGTTCGAACCTGCTGAACCTAGTTGACTTGGATCGAACCCTGTTTGGTTCAGACCACTTGGGTTGAGTAGCTTGACCTACTCTACCTCTTTCTCAACTAAGTCAGCTTCATCTGACTTAGTTTGACCTCTCGAAGGAAGGCTCGAAGCCAGAGAAACAACCCGGAGCCGTTCCTTCCACGATTTGAAGTAAGTTCGCTTCGTTGATCCATCTCTCTCAAGTATTTGATTGTTTGTATATAGCATATACTTTCTGAAGTAGTATCTTGCTTTAGTTCTTAATTGAGCCCTTTTTGGACACTTCGGTGTTCACCCACTCGTCTCGTAACTATCGTCGGATATATCTATGTTCAAATACGCAGTATATGCGTTTTAAAAATGGTATCTCGCCTTAGTTCTTGGTTGAGCCCTTCAGAACACTTCGGTGTTCATTCGCTCACCTCGTAACTATCGTTGGATACAGATCTAGGTGTATATCTGCTGATTCTACCGATGCGTCCTATATCGCACAGGCTATGTAATTTACCTTTGTCGTCGCATCGTATGATGCCAAGGCTCCCTGTTTTCTGCACTTCCGATTACTGCACTTCCGATTATGCATTTACTTACGCCGTCGCGTCGAACGATGCCAAGGCTCCTGCTTTCTGCAATGTATTTACTTACGCCATCGCGTCGAACGATGCCAAGGCTCCTATTTTGATATATATGTAGAATAATTCGTTCAGTTACACACCCTGAACAATAGTATATGCATTTCCTTTATGCCGCCGCTGTATAAAGCTCAAGCTTCTGCTTATACTACATATATGGCGCATAAATGAGCGTTCAAATGGAGACCAAACTCCAAATCGCCAATGCGATTCCCTTGCCGCTCCTCATTCAAGATTCTGCTTGACGAATGAAGCCCCTATTGGAAAGGCTTCGCTTTTTGGCAAAATGCTCTTTACGTAAAGACTAAGTCAATTACGTATGGCCTGGCTATGGCCCAGGGTTCCTGCAACCTTGATGGATGCAAAGTACGCACAACGGTGCGCATCCATTTTCCCGAATTAAGCGTGGCGATTTCCTACCAAACAGGGGAGATGCCGCTGAAATGGATAAAAGAAATGCACGCTTTCTCCGTAAAAGAGAGGAAGTGCTGCAGAAATTTCTGAAGAAGCTAAGAATAGCTCAGAAAGAACGTAGCAGGATACTCTGACATATAGCAGAGTGCTACCCAGTTTATGGAATGCCTTCTACAACGTAGAAGGGTTCGTCGTACCACTGCCGGTAGAGCAGGGGAGGTGCTGACGAAATGGTTGGCAGAAGAGCTGCCGGAACCAATGGAACGACATAATGATGTCCGTTGATGGAATGATGCCAGATCGGCTCGTATCTTTTTGCCTGCAAGGGCACCTTGCTCGTAAGGGCCGTCGAGCCAGAGTAGAGGTTGCGCCTTGACTAGGTTTGGACTCGTTGCGTAAAAATACGCCGAGTAGCCGATCTATTTAGATCGAGTCATATGCATGCTCATTGAGAACGGTTACGCAACCAGACTCGTAAGGGCGGCTGAGCCAGAGTGTGTTGTTTCCACCCAAAAGAGGTGTGATGCTCGTGGTGGCCGTAGTGCCAAGAGCGGTGTTCTGCATGCATATGAATAAGACTTAAGGTCGCACATACCCCACGGTTGAAAATCGTGTTAGGGGTACCCCCTCAGTAATGACTGTGTTGGGGCAGACTGAATGGGGTCGGGTACATACTCTCGTAGTGCTGAGGCACGGGCTGCCTAAATGGCATGCAGATTCTGTCCAAGTAATTGTAAGACTGGCAGACCCCTTCAGGAATTATGCTCACTGTGGAATGACAGTGATGGTACAGCCTTGAGTGACACGTATTTTACTTTGGACCTGATAGAGTCCACGATGGCCTCAGTCACTCATGGGTTTTGGAGTCGTGGTTGTCCTTAAGATCTAAGGATTGAACCCAACTACTGCAAGTAGAGGATGCATTCGAATATGGGCCTAGTAGGGTTCTCCCAGTTGAAACACACTGCCCTACTATGAATAGGGTCAACAGGCCTCTGGGGTATCTAAAATACATAGAATAATCAACCCCCAGAACGTCGCGTTGATGCCCGGACAATGCTTCGCCCGCGTACCAAGGGTGGAAGAGGTTAAATATCGAAACAATGCATTAGCTTAGGTTTAGCGATGCTTGAATGTATGCGTGGATGGCCGTTGTTGAGTCAGTCCTGCATAACCTTTGTGAAGGTGTCATGTTCGGTATACTACTGGACTGACTGGGCAAAGACCCGTGTTGTATCTGCACGACTAAGCAAAGCTCGAGGAGCTGTCCTTCGATGCGTGGGATACGGATGTGTCAAGTATGAAGACTTGAGCTAAACATCACTTTGAGACCCGGAAGAGGTCAAAGCTAAGTCGTGAAGACTTGAGCGAATGTTCAACTCATACCCTGAGGAGGCTCCTGCGATATACGCTAAGTCTTGGAGGCTTGAGCGTCGTTATTACGAACTGCGACCCTGAGTGGTCATCGTATGTGCTTGAGTTGAATGGACGCATGTTTGCTTGCTTACCAGACCATCAGTGGTTCTGACCCCGTTTAATGGGGATTTCAGGTGTTGGACCTGCGTGGCGATATGCGGAGCAAGGCGGCATCGATTTCCAGGGTTTCTCTAGACAGAGTTGTACTGCTTCCTTTTATTGGATCTATATTGCTTTTCCAAGCAGTGATGTTGCAATAAACTTGTGGTTTTCGATAAAATGGAACACTTTGGTGGTCAATGAGTTGTTTGGCCACATACCTGCAACGTGCTTGGAGTTTTCTAAAACCGACGACTCATTATCGTCTGATTCCGCTACTAAAAGCTTTTCTAAGTTCCGCTGCAAAGAAAAAAAAAAAAAGAAATTCATGAAAATTTTAACTTAGCTTTGTTTTGGAAATCCGGGGCGTTACAGAATTGGTATCAGAGCGTGTGTCTAAGAAACCTGGTTCAAGATCCATCATGTCACGATATCGCACTGTAAGTATATTTTATACTTTTTATTCTGATCTGGGTGCATCTTTGTATAGATGGCAACTCATGACTCCCGAGGATACTGCTATCGTTGCAAGGTCATGCACGATGAGTGGATATGCCCGTATGAAGTCCAAGACTGTCAATACTATGGTGAAGATGGGCATTCCGCCAACGAGTGCCAAAGGAAATATACCGCCGATATGGGTCGGCGGGCATCAAAGGGTCTCAGGGATGAGACTTCGCGTGTCAATGGACCGCATCACTCTAGTGTTGGGAGCAACCATACCCCAACATCTTTTGATGAATTACCAAGGCTGAGGGATTTTGATTTGAACTTTCCTGCGGAGGTCTATCACTCGCCAAGCTACCATCCGGCATCACATACGCCGAGCTTAAATGGCAGGAACGAAAGAGGGGATTCCTTTTGTTCGCCGATCATTATTTCAGACTCCCAGAGTCTTGATCTTGCCGACTGGGAGAGTGGACTGGATTCCCTCATGTATCCCCAATATTCGCTTGAGAGTGCGGAAGTGCCGCCCAAGCCAAAGCTAGTAATGCCTGCACCAAGGCCATATGGCAATAGATGGACCTTTTTGAGTTCGTCTTCATCAAAGAAATCCAGGTCTTAAAGAGACTGATGATGTTTTGGGAGTCAGTAGACTCATGTATATAGTTTCTCAACGCCTAAAGTCTGCCAGTGCGGCATGACGTTTTGTTTAAGGCGATGCTTATGTAAATATGATGTATATTAGGTAAATAAAGCTTTTACTCCCTCATATACATCGAGAAACTAAAAACAAATGCTTGTGTGTGATTAGATAAATGGCTCCTACGACGAGGAGAACCATGCCGAGCGAGGAGTCCCATACGCAAGGATTCCTGTTGGAAACACTCAACAACCTGGTTACCGCCATCCGTGAAACGAGGCCAGAACCAGTCGCACCACGAAACGAGCACCTGGGAGGAGTGACTTATGAGAAGTTCCTCAAACTTGACCCGCCAGTTTTCGTTGGCAGAGCCAATCCAGAGCTTGCAGAGAGTTGGATCGAAGAGACAGAACGTGCCTTCTCGGTACTAGGAGTACCAGAAGAGAAAAAGACCAACTTTGGCACGTATCGATTGAAGGACAATGCACGGAAGTGGTGGGATACCACTAAGCTTATCCAGTTCTCGCAGGTGGAAGTCATTCCTTGGACTGACTTCCGGAGAACTTTCATGGATAACTACTTCCCATTGCATCCCAGAAACAAGAAAAAGATGGAGTTTCTGGAGTTAGAACAAGGCGGTATGAGTCTGATGGACTATACCACCAAATTTCAAAATCTAGAGCGCTACTGCTCTCGATTGTTCGAAACAGACCAAGAAAGGGCCGACAAATATGTGAATGGTCTGCGCGAAGGGCTGAGATCGAGGGTGGTAACAAGCATGCCTTCGACTTTTCAGGCTGCAGTAGCAGCAGCTTCAAAAATCCAAGAGGATTGGGCGCGATCTAAAGTGATCGTAGCAAAGAAGCCCGTAGTAAATGGTGGGAACCGTAAAAGGATGTTCCCAAATGGCCAGGGTTCACGACAACCCTTTCAAAAGAAGAAGTTCCAAGGAGGGAACAACACTCAACAAGTCGTGAGGCCAAGACAGAACACAACTTCGAATGGTCAGCAGTCCAACTTCAGCTGCCCAAGGTGTCGTGTGAACCACCCCGGAAAGCCATGTCCTCGTGACATTGGTGGTTGCTTGTATTGTGGCAAGATGGGCCACTTTATAAGGGATTGCGCCAAGAAGGCTGCAGATGAACAGAGGAGTAATGCCGGATCTGCCGGACCCTCTCGACCAACACCACAACGTTCTCAGTTCCAACGACCGCCACCTAGAATCGAACAAAGGCCTGCTGCAGGTCGTGTATATGCTGTAACGACTGAACAAGTCGAAAATGGTGACCTGATTGAAGGCACCATACCTATTAATGGACATGCAGCTTACGTCTTGTTTGATTGTGGTGCTACTCATACCTTTATCTCCGACGATTTCACCGAACAACTTCACGCCTCGATGCAACCGGTTGATAAAATGATTGAAGTGTATAACCCGTTGGGATCACGCACCAAATGTATCCGGTGTGTGAAAAATTTAGATATTGAGATAGCAGGGCAACACTTGCCTACTGACGCCATCCTGATCGATATGATACAGTACGATGTCATTCTGGGAATGAATTGGTTGGCTCAGAATAATGCCAAGATTCTGTGCCGCGAAGGCAGAGTGATTTTATCTCGACCCGGATTGCCTAAGATGGAATACCGGTTATCCAAACTAGTTCCACAGAAAAGGCTCATATCAGCACTTAAGGTACAAAAATACCTTAGGAAGGGTTGTGTGGCCTTCCTGTTGAGTCTCTCAGTAGAAAAATCCAACGACCAACCCCTTGAGAGTTTGGAAGTGGTGCGGGAGTTTCCCGATGTGTTTCCTGAGGAATTGCCAGGACTTCCGCCACTTCGTGAGGTTGAATTTGGAATTCAATCCTTACCTGGAACAACGCCGATATCCAAGGCCCCGTATCGAATGGCGCCAGCTGAACTCAGTGAGTTGAAGTGTCAGTTGGAAGAACTGATGGAACAAGGGTTCATCCGTCCAAGTGTATCACCGTGGGGAGCCTCGGTGTTATTTGTAAAGAAGAAGGATGGATCCCTTCGGTTATGCATCGATTATCGGATGCTTAACCAGGCAACTGTTAAAAATAAGTACCCATTGCCTCGAATTGAGGACTTGTTCGATCAGCTCAGAACAGCGAGGGTGTTCTCCAAGATCGACCTCAGGTCTGGGTATCATCAGCTCAGAGTTAAGGAAGAAGATATACCTAAGACTGCCTTTAGAACGAGATATGGCCATTATGAGTTCGTAGTAATGCCCTTCGGACTCACTAATGCGCCTGCTGCCTTTATGGATCTAATGAACCGGATATTCAGACCATATTTGGATAGCTTTGTCATCGTCTTTATTGATGACATTCTCGTATATTCTGAGAACAAGGAACAACACATGGAGCACTTGAGAATCGTCTTGAAAACCCTTCAAGATAACCAGCTCTATGCCAAGTTTTCAAAATGTGAATTCTGGCTAGATAAAGTAATGTTCCTTGGCCATGTGATCTCGAAAGATGGAATCGCAGTGGATCCTGCGAAGGTGGAAGCTGTGATGGACTGGAAGCAGCCAGAAAACATCACTGAAGTCCGTAGCTTCCTTGGACTTGCCGGATATTATCGGAAGTTCATACAAGACTTCTCCCGAATCGCCGTACCGATGACGAAATTGCTGAAAAAGGGAGTGAAGTTCGAATGGACTGACCAGTGTAAGGAGTGCTTTGAGGTTCTCAAACAGAGGCTTACCACTGCCCCTGTCCTTACCTTACCTTCTGGTCAGGGAGGCTTCGTGGCTTATACCGATGCCTCGAGAACAGGTCTGGGTTGTGTGTTGATGCAGCATGGCAAAGTAATTGCCTATGCGTCACGACAGTTGAGGGTCCATGAGAAAAACTATCCAACCCACAATCTGGAACTTGCCGCGGTGGTGTTCGCACTTAAAATCTGGCGACACTACCTATATGGAGAGAAATTTGAGGTCATGTCGGACCATAAAAGCCTAAAATACCTCTTTTCTCAAAAAGAACTCAATATGTGGCAACGACGATGGCTGCAATTTCTCAAAGACTATGAGTTCACGCTTTCCTATCACCCTCGAAAGGCGAATGTTGTAGCAGATGCCCTTAGTCGCAAGACTGTTGGCACTCTAGCCAGTCTAACCGGACAATGGAAGTTGATGGAGGATTTCGTCAACTGGAAGCCATTTTTGGCTGATTCTGGCATAATCCAAATGTCATGTTTGACGATCCACATCGAGTTCCAGGGTTTCTCTAGACAGAGTTGTACTGCTTCCTTTTATTGAACCTATACTGCTTTTCCAAGCAGTAATGTTGTAATAAACATGTGGTTTTCGATAAAATGGAACACTTTGGTGGTCAATGAGTTGTTTGGCCACATATCTGCAACGTGCTCGGAGTTTTCTAAAACCGACGACTCATTATCGTCTGATTCTGCTGCTAAAAGATTTTCTAAGTTCCGCTGCAAAGAAAAAAAAAAAAAGAAATTCATGAAAATTTTAACTTAGCTTTGTTTTGGAAATCCGGGGCGTTACAATACAGGAAACCTTTGATTCAGACAACAAGGGAGGGGTAGGCAGCAGAAGCGTTCAGCTGCTGGCACACCTGATTATTTGGCATCTGAAATACTCCTTGGTACTGGGCACAGTGTTGTTGCAGATTGGTGGTCTATGCCTAAGGAGATGAGTTACAAAGCACAGGCCTTGATTGACAAATCATGCCATCTCTAAGGGAGAAGCACGATGAGTTCATTCTAGGGGAGCTTGTTAGAAGGAGGTGAATATCTAAGGGAGAGGTGCTGTAATTGTTTTGATTAATCAAGAACGTGAAGGGGAACAAATCGACAGAAACCTCGTTAAAAAAGTTTTTACTGGACGTTTTGTGGAAATTGGAATGGGTAGCATGGATTGATATGTGACTGATTTTGAAGATGCCACGCTTAGTAATTCTGCTGCTTACTACTCGTTGAAGGCTTCCAATGGGATTTTGGAAGATTCTTGTCCAGATTACACGTAAAAGGTTGAGAAGTGCTTAAAACGAGAGAAAGATAGGATGACACATTACTTGCGTGCAAACAGTGAGCCGAAGTTGTTAGAGAGGGCAACATGAGTTGTTGTTTGTGTATACAAGTCAGCTTCTTGAAAAGGAACATTCTGAATATCACACTCTACTGAGGGACGATCTGTCAAGAAGGTTCAGACTTTCTAGCAGAATGGAGAAGGGTTTGGAACCAGTTTCTCAGATATAAACAAGGATGACCTTCGTAAAGCAAGCTGAAGATGCTGCAAGCAACAGGAAGGTATGGCTCTATCTTGTGGTTCTATTTTGTTCTATAGAATGCCTGTAATATTCATGTTAATATCATGGTTTTAATGAAGTTTAGACATATATATATATATATATATATATATATATATATATATATATTACAGGTATAATTTTTATGAGAAGGGTTAACTCACTTTATTTTTTTTTTTATTCTATACCAATCGTCCCCTTTTCTCTATGTTTAGCCAATGCAGCTACTGATGATATTTCACTGTATTATACAACTACTCCATTTTTGGCCATTTTTCATTTGTGAGGTGATACACATGAAGAATTACACCCCTTATCTAGTCTTTTTATCTATGCTTTAAGAGGCTCCAGTGCATGTTAATCATGGAATCATTATGAAACATTCAAATTCTCATCGAATTAAAGCAGTCTGAATATTCATTGTGATGAATGTGTTTGTAGTGTTGAAGTCTTCTACCCTGTTGGTTCTTCCAATTCTTTCTTTTTGTTGCAATGATCAACAATTGTTGTTATGTGCTTTTCCCTTTTGGGGAAAAAATTATTATCTTTAGAAATGGTCAGTTATTTGAATTTTTTTTATGGAACATCTCCCCACACCTTATGCACACACCCACGTTATATTTATCCCCCACCATATATCTACATTGCTTTTTACATGTTATAACCACTGCATTATATCATCACACTCATACAGTTTTCACAGCAATAGTGTTTTGTATTGTTAGCATGCCATTTAAATACTATTCACTATAATTCACACAACCCTTCCCTGCCCCAATTCTCTACATTTTTCATGTACTCTCCTGTCACTAACCACCTTTGCACTACAAGCATTCTCCCAACTCCCGCATCATCACCATCCTGCATATCCACCATCTACACATATTGTACACTAATCCCTTCATAGACACACAACACTCTCACCCTCCTGCATATCCACCACTACTCACTGCTACACAAACACCTGTTATTCGTCAGCAAGTCCCTGCGCACCAGCCATCAGTCTCAATAGTGAGAATCCATAGCCGAGTCACGACAATGAATGTTGTAGGCCTCACTACATGTGTCCTGTTACATTCATTTGCTATAGGCATAGGATCCAGCTGATTGCAAAGCATTCTTTGCATCCACCATTTCACTTCTCATTGTATCGCACTCCCTCAAAATTCCTGCAACTTCCATCCAGCAATACTTACCTTCTTTTTATACTCCAGCCATCACCTATTCACTGTCACCATCCCTGCACCATCATTGCACCTGCAGCAATACATTGCATTGCCATCACATTCCTATCACTTGTTGTTCAAGTGTGGGAATATCATACGGTTTCACTATAGTTGGGCCCCATGCATTTAGAAATCATGTATGGCATTTGCATGATAATTAGGTAACATGCATTCAGGAGTTAGGTGGATAGGCACCACTCATTGGTGAGTCCATTTATATAGGTTTGTTGTAATAAGTTTCTCCATTACATGTATCTATCATCTCCATCAATATTAACCCTCTCTTTATATATATAAATTTATAACTTGGCTCTTGTTTAGGTACTCTGTCTAGCCATACACCCATGTAACATTTTTGTAATAGATGTCCTATCTAATCATAAGCATTTGTGTTTCTGACATAATATTTCCCATCATTTACTATATCTCATATTTTCTTCTGTTTTACTACTAACTCTGTTTTGCAGGGATCTCTGAAAAATGTTGAATTCCCTCTTGGATTAGGACCTTATCATTTTAACTTCGATCCAAGTTGTAATAGTTAGATATTAAAGAGAACTTCATCTTTTCAAGCGTAGATTAGAATGAATGAGCATTGTAAATATCATAAATTACTTGTTTTCATACTCTTTGCCTTTATTTTTCAAAAATTTCACAAATGGGATCACGAATGACACGTGCACCGTTTTATAAAAGGTGACTAAATCCTAAGTCGACGATTTACATCAATGGCCATAGTCAGGATATGAACAAGACTTAGGATTTTCATCTTTTATGGAATAACACTGGATCCACACTAGATCCTTTTTTTTTTTTTTCAAAATTCATCATATTTTCTTTAAATATATTTTTTTTCTTTTATGAGAGTTTAACTTAAAATTAAACTCAAAATATATATCAATGTCCATAGTCAGGATATATTGAGAGTTAATTTCACTTTAAACTCTATGAAAGCACCAAAATATGTTTCATTCTTCACCTGAATTTAAATATAGATTATTATATAATACATTCAATGACCATAGTCAGGAGTGTATTATATCATCAATCTTATTTTAATTCACTTAAGGAATGAAATAAGATTTTCAAATCCAATTTCAAGATTCTTTAAATTCAATCATCATTTAAGATAGAACAACATCACATTTTCAAAAATTCTTTTCCAAAATCCAAGTGATGTTAATATCTTCTTCAATCAATCTTCAATTCTTGTAAAATCCAATTCATCTTTTCATTTTCAATTCTATTTCATTTTCAATCTCAAAGTCCAATTTAACTTTGAGATTTCAAACTCATTTTATATTCAAAAATTTCAATTCAAAATCAGATTTCAAAGTTCAATTTGACTTTGAAATTCCAAATTCATTTTATATTCAAAACTCCAATCAAAGTTCAATTTAACTTTGAGATTCTTGATTCATTTTTCTAAATTCCAAATTCAAGCTTCAAATTCAAGTCCAATTTGACTTTAAAATTCATTTATTCTCAAATAAATTTTTTTCCAAATCCAAAGTTAGATCCAAATTACATCTTGGATTCCAGATTTCGGAACCAATTCCTATTTAGGATTCTGGATCCAGAATCCAACTTCACCTTGGATCTCAGACTTCAAGATCCAAAATCCATTTTAGGATCCAGAACCCAGTTCCACTTTTTGGATCTCAGACTTCAGATCCAAAATCCATCTTAGGATCCATAGTCCAACTATATCTTGGATCTCAGATTTCAGATCCTAAATTCATTTTTCAGATCCAATTCCATTTTAGGATCCAGAATCCAATTCCACTTTTTTGGATCTCAGACTTCAGATCCAAAATCCATCTTAGGATCCAGAGTCCAACTCTATCTTGGATCTCAGATTTCAAATCCTGAGTCCATTTTTAGATCCAAAATCCATGTTAGGATTCAGAATCCAATTCCATCTTAAATTCCAGATCTTGGATCCAATTCTATTCAGAACCCATAACCCAATTTCATTCCCAATTCTAGATTTCAAATCCAATTCCATTTTCAGATCTCATCTGAACTTCCTAAATCCATTTCAAATTTTAAATACCATTTGGATTTCTCAAATCCATCCTGGTTTCAAACTTTAAATCTAGAATTCAATATCACTTCAAATTTTATCTCCTTCTCTTAAAACCAGGTTCAAAAATTTAAATTCAAAAGTCAATTTCTGACTTTGAAATTTCATTCCTTTTCCTTTTACCTCAGCTTTAAATCATTTTTTCTCAAAATAAGGATTTATTCTTCCAACTCTCATTATTTCAAAGACTTAGAACTTCATATATCTTTTCTGATCTATCTCAAGTTCTAAGTTAGATTTAATCGTTCAGAAATAATTTCTTCATTCCATTATCAAGTTCATCTCAAAGAACTTGGAAATTTTCAAAACATTTTCTCAAATAAGCATACATCCTAGCATTGCACAAGCATGATTCTTTGTGCATTTAGACTTAGGATAAATTCTTAGATAATATTTAGGCAAAGCAAAAGGCATAAATTCGATCCTTGGTTCGATTACCCCTGGTAAAGGCGCCAGGAACGGTCGAACCTTGTACCGACGAGCGAATCCCGTCTCTCCATTTTTCCGCAATATATTTCAAAACGGAGGCGAGTAATTTTCTAAATATTTTCAAATCAAGGTCAAGTGAGACCCCGCCAAAGAGTTCCTCTTCTCTCTTTCTTTTTCTTTTCTCTTCTCTCTTCTTTTTCTCTCTTTTATTTTTTCTCCCTTCAAAAAGGAGGAAAATAGAGGTTAGAAAAAGAAAAGAGGAGGAAGAGAGAGAAACCACAAGTGAGGAAAAATTTTGCGATGATCACAGTTTTGGCGACCGTGATGGGACTCGTGTCCGTCTGGTCGAATTATGCCTTTGCTTTGCTTTAATATTTTCTAAGTCTTTATTTTTCTATGTCGGCTTCATTTTCATGCAAAACTTAGGAGCCCAGACTCTGTCCTAAGCTGACATCATTGCATATAGGATCTAAGTATGGTTTGGTAGGACCATATTGAGGAGATTATTCCATGTTCACATTAGATTTAGGCTGAAATACAACTCTCCTTAATCTTAGGGATTGAATGTAAAACAATGTATGCAAGTGTATGCTTCTTTTCATTTAAATTTTACCTCTTTTAGGGCTTGCATTAGAGCCACCTGATTTATTGCATGTTGAACATGTTTTTGAAAACATCCCTACCTATATTGTCCCGGTCTTCACGTTGCTGGGCTGTCTCACTGAACCATAGTTCGGGAGAGAGCCTCACAATTGGACCACTTATTTGGGTCCGCACCTCCCTACCACGTACCTAAGGGTCATAGTCCGAGGTATATCGGTAGGTGCTCAAGGATGTTGGAAAGCCATTACCTTAGAACCAGAGAAATATTTCTATGCCACGTACTTCGAGCTTCGGCTTGAGTATATCGGCATACCTTGATTGAAATCAGATGAGCTGGACTGTAGAGTTAGGATTAAAGTCCTATCAGCCATTTCAAAATATTGCATGTAGAGTCAGCTTTAGGGAATGCTGCTTGTATATCCTTGTTTGTATATCTGTGATTGTCTGATATTTTATATCTTCCTTATATTTTCCAAAACTCTGGGTATATATTATTCAAAATTTCCTCTTTTGTTTTTAAAACCCAGGTGTATTTTTCCCTTATTCTTCGGATTTCTTCAAATTCTTTGATTCTGCCTGCAAATTCTTCATTTTTTTCTTTTTATACCCTCTTTCAAATTCCTTTTTATTCCTTACCCTCTTTTGTGATAAAATAAAATTTTTGTCAGGATATGTCCCTTTCAAAATTAAATATTTGTTCATATTTTTATCCTTTTTCACAGAAAAACAATGCGGTTGTCACAAATTTTTGGTGACAACCCGATCCCTCGTAATGGGATATTTTCATTATCAGACTTTGATTTCTTCCTTTATCATAATTTCCTCCAAAAATTTCCTAAATATCCCATTCTTACCTACAGAAAGGACATTGACATTTCATCATGGTTCGAACAAGGATTGGAAAGGAAACAGTGCCGCAGCAAAGCGACAGTGAAAGAGAAGAAATGAACTCCATCAAGTCATCCAAGCAGCAAAGCCAAGAAGCAGAAAGCAATGTTGATTCAGCTACATACAAGTTGTTTCAGAAGGTGATGGCCAAAATGATGTCTGAACAAGCTGAGGAAAACCCTGAGAAAATATCTTCTAAAAACAAAGCCAAGGGAAAAGCCAGCAAGAAGCAAGTTCAGTATGACAACACTTCAGAGTCAGCAGAAGAGGACTCAGAGGAAGAGCAGCCGGCATATTTTCACAATCTCTTGTATTGGCCCAAGAAAGTCAATGAGGGGCACGAGTCAGCAAACAAAACCAAGTTTCAGGTCCCAGCAGAAGATCCGATGCATGAGCAAATGAGAGAAATGACTCGTGCAATCAAAGACTTACAAACCCAGGAAAAAGGCAAAAAGATCTACACTGGTGCAGATTTTTATGACGGCCTAGAAGGAGATGACAACTGGGAAGATCTTCCTCGTAAATTCATAAAGTTTGATGGGACCGGCAACCCCAAGGCTCATCTGGGTACATTTTTCGCCGAGTGCAACCGATTCAGAAAGAACAATAAGGCTTTATTCCTATGCTTTCCACGCAGTCTGGAGGGAGTTGCAGCAAGATGGTATGCCGACCATATCAACCCGATTGAACTGCGAGACTTTGACAAAGTCATCAACCTGTTCATCGAAAGGTTCCTTTTCAATACTGAGGCTTCACCTACCTTCAACCACCTATTCAACCTAAAGCAAAATGACAATGAGAGGGCGAAAGATTTCATTCATAGATGGAGATCTACCTGCAACCGGATGAAGGATGCGATATCAAAGGGGCATGCACTCTCAATAATTTTGAACAATTTCTCTCAACCTTTGAAGGGTCTGATCTCCACTTCTCTGTCCAAATCCTTTATCAAGTTAATAGAGCGAGTTGAATGGATCAAAATGGGATTAGAGAACAGAACCTATCATGGCATCACCTTGACAGGAGGCAGTCAGGACATGAAAAAGAAAACCAACTTCGCCTTTTCTACCAGTTCCTCCAACAATAATGGAAAAAACAAAAGAGGTGGTAGAAAGAACCAGACCAATATATTGGGCATAAATGATTGCTCCAGTCAAGAGAATGGGACCAACAGGCAGAATAACGTCACTCCCTCGAGCATCCAGTTAGAATCAAAGCTCCAAGGGAAACCAAAGCACGACGGTTGGGGATACGACCGTGAATTTACCCCCTTAGAGCAATCACTTAAGGAAGTTCTTGAGTATATGACAACAAAGGAGATGGTTAAACTTCCCAAGGTAGCAGATCCGTCTGTGACTATGGGAAGGTTCAAGGATCAGTTCTGCAAATTCCATCGGGTGATGGGTCATGACACCGAACACTGCTTTGTTTTCAAAAACATCGTCCAAGACTGCATTGATAAAAAGTTGCTGGTGGAAGATCAAGAAGAAGAGTAGCTACCCGTCCTGGCCTAACTAACCGAACCATGCCAATGTTTTTCTGCCTTCTTTCTTTTCAGTCACCTAATAGGGACAACTCAGTCCCAGTCTTTTGTGACCTTTGGTCAACAAACTTGTAAATATTTCAGTCGTTGTTATCAATATTTCCTATCAATGAAATGTCAATTTTCTTCGTATCTGTTGATATCAAATACTTCTATCCTTCGCCACGATGGGGCATTTATTTTAGAAAAAAATATATTTCTCCTATTCTTTTTTAAAATAAGGGACAATCCCAAAACATCATCATGAGAGAAATGATATTACCTATGAGGATTTTTCAAAATCATAAAATCTCGAAAAATTCTGCAAAAGTCTTCATGTTCAAAATTTTTGGTCTAATCTTTTTCAAAATAAACTATCACGTTAGTTTTCCTTTTTCGAAATGGGTTTTAAACAATTATCTTCAAAATCAACCCTCATGATGATCTCTCATGATGATTCCCCTTTCAAGGATCAGCTCTCGCGCTAATCATTCTTCTCGTGGTTGATTTTCTTTTCAAATAAATTTCTAAATCATCCTTTAGACATTCTCCTTTCAATTCAAAGATCCCACATGCAGGCAGGATCAAATAAATTTTCTTTTCTTGTCTCAATTTTTATCAATTTTCATTAATCTTTTGTCAATTTTTCACCTTTTACTAAATTTCATCAATTTTATTGATTTTTCATCAATTTTTGGAAAATTCTATTTTTTTACCCTTTCAGGTTAAGGGATAAACCTGATGCCTTTTCCCATGAGGTATTCTTTTACTCTTTTTCCCGCTCAGGTTAAGGGATAAACCTGACCCTCGTTGTCCGAGGTTTTCTCATTCAGGATAAGGGATAATCCTGAAACCCCTCTTAGGAGCAATAATGCTACCTATGAGAATTCTTTTGCAAATACAAGTTTTATCAATCTTTATCGATTTTCTAGATTTATATCAATTTCCCTTCATTAAATTTTCTTAAACTCTATTCTTTTTCCCATCCAGGATAAGGGATAATCCTGAGAACACTCATAAGAGCAATAATGCTACTCGTGAGAATTCTTTTTACAAAATCAATTTTCATAAATTTTCTCAAATTTTCTCAAATTTTCTCTATTTTTGTCAATCTTTCATTAAATTCTATCTCCTTTTATCTTCTCAAATTTTATTCTTTCTTTTCCCCTTTCAGGATAAGGGGTTAATCCTGAAAATCGGACCATATACAACTAACTGTGCTGGTCCATCTAAATCATAAATCTCGTCATATCCCTTCTAAATTCAAAGTCTCAGGTTATAAATTCTTTTTCCCTTTCAGGATAAGGGATAAACCTGAATCATTGTTTATCATAAATTCTCATCAAATATCTATCAATTACATCAAATGTTTTTCATTATCAAGCCCTCGCGTTACCATTTTATCAATGTCTACCATCTTCAATGCCTTCGGGTTACAAACTCATCAATGTCTATCACTGTCAAGCCTTCGGGTTACAATTTCATCAATATCTATCCTTTTTCAAGCCTTCGGGTTACAACTTCATCAATCTATCATTTTCAAGCCTTCGAGTTACAACCTCATCAAATATCCATCATTCTCAAAACTTTCGGGTCACAACTCTATCAATGCCAATCATTTTACCACAAATCCTGCTTTCGAGCTGGTCGGTCGAACAAATCCTGCTTTCAAGCTGGTCGGTTGAACAAATCCCACTTTTGAGCTGGAGCTTCCATCAAAATCCTTCTTTCGAGCTGGTCGGTCGAACAAATCCTGCTTTCGAGCTGGTCGGTTGAAGAAATCCCGCTTTTGAGCTGGAGCTTCCATCAAAATCCTGCTTTCGAGCTGGTCGGTCAACAAATCCTGCTTTCGAGTTGGTCGGTCAATCAAATCCTGCTTTCGAGCTGGTTGGTCTATCAAAATTCTGCTTTTGAGCTGGTCGGGCAATCAAATCCTACTTTCGAGCTGGTTGGGCAAACAAATCCTGCTTTCGAGCTGGTCGGTCAATCAAATCCTGCTTTCGAGCTGGTCGGGCAATCAAATCTTGTTTTCGAGCTGGTCGGTCGAACAAATCCTGCTTTTGAGCTGGTCGATCGAACAAATCCCACTTTCGAGCTGGAGCTTCCATCAAAATCCTCCTTTCGAGTTGGTCGGTCAACAAATCTTGCTTTCGAGCTGGTCAGTCGAACAAATCCTGCTTTCGAGCTGGTACTTCCAAAAATCCTACTTTCGAGCTGGTTGGTCAATCAAATCCTGCTTTCGAGCTGGTGGGTCAATCAAATCCTGCTTTCGAGATGGTCGGGCAAACAAATCCTGCTTTCGAGCTGGTCGGTCAATCAAAATCCTGCTTTCGAGCTGGTCGGTCAATCAAATCCTGCTTTCGAGCTGGTCGGGCAAACAAATCCTGCTTTCGAGCTGGTACTTCCACAAATCCTGCTTTCGAGTTGGTCGGTCAAACAAATCCTGCTTTCGAGCTGGTCGGTCAATCAAATCCTGCTTTCGAGCTGGTCGGGCAAACAAATCCTGCTTTCGAGCTGGCCGGTCAAACAAATCCTGCTTTCGAGCTGGTCGGGCAAACAAATCCTGCTTTCGTGCTGGCCAGTCAAACAAATCCTACTTTCGAGCTGGTCGGGCAAACAAATCATGCTTTCGTGTTGGTCGGTCAAACAAATCCTGCTTTCGAGCTGGTCGGTTAATCAAAATCCTGCTTTCGAGCTGGTCGGTCAAACAAATCCTACTTTCGAGCTGGTCGGTCAAACAAATCCTGCTTTCGAGCTGGTCGGTCAAACAAATCCTGCTTTCGAGCTCGTCGGTCAATCAAAATCCTGCTTTCGAGCTGGTCGGTCAAACAAATCCTGCTTTCGAGCTGGTCGGTCAATCAAAATCATGCTTTCGAGTTGATCGGTCAAACAAATCCTGCTTTCGAGCTGGTCGGTCAACAAATCCTACTTTCGAGCTGGTCGGTCGAACAAATCTCGCTTTCGAGCTGGTACTTCCATCCAAAAATCCTGCTTTCGAGCTGGTCGGTCGAACAAATCTCACTTTCGAGCTGGTACTTCCATCCAAAAATCCTGCTTTCGAGCTGGAGCTTCCATCAAAATCCTGCTTTCGAGCTGGTACTTCCAAAAAATCTTGCTTTTGAGCTGGTCGATCAAAACAAAAATCTAAATATTCCTTCCCAAAAGTTTCAGCGAAAGGTCCTATCAAAATCTATATTGAGTGATTATTTCACACAGAATTCATGAAAACTTTGCCAATTTGCTAAAAAAATTTGTTGATTCCAATATTCTTACTGCACAAAAGAATCACCTCTATTTACCTCTAGTATTTCTTTCCAAAAAGGTGAAACTTTTTGCGAAGAAAGGGATAAAATTCAAGTCTTTTCTTTGTTGATCAACCAAAAGGATGAAAGAAATATCCTTGGTATGATTAGCAAAAGAAATACTCAATGATGTGGAAAAGCCAGAAGCGAATTAATATTGATCATGGCTATGGCGCATGTTTAAAGACGATTATCTGACAATCAGGCAGTGGAAATATCTTGAGCTATAAAAGAATCCACTGATATCTCCTTATCCATTCAAGCTGCAATCAAATATCAACAAAAGGGATCTCTCAATTGTCGTCAAGATGAAGACGAATATGTGAGTTAGATCCCCGGGGCCAAAGAAGATTTGGATCATCTCCGAGATGAAGGAGTTTTGTGACAGATCCTTCCAGGGAAAGTTCAGATCATCGTCGAGATGAAGGCGAGTGCGTTGAACCTACCGACAAACCCTAAAAGATATTTGATTCCTGCTATCATCTAAAGACCCTTTTTGAGCCAATATCATCAATATAATCCCTGAGATAAAAGAAGGATCGGAACATCTCCGAGATGAAGGAGTTTGTGACGTACCCTTCCCCCCCAAAAAAAAACAGAGAGAAAAGTCAGGACATCTTCAAAATAAAGGAAGATGTAAAAGCCCAAAAAGCTCAATGACTCAAAAAGAGTGCAAAAAGATCATCATGGGAAAACACCCAGATATCAAACTGCCAAAATTGCCAGAAATCATCTTTTTCTTATGCAAAATTCTTTTATCAATATCTCTTCACTACTTGCTTTTATGAAATTAAGAATATTTCTTCTCTTCTTATATCAAGAAAATGGATAGCTTCCTTGAAGAAAGTCATCAGCGCTAAAATTTTGAATTTGACTATTAAGACCGAGAAGTTAACCTTGTTGGAAGGAATACTCTAGGTAAAAGAGGGAATATCTTTTGCACATACGTGCACATTTTCAAGCATTTGAGTCAACTACAATTTTACCTTATTGGCAAAATTTTCTAGATATTCCAAGAATGAAATAAATATTCAATATCCATTTTGGTGCAACCTAGCGTTGTTTATATCTTCTAGAAGAGTTACCCCATTCAGTTGAAGTATCTCTCCTGTCCCATCACGGTTTCAAGAATTCCGTATGGTTGTACCCATTTAGGTTAAGGGTCAAACCTGTACTTTCTGCGAGAAGTCATTAATTTCAAAAGCTATTTCAGTCTCAGCAATGAGACACCCAAGGTCATCCCTTTTTCCAAAGCTTTAGGGAACCCCATTTTTTTCTCTCCTTCTCGCAAACCCCTTTCGAATTTGTTCGTCCAAACTCCGAAGGTCCCATCATGGTTTCTTCGTTCGAGGATTCCATCTGGTCATCCCCTTCAGGTTAAGGGTTAAGCATGAACCTCGATATTTGAGGTATCCTCCTTTTTCAGGTTTTGGTTTAAAACTTGAGTCTCGCTTTGACGAGATTCTTCGTTTTTAACGAGGTGTTTCCTTCCAATCCCATCATGGTTCTTCCCATCGAGGAATCCATGCTTTGTACATCCATTCAGGAAGGGATCATACTTGAGCTTCATCTCATGAGGCATTTTCTCAAAAATGTCCCATCAAGGTCCTCATATATCCCTTTCTCCATCCAGATTATCTTGATATATCTTTGTCCCATCCAGGTTAAGGGCTAAACCTGAGTCGTTCCAAAAAGTTGATCTCGCCTCGCCCACGAGATTTGATCTAAATTCTTATCTTTTCACCACTTCGGGATTTTCATCTAAAGTCCCATCACGATTTCCTCATTTCTATTTAGTCATATCATTTTCGAGGATTTCGTCTCCCCCAAGCCATTCAAGATCGGGATTTAAGCCTGAAAGCCATGTTTTCAGAATAAATTCTTCCACACCCAGCTCTGATCTGCTGACTGGGGCATTTTTCAAAATTTGGAGTGTTTCTTTGCTACTAAGCTCGGCTTTTAACCAGCTTAGTAGCAAAGAGGGGCATCTGTGAACACCCCAAATTTTTCAAAATGTTATAAATATTCCCTTTTTGCCCTTGACCCCATTTTCTGGGTAATTGAGTCACTTTTAAATCTAAATTCCATTTTATTTCTCAAGTTTTACTGAAATTAAATTAATTTTATATATCTGACTCAATTTCGGATCCAGACAAAAGATCCAAATTTGAGCTTCGTTATCCAATTATTAAATCAAATTCTCAAAATTTCTAAAACAACTTTTGAAAGGCTCAGACAGTTCTTCCGGTATCCGTTTGGATCCATCGCGTTGTATTTCCCGATTCAAGGTCAAAAACTCAAACAATTTCTCAAAACCTGGGTCCAAAAACCCGTTTTTTGAATAAATTTCCCCAAAATGGCCTTGAATCTTGAGAAAGACCCTCTTTTGTAAATATTTCTCAAAAATACAAAAAAAAATTAGTTTTAAATCTTTGATTTTAGGGTTTTATTCTAAAAATGCCAAAAAATGTAGAAAATGTCAAGAAAAAAACAAAAAAATAAGGAAATAGAAAAAGAAAAAAAAACACAAAAAACCTTTTGAAAATGCCTTTTTGAAAATCGAGTTTTATGAAAACACCTTTTTAGCAAAAATGTGTTAAACCCCCCCCCCCCCCCCCTCTTTGTAAAAAAATCTTGAAAAATAAGGACCTGTATGGAAAAAAAAAATTTTAAACCTTCATTAAAAGAAGTCGCAGAAGAGGGTTTAGGGCGTCGTTTTCACCCCTCTCATTCTCCTTCTCCGCCCTTCTCGAAGCTTCCATCGTTCTCCTCCTTCAGCCGCCCATCACCA
Source organism: Nuphar pumila (assembly GCF_984573655.1). NCBI lineage: Eukaryota > Viridiplantae > Streptophyta > Magnoliopsida > Nymphaeales > Nymphaeaceae > Nuphar > Nuphar pumila. The sequence goes on from NC_143249.1 coordinate 102,224,983, forward strand.
ACAATCTCCTCCTCCGTAAGCCCATCATCGCCAACAGATTATTCATCCTCCACCTTCTTTAAAGTCGGTTGAGGGGAAACCCTCAGGGACCATCCGTTTCCCACCTTCCCCCCTTTCCCTTTCTTTCAGATCATCGTCTTCACCCTTCCATTCTTCTGATTTCCGAATTTTTTTTTTTCTTCTGGCTCTCGATTCCCTTCTCTTCCTTCACTCTTCTTCCTCTTCTTCTTATTCCCCTGGCTTTCCCCTGAACAGTTGAAGGAAGTCGACAAATCCCACAGCAAAACCACGGTAAGGATTTCTGTCACTTCCTTCTTTCTTTTTGTTTGTACGAATTTCTGAGCCACCTTTTTTTTAGCAAGCCTCTTTGCAGCATTGATCTACGTATAGTAGAGTCAACTTACAAATGGCAATATTCATAGGAATGTTCTCATTCCGACATATTGTTCATTTTTTTTCTTCTTTCATTCTTTTCAGTCACGATTCCAATCTATAATTAGTTTTTATGATTTTTCTTTTACTTTAGATTTTCTATTTAAATTTTGATCTCTGATTCCATTTTCTGTAATCAGTTTATATTTTGATTTTCTTTTGGTTTGATTTTTTTTTTCTTATCTATTTCCTACTTTATGATGTTTTGTTTATCATTCATATGGCCCTTCAGCACCATCTGTATGCTTTTCCCACTTTGTTTTGCGCTTTGATGTCTCGTTTGCATTTCACTTCCTCTTTTTTTATTCATTTTTAATGGCCGTATATAATGAGCTCCTGTTTTCCCTTTTGATCACCTCTTGATATTTGAGTTCTAATTTTAACAACATCGGATGTCGTTCGTCTACTGCATTCCAGTTACCTTAGATTGCATTCTGCTCTATTACGATTCCCCATTCCAATGCATTTTCTTTTATGTTTTCTGTTTTTTTTTTACTTCATCGCATCCTCATTCATATCTCTAAATTCCGATAGGCATCCGCTATGTTTGATTTATTTTACTCTAGTTTGTTTGATATTACCTGCACCATGTTGTCATCCATGTCCATCCAAATCAGTCGTCCAACAGTATATGCAATGCATCTGCATTTGTGGATACCCATTTTCGCTCATATTCCATTGCATATCACCATTTTCCCCATATCTCATCATCCATGTACCTCGCTGGGTCATCGTATCCATCCTGCATTTTTATCCCATCCATGTGAAGCGGTTTGAGCATACCACACTCCAGGCAATATCACATCATTCTATTGATTAGGTGTCAATTAGTAGAAAATTATGCTGCTATCAGGATACAGGAAACCTTTGATTCAGACAACAACGGAGGGGTAGGCAGCAAAAGCGTTCAGCTGCTGGCACACCTGATTATTTGGCATCTGAAATACTCCTTGGTACTGAGCACAGTGTTGTTGCAGATTGGTGGTCTATGCCTGAGGAGATGAGTTACAAAGCACAGGCCTTGATTGACAAATCATGCCATCTCTAAGGGAGAAGCACGACGAGTTCATTCTAGGGGAGCTTGTTAGAAGGAAGTGAATATCTAAGGGAGAGGTGCTGTAATTGTTTTGATTAATCAAGAACGTGAAGGGGAACAAATCGACAGAAACCTCGTTAAAAAAGTTTTTACTGGACGTTTTGTGGAAATTGGAATGGGTAGCATGGATTGATATGTGACTGATTTTGAAGATGCCACGCTTAGTAATTCTGCTGCTTACTACTCGTTGAAGGCTTCCAATGGGATTTTGGAAGATTCTTGTCCAGATTACACGTAAAAGGTTGAGGAGTGCTTAAAACGAGAGAAAGATAGGATGGCACATTAGTTGTGTGCAAACAGTGAGCCAAAGTTGTTAGAGAGGGCAACATGAGTTGTTTTTTGTGTATACAAGTCAGCTTCTTGAAAAGGAACATTATGAATATCACACTCTACTGAGCGACGACAAGAAGGACGATCTGTCAAGAAGGTTCAGACTTTCTAGCAGAATGGAGAAGGGTTTGGAACCAGTTTCTCAGATATAAACAAGGATGACCTTCGTAAAGCAAGCTGAAGATGCTGCAAGCAACAGGAAGGTATGGCTCTATCTTGTGGTTCTATTTTGTTCTATAGAATGCCTGTAATATTCATGTTAATATCATGGTTTTAATGAAGTTTAGACATATATATATATATATATATATTACAGGTATAATTTTTATGAGAAGGGTTAACTCACTTTATTTTTTATTTTTATTCTATACCAATTGTCCCCTTTTCTCTATGTTTAGCCAATGCAGCTACTGATGATATTTCACTGTATTATACAACTACTCCATTTTTGGCCATTTTTCATTCGTGAGGTGATACACATGAAGAATTACACCCCTTATCTAGTCTTTTTATCTATGCTTTAAGAGGCTCCAGTGCATGTTAATCATGGAATCGTTATGAAACTTTCAAATTCTCATCGAATTAAAGCAGTCTGAATATTCATTGTGATGAATGTGTTTGTAGTGTTGAAGTCTTCTACCCTGTTGGTTCTTCCAATTCTTGCTTTTTGTTGCAATGATCAGCAATTGTTGTTATGTGCTTTTCCCTTTTGGGGAAAAAATTATTATCTTTAGAAATGGTCAGTTATTTGAATTTTTTTTATGGAACATCTCCCCACACCTTATGCACACACCCACGTTATATTTATCCCCCACCATATATCTACATTGCATTTTACATGTTATAACCACTGCATTATATCACCACGCTCATACAGTTTTCACAGCAATAGTGTTTTGTATTGTTAGCATGCCATCTCAATACTATTCACTATAATTCACACAACCCTTCCCTGCCCCAATTCTCTACATTTTTCATGTACTCTCCTGTCACTAACCACCTTTGCACTACAAGCATTCTCCCAACTCCAGCATCATCACCATCCTGCATATCCACCATCTACACATATTGTACACTAATCCCTTCATATACACACAGCACTCTCACCCTTTTGCATATCCACCACTACTCACTGCTACACAAACACCTGTTATTCGTCAGCAAGTCCCTGCGCACCAGCCATCAGTCTTAATAGTGAGAATCCATAGCCGAGTCACGACAATGAATGTTGTAGGCCTCACTACATGTGTCTTGTTACATTCATTTGCTATAGGCATAGGATCCAGCTGATTGCAAAGCATTCTTTGCATCCACCATTTCACTTCTCACTATATCGCACTCCCTCAAAATTCCTGCAACTTCCATCCAGCAATACTTACCTTCTTTTTATACTCCAGCCATCACCTATTCACTGTCACCATCCCTGCACCATCATTGCACCTGCAGCAATACATTGCATTGCCATCACATTCCTATCACTTGTTGTTCAAGTGTGGGAATATCATACGGTTTCACTATAGTTGGGCCCCATGCATTTAGAAATCATGTATGGCATTTGCATGAAAATTAGGTAACATGCATTCAGGAGTTAGGTGGATAGGCACCACTCATTGGTGAGTCCATTTATATAGGTTTGTTGTAATAAGTTTCTCCATTACATGTATCTATCATCTCCATCAATATTAACCCTCTCTTTATATATATAAATTTATAACTTGGCTCTTGCTTAGGTACTCTGTCTAGCCATACACCCATGTAACATTTTTGTAATAGATGTCCTACCTAATCATAAGCATTTGTGTTTCTGACATAATATTTCCCATCATTTACTATATCTCATATTTTCTTCTGTTTTACTACTAACTCTGTTTTGCAGGGATCTCTGAAAAATGTTGAATTCCCTCTTGGATTAGGACCTTATCATTTTAAGTTTGATCCAAGTTGTAATAGTTAGATATTAAAGAGAACTTCATCTTTTCAAGCGTAGATTAGAATGAATGAGCATTGTAAATATCATAAATTACTTGTTTTCATAATCTTTGCCTTTATTTTTCAAAAATTTCACAAATGGGACCACGAATGGCACGTGCACCGTTTTATAAAAGTTGACTAAATCCTAAGTCGACGATTTACATCAATGGCCATAGTCAGGATGTGAACAAGACTTAGGATTTTCATCTTTTATGGAATAACACTAGATCCACACTAGATCCTTTTTTTTTTTTCAAAATTCATCATATTTTCTTTAAATATTTTTTTTTTCTTTTATGAGAGTTTAACTTAATATTAAACTCAAAATATATATCAATGACCATAGTCAGGATATATTGAGAGTTAATTTCACTTTAAACTCTATGAAAGCACCAAAATATGTTTCATTCTTCACCTGAATTTAAATATAGATTATTATATAATACATTCAATGACCATAGTCAGGAGTGTATTATATCATCAATCTTATTTTAATTCACTTAAGGAATGAAATAAGATTTTCAAATCCAATTTCAAGATTATTTAAATTCAGTCATCATTTAAGATAGAACAACATCACATTTTCAAAAATTCTTTTTCAAAATCCAAGTGATGTTAATATCTTCTTCAATCAATCTTCAATTCTTGTAAAATCCAATTCATCTTTTCATTTTCAATTCTATTTCATTTTCAATCTCAAAGTCCAATTTAACTTTGAGATTTCAAACTCATTTTATATTCAAAAATGTCAATTCAAAATCAGATTTCAAAGTTCAATTTGACTTTGAAATTTCAAATTCATTTTATATTCAAAACTCCAATCAAAGTTCAATTTAACTTTGAGATTCTTGATTCATTTTTCTAAATTCCAAATTCAAGCTCCAAATTCAAGTCCAATTTGACTTTAAAATTCATTTATTCTCAAATAAATTTTTTTCCAAATCCAAAGTTAGATCCAAATTACATCTTGGATTCCAGATTTTGGAACCAATTCCTATTTAGGATTCTGGATCCAGAATCCAACTTCACCTTGGATCTCAGACTTCAAGATCCAAAATCCATTTTAGGATCCAGAACCCAGTTCCACTTTTTGGATCTCAGACTTCAGATCCAAAATCCATCTTAGGATCCAGAGTCCAACTCTGTCTTGGATCTCAGATTTCAGATCCTAAATTCATTTTTCAGATCCAATTCCATTTTAGGATCCAGAATCCAATTCCACTTTTTTGGATCTCAGACTTCAGATCCAAAATCCATCTTAGGATCCAGAGTCCAACTCTATCTTGGATCTCAGATTTCAAATCCTGAGTCCATTTTTAGATCCAAAATCCATGTTAGGATTCAGAATCCAATTCCATCTTAAATTCCAGATCTTGGATCCAATTCTATTCAGGACCCATAACCCAATTTCATTCCCAATTCTAGATTTCAAATCCAATTCCATTTTCATATCTCATCTGAACTTCCTAAATCCATTTCAAATTTTAAATACCGTTTGGATTTCTCAAATCCATCCTGGTTTCAAACTTTAAATCTAGAATTCAATATCACTTCAAATTTCATCTCCTTCTCTTAAAACCAGGTTCAAAAATTCAAATTCAAAAGTCAATTTCTGACTTTGAAAATTCATTCATTTTCCTTTTACCCCAGCTTTAAATCATTCTTGTAACGCCTCGGATTTCCAAAACAAAGCTAAGTTAAAAAATTTCATGAATTTCTTTTTTTTTTCTTTGCAGCGGAACTTAGAAAAGCTTTTAGCAGCGGAATCAGACGATAATGACTCGTCGGTTTTAGAAAACTCCGAGCACGTTGCAGGTATGTGGCCAAGCAACTTATTGACCATCAAAATGTTCATTTTATCGAAAACCACATGTTTATTACAACATCACTGCTCGAATAAGCAGTATTACTCAATAAAAGGAAGCAGTACAACTCTGTCTAGAGAAACCCTGGAACTTGATGCCGCCTTGCTCTGCATATCGCCACGCAGGTATAACACCTGAAATCCCTATTAAACGGGGTCAGAACCACTGATGGTCTGGTAAGCATGCAATCATACGTCCATTCAACTCAAGTATATACGATGACCACTCAGGGTCGTAATTCGTAATAACGACGCTCTAGTCTCCACGACTTAGCGTATATCTTAAGAGCCTCCTCAGGGCTATGAGTTGAACATCCGCTCGAGTCCTTATGACTTAGAGCAAGCCTTTTCAGGGCTGTGATTTGGATAACCACTTAAGTCTCTAGGACTTAGCCATGACCTCTTCCGGGTCTCAAAGGGATGTCTAACTCAAGTCTTCATACTTGGCACATCTGTATCCCACGCATCTAAGGACAGCTCCTCGAGCTTCGCTTAGTCGTGCGGATACAACACGGAACTTTGCCCAGTCGGTCCAGTCGTATACCGAATATGACACCTTCACAAAGGTTATGCAGGACTGACTCAACAACGTCATACACTCATACATTCAAGCATCGCTGAACCTAAGCTAATGCATTATTTCGATAATTAACCTCTTCCACCCTTGGTACGCGTGCAAAGCAATTGTCCGGGCATCAACTCGATGTTCTGGGGGTTGATTATTCTATATATTTTAGATACCCCAGAGGCCTGTTGACCCTATCCATAGTAGGACAGTGTGTTTCAATTGGGAGAACCCTACTAGGCCCATATTCGGATGCATCCTGATGATGCATGAAATGCACATCATGTTAATAAGTTTTTCATGCATTTTGTAACAAGTTTAAGGTTTTAAACCCATGTTTAGATGTATTTTGATAGTAAGGGGTTATGGTTCAAATTTCAGAAAAATCGGAGTTAAAATGAGAGAGTTATGGCTATTTCAGTGTTTGGGCATGGATTTCGAGGTGGATCGGATCCATATCCGACCCAATTAGGTTATTTGGACTTTGGATCAACCTTTAGAAAGCCCAAAACCCAACCCACACACCTATCCATATCCAATTCAAAAAGTTTTGCAGAAAACCCCCCAGAAAGTGGCGCCTAGCAAAATTTTATTTTTTAACATTCTTTCTGAAAAATGTCAAAATTATAAATACAATTTTTAGAGAAGCCCTAGACGTCTTTGGCTTGGATTGACGCCCTCTGCAGTGCCTCTAGCTCCAGCACCTCCTTCCCTTCCATTCTTCCACGTTTTGGCCATTGAAGACCGGTTTATGCTTGGGTTCCAAGCATATTTCGATCTCTCTTGTGATTTCTTTGCATTTCTTTCTTTTTCCTTGCTGTGTTTTCACCATTTTTCTGTGTTTTTGCAGGTGTAGCAGAGGTGGAGACTACTAACCTTGTGTGGGAGTGCGAAACACACCAACAAGATGAGCCGGCCCTACCTCCATTCGGTTTTCTACACCCTCCGATCGAGAATCGGCGCATACTCCATCTTCGGTGGATCTCCAACGTGTAGCAGCTGCAAAAGTGCTGTTTTTGGTGAAGTCCAGCATCCTCGAACCGTTTGGGACGTCAAGATCAAGCCACGGTCCGCTCTTCTTCATCCCCCCGGTCGTCGGATCACCCAAGAGGTAGGTCTTCTTCTTCCTTCTCTTCTAGCTAAAACCGAATTGTGTGTTGATTTTCTTTTCTTATTTTTCTGAGTGTTTCTTGTTTTTATTTTTGTTTTCAGCCTTAGCATAGATCTCATGCATAGACCAGCACGTTAGATTAGGTTTGCTTGATTGGTTGATGTGTTTGCATCTCATTTTTTTTTTAGATTTTTCACCCAACTTGTGAAAATCGGCTAGATATTTATCTAGCCGACTTTTCAAGGGTTTCCATTGTGTTTGTGGTTCTGTTCTACTGAAAATCCAATACAAAACTTGTTTTAAACAATTCATTTTGATTTATTTTGGACGTGGGTCTGGAACAAAGGCGTTTTACATTAAAAATCCATAAATCGGCTAGATCCATTCTAGCCGATTTTGGTTTATCTTTAATTTTAGCCTTAGTTCGGTTTTTGGCAGCAAAGCTGGGTTAATAGACCCTACATAGATCAGATTCCAGTGAGTTTACTGCAGATCTATTTAGGTTTGAGTCATTGCTTGATTCGTTTGTCTTTTGATTTTTAAAGATTTTTCACTCAAATTGTGAAAATCGGCTAGAACCTCATCTAGCCGATTTCTTTTATTTTATTTTTATTCTATCCAGCGTGTTTCAGTAAGTTATTTTTACAGAAAAAAAATGTTGAAAAAGTTCATTTGATTTAGTGTATTCGTTGGTTGTGATTGAGCATTGTCTGAATATAAAAAAAATTTTATATCGACTAGACTACTTCTAGCCGATCCTTGTGTTTAGGAAGTTCGTGATGGGCGTGTAATCTTCTACTTCATGCTGCATGTCTGCATCTTTTTGGTGATTTTACAGTGTTGCAAAGTGTGTTGTGGTCGAGTTTAGCATTTTAGGATTGTGCTAAATAATCGATTTAATCATTTTGTGTTTTTGTGTTTTGTGTCTATTGAAAAAAAATTACAAAAATTGAGTTTTATTTTCTTTATGTTTTTAATGAATTCCAGCATAGTGTTGTTCATGTTTGCATTTGTGTAATTAGGAGTTTTTGTTTATTATATTTTAATTTAGTTTTATCAAATTATTTGTTACTTAGTTTACTCATTTTTTTTTTTAGTTTGTATTTTTGTTTTTGTTGGTCTTCTTCTTCCCCAAGGAGGGGCGGCAGCCATTAGAGCTCAATTCGAGCTCTAGGCTGTTTTTGGTAATTAGTAATGCAATTAGGTAGGTTTAATTAGGTTGTCTAGATTCAATATATTAGGGTTTTATTGCCTTAGCCGTTTTTAGGGGTCATTTAAGTAAGTTTTGGGAATTAGGGTAGCATTTAATTCTAGAAAATCATGTTCTTCAATTACGTCTTTTCATTACCCTAAGTAAGTTTAAATTCCATAGCCTAGAATAACTTTCCTTTAGTCTTGACGTTTTTTTTTGAAGGAGGGCCATTAATGACTTAAAGTTTGGAAACTTTTTCTTGGAAAGAATTGATTTTTCAAAAATCGTGTGGAGTAGAGAAAGAAAGCATTAAATTTCGATTATTTATTAGAAGGGAGTTACGAAGTGAACTTTGGAAAGTGATTTTGAAAATTAATTGAATTTCCAAAGTGAGAGGCTACGGTTTCAAGAAAGAAATAAGTACTTTTAATTCTTGTTTGGAAAGCCAAATCCGTGGGGTTCTCTAGGCTGGACGTTTCCACTTCCCAAGTTGCATTTTAATGCCATTCCTAATGGGGTTGGACGGTTTTTGATATTCCCATTTTCTAAAAGTCATTAATGCACCTTTCCTTCCTTTTATTTAACCTTCCTTAGTGAATTAAATTAGATTAGGGCCTAATTAATTTAGTCATAGTGGCCTTAGCTTAGGTTTTGAAAAAATCGTGTAGTTAAGTTAGGTTAGTAATTTAGTCAATAATTAGGTAGGTAGTCTTTATTAGTTAATTAATTCTTAGTTAGACGTGTATTAGATTTAAATTAAAATACCTTTATTGATTTTCGTTTTCTTTTATTTATTAATTAGCATTGAGTCAGTCTAACCTAACCTAGTCAACTTAGTTGACCAAGTAGCTAAGTCAAAACCCAGCCTAGATCCAAGGCCTAACCTAAGTAAGGACCTAGTCTAAACCTAGTGAGTCAACCGAGCCTACCTTACCCAACTCGAGTCTAGTCAAAACCGAGCCTAGCCTAAGTCTAATCATAGACCAAACCTCACCCAACCTTGAGTCAACCGAACCTATCTATTGAAACCTAACCTAACCTAGTCAACCTAGTTGACTTAGTTAGGTGTGCCGTGTGCCTAACCCAACTCGAATCCTAGCCCAAGTCAAACACTAGGTTAAACCTAGTCAAGTCAAACCTAACCTAAACTTAGGTCAACCGAGTCTAACTAACCTAGCCTAAGCTAATCTAAGTCAAACCTAGGTCGAGTCAACCTTAGTCCGAGTCTATCTCACCCAACCTAACCCAAACCGAGCCCACCTAAACCAAACCGATCTTAGCTTAGTCAACCCGAACCTAGTTAAGTAAAGACCTAGCCTAGTTGAGTCAACCGAGTAAACCTAACCCTAACCCTATCCTAAACCCGCAGCCTTTGTTCTTTAGTGGATTAATTTAATTTAAGTGTAATTTATTTATTTTGATTTTAGACTAATTAGTTTAGTTAATTAATTTAGTTATAGTGTAGAAGTGGGTGTGCGTATATTGTATTTGTTTCGTGTGTGTGAGTTGTGATTTGTGATTGTTTTACTCATAGTTAGTTATTATTTTACATAGTTAATTTGGATTACATTCCTTGAGTAGCTTAGTTGCATTTGCATCATTATTCTATCGTAGCATTAGTCATAAATTGCATAGTATATTTCATTTTTGTGTCATTTAGAATCATTGCATTCACTATCATCATATAGTCTGTTTTTTGTGTCATTTAGATTGCATTAGGTTTAATTTGCATTTTGTAGTGTTTAAATAGATTCATTTAGTGAATAGTGCACTCAAAGAAAAACCTGATTTTTGTCCCATCGCACTGTCGTTATTTTATGTGCATACATTCTGAGTTTTTAGCAAATTTTTGTTCTATTCACTTTATCAACGTGTTATCTGACTGCATACCAAATTTCAGCTCTTTCGGAGTTGATTTGGTCTGATTTTTAAGCGTTTTGCGAAAACCGCTTTTTCTGGTTTTTAAATTACAGGACTTTCGATATCCTGATTTTTCCCAGTTTTGAAACGCTTATATCTGGAGTTCCAATATTGTTTTTTCATTCTGTAAAAACTGTCAGATTATTTAATCTGTTAGTTACAGAACAGAACATGTTTCGGGAAAATCGGACCTCGTTTGCCCTGTCAAACAGTGGTTTTCCGACAGTCTGTCAGAAATCTATTTTACACTAGTTAGGGGCATTTCCGTAATTACCTTAGTTTCGGCATTTTAGACCTGTTTTCAGTAGTTTCTGCATTTTAAGAGCTGCATAATCATCATACAGCATTAGTAGAATTAATTTAGCTAATTTTAGAATTAGTTTAGTATTTTATTTAATTATTGTCTGATAATTAGCATTTGTTTTATTAATTTCGTAAAATTAGACTTAGTTTTATTTATCATTTTCATTGTTAGAATAGAATACTAACTTTGTATTTTTCTGCATTTTAGGTTGAAAAGCATCTTCATTTTTTCCAGGATTCTTTGTTCAAGTGCAAATATCGTTTAAGTGGTGAAAAGACCAAAATACCCCCCGGCGTGCAACTGAAGACTGGAGTGCTATTTCAAGTTGTTTTTATTGTAATTTAATTAGTTGTGTAATTGTATATTGATATTTGTAATTAATAAATTAAATTTTACAGAAATATCTTGATTAATTCCTGTTCCCTGAGGATTCGACCCGTACTTTACACTTTGTGGAAAGTCGGTTTTTATACTTTTGGTTGACGATTTTCCAAAGTTTTATTGAAAATAATTGTTTTAAAAAGATCATTTCAAAAAAAAATCAACCACATCCTCTACTTGCAGTAGTTGGGTTCAATCCTTAGATCTTAAGGATAACCACGACCCTAAAACCCATCAGTGACTGAGGCCATCGTGGACTCTATCAGGTCCAAAGTAAAATACGTGTCACTCAAGGTTGTAGCATCACTGTCATTCCACAGTGAGCATAATTCCTGAAGGGGTCTGTCAGTCTTACAATTACTTGGACAGATATAAGCATGCCATTCAGGCAGCCCATGCTTTAGCACTAAGGGAGTATGTACCCGACCCCATTCAGTCCGCCCCAACACAGTCATTACTGAGGGGGTACCCCTAACACGATTTTCAACCGCGGGGTAATTGCGATTTTAAGTCTTATTCATATGCATGCAGAACACCGCTCTTGGCACTGCGGCCACCACGAGCATCACACCTCTTTTGGGTGGAAACAACACACTCTGGCTCATCAGCCCTTACGAGTCTGGTTGCGTAACCATTCTCAATAAGCATGCATATGACTCGATCTAAATAGATCGGCTACTCGGCGTATTTTTACGCAACGAGTCCAAACCTAGTCAAGGCGCAACCTCTACTCCGGCTCAGCGGCCCTAACGAGCAAGGTGCCCTTGCAGGCACAGGGATACGAGCCGTTCCGGCATCGTTCCATCAACGAACATCATTATGTCGTTCAACTGGTTTCGACAGCTCTTCTGCTAACCATTTTGTCAACACCTCTTCTGCTCTATCGGCAGTGGTGCGACGAACCCTTCTACGATGTAGAAGGCATTCCATGAACTGGGTAGCACTCTGCTATGTGTCAGAGTATCCTGCTACGTTCTTTCTGAGCTATTCTTAGCTTCTCCAGAATTTTCAGCAGCACTTCCTCTCTTTTACGGAGAAAGCATGCATTTCTTTTATCCATTTCAGCGGCATCTCCCCTCTTTGGCGGGAAATCGCTACGCTTAACTCGGGAAATGGACGCGCACCATTGTGCGTACTTTGCATCCATCAAGGTTGCAGGAACCCTAGGCCATAGTCAGGCCATACGTAATTGACTTAGTCTTTACGTAAAGAGCATTTTGCCAAAAAGTGAAGCCTTTCCAATAGAGGCTTCATTCGTCAAGCAGAATCTTGAACGAGGAGCAGTAAGGTGTGATCATCGCAAAATTTTTCCTCTCTTGTGGTTTCTCTTTCTTCCTTCTCTTTTCCTTTTCTAACCTCTATTCTCCTCCTTTTTGAAGGGAGAAAAATAAAAGATAGAAAAGAAAGAGAGAAGAGAAAAGAAAGAAAGAAGAGAAAAGAAAGAAAGAGAGAAGAGGAACTCTTTTGCGGGATTTCACTTGACCTTAATTTGAGAATATTTAGAAATTTAACTTGCCTCCGTTTTGAAAATATTTGCGGGAAAATGGAGAGACGGGATTCGCTCATCGGTACGAGGTTCGATCGTTCCTAGCACCTTTACCAGGGGTAATCGAACCAAGGATCGAATTTATGCCTTTTTGCTTTGCCTAAATATTATCCAAGAATTTATTCTAACTCTAAATGCACAAAGAATCATGCTTGTGCAATGCAAGGATGTATGCTCTTTTTGAAAGATGTTTTGAAAATTTCCAAGTATTCTGAGATGAACTTGATAATGGAGTGAAGAAATGGTTGAATCTGATTTAGAACTTGAGATAGGGCAGAGAAGTTCTAAGTTTTTGAAGTAAATTAGAGTTGGAAGAATAAATTTTTGATTTTGAGAAAGAATGATTTGAAGCTTTGAAATAAAAGGAAATGAAGTTTCAAAGTCGGAAATGGACTTTGAATTTAATCATGTATTTAGGAGAAGAAGATGAAATTTTGAAGTGATATTGAATTTGAATCTTAAAATGGATCTGAGAAAATCAAAATGGTATTAAAAATAGAAAATGGATTTAGGGAGTTCAAATGAAATCTGAAAATAGACTTGGATTTGAAATCTAGATTTTGAAATGGAATTGGATCTTAAGAATGGATTTAAGATCTGAGATCTGAGATCCAATGTAGAATTGGGTTCCGGATCCTAAAATGGATTTGGATCTGAAGTTTGAGATCCAAAGTGAAATTGGATTCTGGATCCTAAAATGGATTTTGGATCTGAAGTCTAAGATCCAATGTAGAGTTGGACTCTGGACCCTAAGATGGATTTTGGATCTGAGGTCTGAGATCCAAAGGTAGAATTGTTTTCAGAAAACTGGATCCAATTTGTGATTGGGATCTATTTTTGGATTTGGATTCTGAAAGTCCAAATGGGACTTCTGAAGATGGATTTGGGTTTCGAAAACCCAGATTGAATTTAAAATTTAGAAGAGGCCAAGCTTTTGAGATTCAGAATCAATCTCAAACTTTGGATTTTGAATTTGAAGATAAACTTGGTTTTGAGTTTGAAGATAAATCAGAAGTTTCAAAGTTAATTTAAACTTTGAAATTTCATTTAGATTTTGAATTTTAGATATACAAATGGATTTCAAAGTCAAATTGGACTTTGAATTTGAAGTTAGAATTTGAATTTTGGATATACAAACGGATTTCAAAGTCAAATTTGGACTTTTGAATTTTTGAAGTTAGAATTTGGGATCAGAAGATGAATCAGAATCTCAAAGTTAAATCGAACTTTGAATTTGATCAGAGTTTTTGAATATAAAATGAATTTGAAATCTCAAAGTTAAATTGAACTTTGAGATTTGGAAATGAAATAGAATTGAAAATGAAAAAGATGAATTGAATTTTACAAGAATTGAAGATTGATTGAAGAAAATATTTATATCACTTGGAGTTTTGAAAAAGGAATTTTGAAAATATGATATGTTTTATCCTAAATGATGAATGAATTTGAAGAATTTGAAATTGGATTTTTGAAAAGCTATTTCATTCTTTAGATGAATTAAAATAAGATTGAAGATATAATACATCCTTGACTATGGTCATTGAATGTATTATATAATAATCTGTATTTAGATTCAAGAGAAGAATGAAATACATTTGGTGCTTTTATAGAATTTAAAATGAAATGAACTCTCAATATACCCTTACTATGGCCATTGGTATATATTTTGAGTTAATTTTAAGTTAAATTCTGATAAAAGAAGAAAGTATTTAAGGAAAATATGATGAATTTTGAAAACGGATCCAGTGTTATTTCGTAAAAGATAAAAATCCTAAGTTTTGTTTACATCTTGACTATGGCCATTGATGTAAATCATCAACTTAAGACTAATTACCTCTTACGAAATGGTGCATGTGCCATTCGTGTTGCCATTTGTGGGAATTTGAGAAATAAAGGCGAAATGCATGAAAAACAAGTAATTCATGATATTTATGATGCTCATTCATTCTATCTAAAAGCTAAAATGTAAATTCTCATTATATCTAGCTATTACAAATTTTAACTTAAATTTTACAAGAGTCTCTAATTCTAGAAAATAGCATCTTCCATGTATTTCCTGCAAAACACTTAAATAAAATATTAGAGGAGGATTGCAAATATTACTTTGATATTAGAGTTACAAGTGGTGAGAAACTCATGTATCTAACTTAGGCTTTAAATGAAATGATGTTTACGATCTTAGGTGTGGGAGGATGGAGAATGAGGAGAAACAGGGGTTGTGCTAGGCAAATGGCATTGCCAGTATAGTGAATGAAAATGCTATGATACTGTTACATCATACAATGAATATATATAGAACCAACAATAAAGGTCGACTAAAAATATCATTGTGAAAGCAGTGATGATGTATTGGAGGTGAAGAAGTGGGTAAATAGTGATCGTGGCTGGTAAGGGGAGTACTGGCTGGAAAGTAACTATTGGCACAAATGGAAAAACATGCGGGATGTATACTACTACAGACCGCATGCTGGGTGATCTCAGACATCATGAAGGCAAAGGCAACTGCTTGTTGTCTCGCTTAAGTCACAACCTGGTATTGACTGCAGCCTCCATGGCTGCATAACATTTGCCAACCAGTTGACCCAGGCTGGAAGCTTGTGCACATCAAATTTTTTTTTTTTATGGGATTTGTTGCAGAAGTGTCTGCAATTTCTGACAGAGAGATAGCTGAATATCATGGCCATTCTTGGTTTGATTCCCTCGGAATCTGATGTACCTGGGGGTTATGATGGGGCTGGTGGAGATGATGACAAAAATTATTAACATATAATAATGTAGTGAAGATGTTAGGAATGAAGATGATGTAAGAAGTTACAGGTATACAGTGGGTAGTGACGCTACAGTGAATATGTATAACAAGCAGTTTCCACTTTTCAGCAAGTTAGCTAACCACAGACCCTAAACAGATCTATTGCACAATGTATCGACATTTGCAATTCTGAATACTATAATGCTTCTGATTTTATATTCAAGGTTGGATAAAAAAAAGTTTAGCAGGAAATGAGGATTTACAGTAAGGGAGAAAGGAGCTTACAGTTGACCATATAAGAATGATGGTCTCTTATGACAATCCAAAAAGAAAGCACAATGTTATCACAATTGCATCGGATAAAACCTGGTTCCTGTGAACACCCTTGTGCACGAAATTCGGGACCTGAAGGAGCCAAGAAAACCGCTCCTGCTACAGCCCTATTGCTTTATCGATATCCTTTCCAACCTTACTCAAAAGACACACATCACTCAGAGCTTCAATGATATCAATTATACATTCTGATTTTGAAGATCTTTTACCCTTGATCCCTCACAATAGACACTTTAAAGAATGTTGTTTATGACATGCTCTGATGCTATGGTCTGGTTACCCTTTATCTGATTTTAAGTCTTTGATCATGAAATCTGACTTAGTTGCCAAAAGGTTAAACAACTAAATACCGATAAATGACATTTAAACATTAGACACATTATGGAAATGCCAGACCATGAATTGGACAGTAGATTTATAAATACCTTGTCCGGCCATTATCCAAATATACAGAGGCTTGTCCAAATTATTTCATCAGTTTTTCTTGACAGACTTAATACACTCAGTATGATTTTCTAAATTCACTTATCATATTAGATCGATTTCTTGAACTCCATGGGCTTCACCAAAGTGATCCCAGCTATTGGGTCAGTTTTTGGCAACTGACCCTTACGGAAGGAGGCAGTGCAGAACCAATCTCAAGGTGTATGGCACACCATTTTACAGGAAATCTACCAGAATTATGAAAGAAACATAGGCTTGCAGGAACAAAACCAAGCATTTTACAAAACGAAATAATAAAAGAAAAAAAATAAAAATAAAAAAAATAAAGACTAAACATGATACGGATGTAACATGCTGATCAGAATAACTCAAATATGACTATTAATTGACTCATATAGCAAAATAGGCACATGATTTAACAACAAGCAGACTGAAGCACGGTGGTTGCCACTGTCTAATCCACAGAGAGTTACCCAAATGATCAAGAGACATTGTAACGCCCCGGATTTCCAAAACAAAGCTAAGTTAAAATTTTCATGAATTTCTTTTTTTTTTCTTTGCAGCGGAACTTAGAAAAGCTTTTAGCAGCGGAATAAGACGATAATGAGTCGTCGGTTTTAGAAAACTCCGAGCACGTTGCAGGTATGTGGCCAAGCAACTCATTGACCACCAACGTGTTCCATTTTATCGAAAACCACATGTTTATTACAACATCACTGCTTAGAAAAGCAGTATAGGTTCAATAAAAGGAAGCAGTACAACTCTGTCTAGAGAAACCCTGGAACTCGATGCCGCCATGCTCCGCATATCGCCACGCAGGTCCAACACCTGAAATCCCCATAAAACGGGGTCAGAACCACTGAGGGTCTGGTAAGCATGCAGTCATACACCCATTCAACTCAAGTACAATAATGACCACTCAGGGTCGCAATGCGCAATAACGACGCTCAAGTCTCCAAGACTTAGCGTATATCGCAAGAGCCTCCGCAGGGCTATGAGTTGAATATCCGCTCAAGTCCTAATGACTTAGAGCAAGCCTTTTCAGGGCTGTGATTTGGATAACCGCTTAAGTCTCCAGGACTTAGCCATGACCTCTTCCGGGTCTTAAAGTGATGTCTAACTCAAGTCTTCATACTTGGCACATCCGTATCCCACGCATCGAAGGACAGCTCCTCGAGCTTCGCTTAGTCGTGCGGATACAACACGGGTCTTTGCCCAGTCGGTCCAGTCGTATACCGAACATGACACCTTCACAAAGGTTATGCAGGACTGACTCAACACGTCATCCACTCATACATTCAAAGCATCGCTGTACCTAGAACTAATGCATTGTTTGATAATTAACCGCTCCCGCCTTTGGTACGCAGGTAGAGCTATTGTCCGAGCATCAATGCGACGTTCTGGGGGTTGATTATTCTATGTATTTTAGATACCCCAGAGGCCTGTTGACCCTATCCATAGTAGGGCAGTGTGTTCCAACTGGGAGAACCCTACTAGGCCCATATTCGGATGCATCCTCTACTTGCAGTAGTTGGGTTCAATCCTTAGATCTTAAGGATAACCACGACCCCAAAACCCATGAGTGACTGAGGCCATCGTGGACTCTATCAGGTCCAAAGTAAAACACGTGTCACTCAAGGTTGTACCATCACTGTCATTCCACAGTGAGCATAATTCCTGAAGGGGTCTGCCAGTCTTATAATTACTTGGACAGAATCTGCATGCCATTTAGGCAGCCCGTGCTTTTAGCACTACGAGAGTATGTACCCGACCCCATTCAGTCCGCCCCAACACAATCATTACTGAGGGGGTACCCCTAACACGATTTTCAACCGCGGGGTATGTGCGACCTTAAGTCTTATTCATATGCATGCAGAACACCGCTCTTTGGCACTTCGGCCACCACGAGCATCATACCTCTTTGGGTGGAAACAACACACTCTGGCTCTTCGGCCCTTACGAGTCTGGTTGCGTAACCGTTCTCAATGAGCATGCATATGGCTCGATCTAAATAGATCGGCTACTCGGCGTATTTTTACGCAACGAGTCCAAACCTAGCCAAGGCTCAACCTCTACTCCGGCTGAGCGGCCCTTACGAGCAAGGTGCCCTTGCAGGCACAAGGATACGAGCCGATCTGGCATCGTTCCATCAACGGACATCATTATGCCGTTCCATTGGTTCCGGCAGCTCTTCTGCCAACCATTTCGTCAGCACCTCCCCTGCTCTATCGGCAGCGGTGCGACGAACCCTTCCACGTTATAGAAGGCATTCCATGAACTGGGTAGCACTCTGCTATATGTCAGAGTATCCTGCTACATTCTTTCTGAGCTATTCTTAGCTTCTTCAGAATTTTCAGCAGCACTTCCTCTCTTTTACGGAGAAAGCATGCGTTTCTTTTATCCATTTCAGCGGCATCTCCCCTCTTTGGTGGGAAATGGATGCGCACCGTTGTGCGTACTTTGCATCCATCAAGGTTGCAGGAACCCTGGGCCATAGCCAGGCCATACGTATTTGACTTAGTCTTTACGTAAAGAGCATTTTGCCAAAAAATTGAAGCCTTTCCAATAGGGGCTTCATTCGTCAAGAAGAATCTTGAACGAGGAGCGGTTAGGGAATCGCATTGGCGATTTGGAGTTTATTCTCCATTTGAACGCTCATTTATGCGCTATATATGTAGTATAAATAGAAGCATGTGCTTTATACAGCGGCGGCGTAAAGAAATGCATATACTATTGTTTAGGGTGTGTAACTGAACGAAATATTCTACATATATAACAAAACAGAAGCCTTGGCATCGTTCGACGCGACAGCGTAAGTAAATACATTGCATAATCGGAAGTGCAATAATCGGAAATGCAGAAAACAGGGAGCCTTGGCATCATACGACGCGACGGCAAAGGTAAATTACATAGCCTGTGCAATATAGGACGCGTCGGCAGAATCAACAGATATACACCTAGATCTGCATCCAACGATAGTTACGAGGCGAGCGCGTGAACACCGAAATGTCCTAGAGGGCTCAACCAAGAACTAGGGCGAGATACCATTTTTGAAGAACGCATATACTGCGCATTCGAACATATATATCCGAAGATAGTTACGAGGCGAGCGCGTGAACACCGAAGTATCCTAGAGGGCTCAACCAAGAACTAAAGCAAGATACTACTTTAGAAAGTATATGCTATATACAAACAATCAAATACTTGACAGAGATGGTTTAATGAAGCGAACTTACTTCAATTTGAGGAAGAAACGACTCCGATTGCTTCAAACGCTTCGAACGAGGCTCGACTTCGAAAAAGGATCAACTTTGAACTTCGGACGAAAAAGGACTTGGACTTTGACTTTGAACCAAACCAGGTTCAAGTCAAGTCAACTGGGTTCATACTTAGGTCAAGTAGGTTCAGACCTAGGTCAGGTGGGTTAGAACCAGGTCAGGCAGGCTGAGACCAGGTCAAGCAGGCTCAGGCTAAGTCAGGCAGGTGTTATCGTCGCGAAATTTTTCCCCCGTCTTCCCTTCCTTGCGGAAGAGAAAAAGAGAGAAACGCTTTTGCGCTTCAAACTTTGACCGGATTTTGGAAATTGTTTTGAAATACTCGCCTCCGTTTTTGAAAATTGCGGGAAAATCCATGGGATGGGGCTCGACCTGTCTGTACGAGGTTCGACCGTTCCTGCCGCCTTTAACAGGGGTAATCGAACCAAGGACCAAAACTATGCTTGACTTAGTTAAATTATCGAAGTTATGTTCTATCCTAAATGCACAGAGAATTCAGGCATGTGCTATGAGATTTTGGAAAATGCCAGTTGGAAAACATGATGTATGCTTAGAAAAACATTTGGAGTTGGAAAGAATCTCTCAGGAAAAAGGTCAATTTCTCAGGAAACTCGGATAAAAAAGAGGTTTTTGAAAACATGAGAAAGCTTATAAAGATGTGGAAAAATCAGAAATAGTTGAAAATCTTGGGAAAATGGAAGTGATTCTTGAGAAAAGATGAACCTTTTTGAAAAGGGAAACACTTCTTAGGAAAACTTGGACTTTGAGAGTTTTCTTAGGAAAATGATGGAAATTCATATGAAAGCTCATTGGAGAAGGAAATTCAAAACTTGGGAAATTGAAATCCTGGGAATTTTACCCTTTTGAAATACTTGGAAATCGATTTTGGATCTTGGAGAAAGATTGGAAAACTCTTTTGAATCTCTTAAGAAAATATCGTTTTCCAAAGAAAACTGTGAAAAACTTTGTCTTTGGAAAACCGATTTTTGAAAAATTCTTAGAGTTTCTTGAGAAATCGATTTCTTGAGAATGAAGTTTTCTTGAGAAAATCTTGAGAAAATCAATGATTTTATGATGCAAATGACATAAGTGAATGAATGCACTTTGAAAAGATTTTCTAAGAGATTTGTTGGAAAAATATGCATTAAGTCAAGATAAATCCTTCACATATCCTGACTGTGGCCATGAATATGTTCAGAATTTAGTTGATTTGATGCACATGATTTTGAAAACTTTGGAAATATGATGTGCATTTTAAGATAGCCTAAGAGTGTAGGCTCAATGTGACTAGTAGAAAGATGATGGATCTGGGTCTCGTCCATATTCCGACTAGGGCCGTAAATATGGATCCCACCGAGTCCATCAACTCCCTAAGAGTTGGTGCACGTGCCATTCGTGAACATCCATAGTGCTTTTGAAATAAAATGCATGAATCATAGAAACAGGATATTGCATAAATTCAAACAATATGATATGCATCCTAGTCTAAGCAAGAAATTAAATCTCTTATTCCAAAATTTACATTATTACATCACTAAATAAAGGAAATAAAAGAAATTTGCAGACTTCAGCTCCTTCTTTGGAATGTCTCTGCCAAGCTTGAAATAAAGTTAGCTCAAATATGTGGGTTTTTCCAAGATTTTCCAATAATATTATGAAATTATTGGATTTAATTGGATATAAACCCTATTCTCATGCTTCCTTGATGTTTTGATATGGTGTAAATGCAGAGAATTCAGTGGAAAACAGTTTGAAATTCGAAATTGGGGTCAAAATGACCAAAATACCCCTAATTATAAAGTTATACCTTTAAAATCAGGGTTTTTTGAAGGAAAACTTGGTAAAATTGAGATTTTGAAGTTCAAATTGAATCAAATGATGATGAAATGCAGTAAAAGATATGATGACATGCTGCTAGACACATTAAGACTGTAAAATCAGAATTTGGTATTTTGCAATTTATCAAAAATAACGAATTTCGCTTGTTTTTCGCTTGGATCGGGGTCCTGCGGGACCCTGTTTTGGTATTATGGATGATCCGAACCTCAAATGGATTCCAAATTGCACCAAATTCGGTATGAAGCATCTAAACACTCTCATAAACAACCTAAAATGCTAAAAATCACGAAATGATATGATTTAAATGCTAAAATTCAAGGAAAGTCCTAAAAATGATGGATTTTGCCTATGGATCCGAACCAAATGCAATGCCTAATATGATAATGCAAAATTTACACCATGGAAACTTCTGATATTTTGCAGACTGCTAAAAGACATGAAATGGAACATTTTTGGTTTTTATAGACTCGGGATGTGAGCCATGGTGAGTTCAATATCAGGGATTTAACTCTGACAGAGGTAAAAATCACACTAATCTGATGTAAAATGCTAAAAAAATACAAAACGGCCATGGAAATTTATGAAATTAATCAGAGTTATGCACGACACCTACATGAACAACTTTTATGTTTATGACTTCGGCATTTGATCAATGGAAACACAGATACAAATATAACTATTTCTGCCTAAACTAACAGGACAGACAAATGTAGCAAAACAGAGGGCTGACAAAAAAAATCCAAAGCAGGGGTCAACACTGTTTTAAAAATTACAGTCTTTCAGATTCAAACAGAGAACATCTTGGACACCACTTTCATTTTTTACAGTTTCGGATTTGAAGCAACACACAAGGATAAACCATAGCCCTAAGTCGATCCAAGATCTCAGAGACCCAAATTAGGCTCTGACATGTGTCCCGAACTCTCGGATTTTTGTCAGACACAAAAAAAATCATAAAAATCGGAAAAAATCATACTAAAAGCTAGACATTCTCTCGAGTTCAAAACATCTTTCGGATCGAAAATCGGATCTCCCATGAGGGATATCTCTATTTTACAAGTTGGCAAATGATTTTCAAAACGCATCTCGGGTAAAAAAACCCGACTTGCCATTTTGAATGTTTACCACAGTAAACAAATTCAAATGCCTCCGAATTTTTGGCAAAACTTTAGGGACACCTAAGGGCGCATTCCGTGATTTTTTTGGGATTTTTAATAATAAAAAAAAATGCATGAAATGACGTGTGGACTGACTGACAAAAACAGAGACCTACTGAAAATAAGCAGAATTGAAATAAATGCTAAATTAATCCTAATTAATTCATGAAATATGCTAAATGAATGAAATAAAATGCAAATTGAACCTAGCTAACTATATGAATGTTAAAAATCATCAAGGAAGCATAACAAAACATTTTTATATATGTCGTTTTATGAGAATAGCTCAATCCATCCCTCGGATGAGCTCTTTCTTCAAACGACCCTCGATTCGAATTATGGAATCCAATCAATGGGAAAAGAAGTGCACCTTGCTTCGTTACGCAGCGTAGGAGCTCTTGAAAGGGGCAGCTATCACGAGCTTCCTTCGTCCTTCGCTCCGAGCTTCGGATGGTCCACCAAAATCGAGCTCTGTTGGAATCGGATTGGCCACAGCACGAGCTCTACTCCACCTTCTTCAATGAGCCAAAGGGGGCACGATTTCCAAAGTTTAAAATCGGATTTTAGGAAGGCTAGGTCCAGATTTTCCAAGTTCACCAGAGCTAAAAAATGATCTTCTATGCTGGACATGGAGCCTTGTTTTTATAGATTTTCTGAAAAAAATTTGAATTTCAAACAAGCTGGATCTGAGCCCTCCATGTGGCGCCATCTCAAAGGGTGTCATCTGAGGGGTTTGAAATTCGAATTTGTCTTCTGCAGGGAGCCCTCAGGTGGCGCCACCTCAAAAGGCTATTTTGATTTTTTGAGAAAAATAAAAAATGGAAATTTTGTGGGTCAGACACCTCAGCAGGGGGAATTTGGAATTTTTCAAAAGTTTGCTTGATTCTCTCTGCAGGGAACTCCCAGAAGGCGCCACCTCAGAGGGTGCTCTCTTGGAGTTTGAAATTCAAATTCACTTTTTGTAGGGAGTCCTCAGGTGGCGCCACCTCATGGTGGGCTACCTTTATTAAAAATAAAATAAAAAATGAAAATGGAGCCAAGTGGAGTCCTGGAATGGTGCCACCTCAAAAGGTGTTTGACACATGTCAGAAGGTCAGAGCAGTGGGCTCAGAAGGCGCCACCTCAGAGGAATTTGAATTCTACCTTTTCTGGAGAAAGGAGATCTGGACATGTGGTGGACAAGTGTCAGCTTTCTGGAGAGGCTTTCTCAAATGGCGCCACCTCAAGGGGAAGTTTGAAATTCAAATGGAGGTTGGCCCTGAAGGAATGGAGGATGGACATGTGGCGCCACCTCAGGGTGGCTCCTAGAATGCCATGTGGCAAGAGGGAGGAAAAGGAGGGAAAGGGACATGTGGCGCTCTCATAGGCCATCTGGGAAATCAGAGCTCTGGATTTTCGCCACCTAGTGCCCTGTTTGAATTTTAAATGGTTTGCTTTTTCTGAAGAAGGCCAGGAGTGACATATGTCTCCTACTTTTCTGAAAGAGGTAGGGAGAAGACATGTGTCCTCTACTTTTTCTGAAAGAAGCAGAGAATGACACGTGGCAGAGGGGAGAGAAGGTGGGCCAAGCCATGTGGCGCCATCTTAGACAGGATGAAAAAGGTAGGAGTTCTTGATTTTCGCCACCTATGGGGATTTTTGAATATTTGAATTCTAGCTTTTCTGAAGAAAGCAGAAAATGACACATGGTGTCTACTTTTCTTGAGGAAATGAGAGCTTGCCACGTGTCCTCTGCAGGAGACACTCCAGATGGCGCCACCTCAGAGGAGACAAGCCTACCTTTTCTGTAGGAATTTAGGAGTGACACATGTCTCCTACTTTTCTGAGAAAAGTAGGAAGAGGACATGTGTCAGGCTACTTTTCTAGAAGGAAGGAGGGGTTGACACGTGTCCTCTGCAGGAGACACACTTCAAGTGGCGCCACCTCAGAGGAGAAAAACTCCACTTTTTCTAGACAGGACAACCTATGACACTTGGCATCTCCTGGTAGTCCTTGAAATGACACATGGCGTAGGATGGATAGGGTGACACATGGCAGATAAAATGGGATGACATGTGGCGGCTTCTTAAGGTAGCCCCACACTAACACTTGGCATGGAAATGGGAGGAGAGAGAAATGACAAGTGGCACCAATCCAGGGGACAAGGCTCCTATATTTTTGGGTTTTTCAAAATTCAAATTTTCAAAAGGAAAGCTTGTGTGACACCACCTCAGTGTGGGTCCCACATTGCTTCTTTATTGAAATAAGGATAAAACAACAACTTCTTTTTGGAATTTTCATAAAAAATTGGACTAATGGGCAAAACAGGAATTTTGGAAAGAGTTGACCCTTGTAGGGCGATTTTGTAAAAGAAAGATATTTGAAATTGTCAAAAAGGGCAAAATCTGAGGTGAAGTGACTGAAATCCATATTGAAAATTATCCAGATGGTTTTCCTGAGGAAATATTTTGAAATTCAGAGTCCTGGGGGTAAAATGGGAAAAATTGATAATTTTGAAGACCCAGGGTTTTGAAATCAATTTTGAAAAGAGTTGAAATTCTAATCTGGATTGAAAATTTTGAAATCAAGAGTTCTGGACCTCGAAATGACATGCTGTGCAGTGCAGTGATTTGAAATGCTCATGCAATGATATGCAATGTCATGTCTTATTAAATGCAATCTTGAACCAAGACTCTGGAGATGTCTGTCTCCTGTCAGGAGTAAAATTTTGAACATCTGAGCTAAAAATAGAGAAATTTTGAGAGTTTCAGATGAAATTTTGGACTTTTGCAAAGTCCGGGCTCAGAAAATGACCATTTTGCCCTCCAGCGATTTCAGCGGCTGGATGATGGTGTTTGGTGAAAATGTCGGGGAGGTGAGTGAAAATTTGGGGTGTTTACAGATGCCCCTCTTTGCTACTAAGCCGGCTCATGGCCGAGCTTAGTGGCAAAGAAAAACACACCAAATTTGGGCCATACATAAAAAAATGCCCCTGTTAGAAGGATCTGACTGAGTGTGAAGAAATTAGCCCGAGGAAGATGGTAGATATGAAGCGAAGAATGAAGAGGAAAGATTTGCTCTATGAGAGCGAAGCTCAGGTTTTTGCCCTTAACCTGGATGGTACAGAAATACCTCGCATGGAGCGAAGCTCAGGTTTTTGACCCTTAACCTGATTGGGGAATGGAATATCTCATCGAAATGAGACTCAGGTTTGTACCCTTATCTTGATCGGGCAGAAAATGAAGTACCTCTTTGGTTTAGGCTCAGGTTTGTACCCTTATCCTGATCGGGCGGAAAATGAAATACCTCTTTGATTGAGGCTCAGGTTTGTACCCTTATCCTGATCGGGTGGAAAATGGAATACCTCATCAAAGGAGGCTCAGGTTTATACCCTTATCCTGATTGGGCGGAAAATGAAATACCTCTTTGGATGAGGCTCAGGTTTATACCCTTATCCTGATTGGGCGGAAAATGAAATACCTCTTTGGATGAGGCTCAGGTTTGTACCCTTATCCTGATCGGGCGGAAAATGAAATACCTCTTTGATTGAGGCTCAGGTTTGTACCCTTATCCTGATCGGGCAGAAAATGAAATACCTCTTTGATTGAGGCTCAGGTTTATACCCTTATCCTGATCGGGCAGAAAATGAAATACCTCTTTGATTGAGGCTCAGGTTTGTACCCTTATCCTGATCGGGTGGAAAATGGATGGAATCCTCGAAGGAAGAGACCATGATGGAACCTTCGGATTTTGCACAGTAAATCCGACAGGGGTTTTGCAAAAGGAAGGAAAATGTGGTCCCTAAAGCTTGAAAAGGGATTGATCTTGGGTGTCTTATTGCTGAGACTAAAATCAGCTTTTGAAATTTCCTTTTGCGAGAAATGATTGGTGGTTCGACCTCGAACCGAAATGGGACTGTCTATGGTGGGACAGTGGGGACACAGGGAAGTGTGCAAATTTGAGAGTTCATGCTCTCAAAGAAGGGAAGGAATCAAGTCCTTAGGAGGGATTTAAAATTGGTGTCAGGATGTATCAAAAAGGGACATCAAGCTCTCACTTCACGTCAAGATAGCTGGAAAATATTGTCAAAATATTGAGAATTTTATTGTTGATTCAAAATATTTGAAAATGTTGCACATGGTTGCAGAGATATTCTTTCTTTTCTACCCAAAGCATTACCTCCAAACAAGGTTCACTTCGTAGAATCGAGACTTGAAATCCAAATTGTTCGCAATTGGCCTTCTTCAAGGAAGCTATCAATTTCCTTGATATGAGCAGGAAAGAGAATTTGATGTTATGAAAGCGATTGATGAAATAGTATTGATAATAGAATTTCACAAATTTAAAGAGGATTCTTGATAGATTTGACAGTTTGATATCCTGAGAGCTTCTCTCTTGATAGTCTTTCTACACTTTTTTTTGGCTCTCTGGGTTTTTTCTACATTCTCCTTTATTTTGGAGATATTCTGACTCTTTCTCTCTTTCTTTTCTCTCTTTCTCTCTTTTGGGAAGGGTACGTCACAAACTCCTTCAACTTGGAGATGTTTCAATCCTTCTTGGATGATGGGTTTGGAAATCTTTGGGCGATAGCTGAAATTAAATATCTTTTAGGGATTGTCGAGAGGTTCATCGCATCTGCCTTCATCTCGACAGTGCTTTGGACTTTCCCTGGAAGGATCCGTCACAAACTCCATCATCTTGGAGATGTTTCGAATCTTCTTTGGCCCCGGGGGTCTACTCACCTAATTCGCCTTCATCTTGACGACAGGTGAGAGATCCCTTTTGCGGATACTTAATTGCAGCTTAGGTGATTCTGAGGAGACAGGGTTAGGGCGAATTCTCTCTTTTCTAGCACTCAGGATATTTCCACTGCCTCATTTTACAAGAATAATCTTTAAAGATGTGCCATTGACTGTGATCAATATCAATCATTTATGGCTTTTCACTAACATTGAATCTTCTTTTCTGGCCATATCGAGGATTTATCCTTCATCCTTTTGGTTGGCCAATAGAAAGAATTTGAGTTTTGAATCTCTTTTCGCAAAAGCTTCACTCTTTGGGAAGCGATGCTGAAAGTAAATTAAGATAGAGATTAGTGCAATAAAGATTCTTAAATCAACAAATAATTTGATTGACAAATTGACAAAATTTTCTTGAAATCCTGAGTGAAAGAGAGTATTTGAAATCCGGCTCAACACATCCGTGACGAAAATTCTCCTCTCTTTTCCCCCAAAAAGAGAGACTCAGGCTTAGCCCTTACCTGAATGGGAAATGGGAAATACTTCTCTCTTCCCTGAAGAGGAGGTGTTTGCAAAACGAACTTTCGAAGAGAAATTGAGCTTTCATCAAAGCTCCATAATATTAGGCTTCTCTTATGGAAAGGGGGCCGATAATAGTGAGGTCTGAAAATTGGGTCATGAAAGGAACGAGTCCATCACACTCTCCCTGCAAAGAGGGTCTTTCATGACGAAAATGGCCTAGTATGAAATTGGGGGGTCACAAGAAAAGCGAGTCTCCGTCGAGCCTCTCCCTTATCAAAAGGGTTCCTCGTGTGAAATTGGAAATTGTTTTGCAAACGGTTCACAAAGACGCGAGTCCCTTCAAACTCTCCCTGAAAGGGGCTAAGTGAACAAATTGGATAGCATGCGAAAAGAACGAGCTCCCTCGTGCTCTCCCTAAAAAGGGTCTCTCGCAAGAGAAAATGATTGAAATTGGATATTGAGATTGATTGACCCGAAGGTCGAAATTGGAAATTGGAAAATTGGTTGCTGAAAATTGAATGACCCGAAGGTCGAAATTGGATGACCTGACGGTCGAAATTGAGAATTGATTTGACCAAAAAGGTCGAAATTGAGAATTGGTTGACCGAAGGTCGAAATTGTGTGACCCGAAGGTCGAAATTGAGAATTGATTTGACCAGAAGTCGAAATTTAAAAATTGATTGACCCAAAGGTCGAAAATTGGAAATTGGTTGACCCGCAGGTCGAGAATTGGAAATTGATTGACCCGAAGGTCGAGAATTTGGAAATTGATTGACCCGAAGGTCGAAATTGAGATTGGTAATTGAAATTGAGAATTGAAAATTGGGTGACCCAGAGGTCGAAATTGGAGAGTTGCCTGATTTGAAGATTTAAATTGGAATTTGGAGAGCAAAATATCAAATTTGAGCAATTGACAGACTTTGATGACTGAAATGACTTGGATTAATCAAAGGAGAATGATGAGTTCGAGTCAGAGCTCGAATAAAATATAGAGATCACGAGTCGGAACCCGGATCAACAAATGAAGAGCTCGAATCTGAGCTTGAATGAATAGAGAGATCTCGAGTCGAAACCCGGATCAACAAAAGAAAATGAAGAACTCGATTCAGGGTTCGAGTAAGGTAATGAGATCACGAGTCGGAACCCGGATAAACAAAGGAAAATGGAAAGTTCGAGTCAAGGCTCGAATAAAGTAGAGAGATCACAAGTCGGAACCCGGATCAACAAAGGAAAATGATTTGAAAATAAAACCCGAGTCGGAACTCGGTTTTCTGGAAAATTGGAATTTTGAAAATGTGCCAGTTTGAGTACTGGATTTTGGAATAATACCAGTACGAGCGCTGGGTTTTGGTTCAGTATTGGTGATGACCTTTGGATCATTAGGAATTGTGATGGTATGGTTTGTTGAGATCCCAATACTGACCGGATTGTTATTAATGCAATTGAATGCAAATGAATATGAGTTGATGTATATGAATGAACAAGTGCATGAAATGAGGAATTTGTTTATCCTGCCTGCATATAGAACAAAATTTTAAAATGCCCCAGTGTAACTGGGAAAGAAAGTTGGATCATTATTTAAAGGAAACAGGAAGGATTACAGGAGAAGGATAAATGTTTCAAGTATAAAACTTTTTCAAGTGTCGAGCATTAATAGGATCTGGCAATTCTACTCCATCAGCATTGATGAGCCGATATGAGCTGCGGGGTAATGCTTCTTTGACAACATAGGGACCGTCCCAATTTGGCGACCATTTGCCGCCAGGACGATGCTTGAGATAAGCTGTGGATCGAAGTACTAAATCATTGACTTTGAATCTTCTTTCGATGATAGACTTCGCATATTGCCTGGCTACTCTCTGGCGATAGGATTGAGCATGCTCTGCTGCTTTTAGCCTTTTCTCGTCGAGTAAGTCTAGCTGCACTAGTCACTGCTGCTGGTATTGATCAAGAGGTAATTGCAGGAGTGAAGCAAATTTCAAAGCGGGCTTCTGAACATATAGCGGCAATACTACTTCTGTTCCATAGACCAGTTCTGATGGAGTAGCATTCGTTGGTGTACGAATGGTGGTCCGATAGGCCCACAATGCATCGTGGATCTTCTCATGCCAGTCACGGCCTGTTTCCACAGTTCGCTCCAAAATACGAATTAAAATCTTGTTGGTGGCCTCTGCCTGACCATTCCCTTGAGGATAATATGGAGCGGAAAAATGGTGATAGATCTTGAATTTTAAGCAGAATGTCTTCATCTTTTCATTCTTGAAATGACTGCCGTTGTCTGACACAATGTCATGCGGGATGCCGAAACGGCAAAGGATGTTCTTGTGAATAAAAGAGACCACATGTCGGCCTTCTACTGTGCGGAGGCTGATGGCTTCTACCCACTTGGTGAAATATTCTGTTGCGGCAAGGAAGTATTTGTGGCCATTTGAAGCTGAAGGAGTGATGGGACCTACGACATCGAAGGCCCACATGGAGAACGGCCATGGAGAGACAACAGACTGTAAATAAGTTGCTGGAGCATGGATGGAAGGTGTATGTATCTGACATTGTACACATTTCTTCACATAATGATAACAGTCTTGTTGCATAGTCTTCCAATAGTAACCTGCTCTTATGATTTGCTTGACAAGGGTTTGGTAGCCGACGTGGCCACCACAGATGCCTTCGTGTGCTTCTCGCACGACTTCTTTGGCTTCGTCTTCATCTAAACATCTGGAATACTATGAACTGAATCCGCGACGATAGAGGACATTGGCCAAAATGAAGTATCGAGTAGACATACGCTGGATTGCTCGCTGCTCTTTCTTTGAGAGTTCTGGAGGAAATTCGCCAGTTTCTATGAAAGTTTTGATGTTGTAATACCAAGGCTTCTTCTTTTGTTCAGCCTGGTCTACCTGTTCCGCTGGAATGAAGGCAGGTTGGTCAAGTCTGCCAATTTCAAAAGAGCGACAAGATTCTCCATTCTTGAATGCCATAATGGAGCCTAAACTGGCTAGGCTATCGGCCACTTGATTAAAATCTCTCTTGATATGGAAGAGCTGGAATTCTTCAAACTTGCTGATAAGAGCTGAAACAATTTTCTGATAGGGAAATAGCTTCTGATCTTTGACTTGCCATTCGGCTCGAACTTGATTGACAACAAGTAATGAGTCACCGTAGGCATGCACTCTCTTAACATTGAAGTCTAGTAGAATCTTTAGACCTTGAATCAGGGCTTCATATTCAGCCATGTTGTGAGTGCATTGAAAATCTAACTTGAGAGAAAATGGAATCATCTCCTTCTCAGGAGTGATTAGTAAGATCCCAATGCCTATTCCAGCCATATTCTTAGAACCATCGAAAAATAAATTCCAGACCGAAAATTGCTAGATATTGCAAATCTGCTCATCAGGGAAGTCATCTTCGGCTTTCACTTCTTCGGCCAGAGGAAAATCCGCCAATTGATCTGCAATTGCTTGGCCTTTGATTGATTGCTGCGAGACATATTCTAAGTCATACTGCATCAGTAAGACTTGCCATTTGGCGATTCGTCCGCTGAGGAAAGGTTGTTCTAAGATATACTTGAGGGGATTGAGTTTAGACAAAATTTTGACTTCTGATGCCAACAGGTAGTGTCTTAGCTTCTGACACATCCATACCAGAGCTAGGCAGGTCTTCTCTATTTGAGAGTATCTCTTTTCATAATCTATGAAAGTCTTACTCACATAATAAATGGCGTGCTCTATCAAGCTGCCTTCTTTGTATTGCGCCAAGAACCCACCGCATGCGACTTGATTAACTGAGATGTATAATAAAAGAGGTTTTTCCAATTCTGGCGGCTTCAGGATGGGAGGATTAAGAAGATACTTCTTGATTCGATCGAACGATTGCTGGCACTCTGGTCCCCATTCGAACTTAACTCCTTTTCTGAGTAAGTGGTTGAAGGGCTCACATCTTATCGCCAAATTGAAAATGAATCGCCGGATTGACTGCATACGTCCTTGAAGGCTACGCAGTTCTTTGAGATTCTTCGGGGGAGGCATATCAATGATAGCCTTTGCTTTGGCTGGGTCAACTTCAATTCCCTTTTTGCTGACAAGAAAACCCAACAGTTTGCCTGATTCGACTCCAAAGACACACTTTTGCGGGTTAAGCCTTAACTTATAAAGAATGAGTCTCTTAAAGACTTGCTCAAGTGCTTCGAGGTGATCTTCTTCCTCTTTAGATTTCACAAGAATATCATCAACATACGCATCCATGATTTTGCGCATCTTATCGTGGAAGATGACAGCCATTGCCCGTTGATACGTTGCTCCAGCATTCTTGAGCCCAAAAGGCATAACCGTATAGCAGAAAGTGCCCCAAGGCGTAGTAAAAGAAGTTTTTGATTGGTCGCGGGCGGCCAACTTAATCTGATTGTAGCCGGAATATCCGTCCATGAAAGAGAACATGGCATGGCCTGCCGTGCTATCGACTAGAAGATCGATGCTTGGAAGTGGATAGTCATCCTTCGGAGTTGCCTTGTTGAGATCTCTGAAGTCTATGCAGATCCTCACTTTGCCGCTTTTCTTTGGGACGACGACGATATTGGCTAACCAATCGGGGTAGTCAATAGCTCGGATAAATCCTGCTTTGAGCAGATCTTCGAGTCCTTCCTTGACTTGCTGTTCTATTCTGGGATCCATTTTTCTCAGCTTCTGCTTGACTGGCTTAGCATCCGGCTTTAAGACAAGACGGTGTTCGACTAATTTGGGGTCTAAGCCCGGCATGTCTTCATATGTCCATGCGAACACTTCTTCATGCCGCTTGAGAAAATCTGTAAATCTTTTCTTTTCTTCCGGATTCAGACTGGTTCCGATCTGGAGAATTTTGGGATCTTCCTCTGAACCGATATTGACACCTTCAGTTGGATCTTGTACTAGAGGAGATGGTTCGTCCTGCTTCTGAACTGCGGCGAACTCCGGTAATTCCTGAAGAGACTGATCATATTCTGCACAATCATCAGACTGCTTTGCACTCTTGTCATTTCCGGTGCTTGCTTTGATTCTGTGAATTGCTGTCGACTTTTGAGAGGCCTTGGGATTGAGAACGAGCTTCTTGATTGTCCGAGAGGTTATTCTGAAATTTTGGATAAGAAATCTGGTTCAGAAAAATCGGCCTACAGTAAGACAAGCAATCATTTGAAGGGAACCATGCATAAAATGGCATTGAATGATAAAATGATGAGATAGACAGAAAGGGAGTAGATGGCATCCGGATAGACAAAGAAACTTGGAATTTTATTGATTGAATTAATCAGTGACATTGGTAAAATGAGACATTTATTTGGAAAAGAATAGAAAGAAAGTAACAAATGGT
This sequence comes from Nuphar pumila, assembly GCF_984573655.1. Lineage (NCBI taxonomy): Eukaryota > Viridiplantae > Streptophyta > Magnoliopsida > Nymphaeales > Nymphaeaceae > Nuphar > Nuphar pumila. Next base: position 102,258,072 of record NC_143249.1, read on the forward strand.
CTTCATTGTGCCCCTTTGACAAAAACAGTCTTCCTTGATGAGCTTCCTCCGGAGAACCCCAATCCTGCCCTGTGGGGACGATGTTTCTGGATCATTGGCTCGATGCGGCCATCTTCATTCTTGCCGAGTCCCTTGAAGGGTTGATAGCCATGCTTTAGGAGTAAATCAAATCCCTTTTTTGACTTCATGAATTGTGGAAACAATGGATGATCCTTAATGGTGCTGTAGTCGATTCGACCTCCAACCTTGAAGAATTGAGGACCTTTCCATCGTGTCGTGGCTACTGTGTGCAGAGATGGTGCCTGAAGTATTTCTCGATTTTCTTCGTGGTTGATCTCTTCGCTTTCCCTGATGCTGGGAATATCTGCATTGAATGATGGCCGGGGAATCATGGGCTGCGGGAGCCTTTCTTCTGGGTCTTCTCCCAGTATTGTGGTGATCATTCCACCTTTTGACCACTTCACACATTGATGTAGGGTGGAAGGCACTGCATTAGCATTGTGAATCCACGTCCTACCGAGCAACAAGTTGTAGGTTGGTGGTACATTAACCACATGGAAAAGGACGGAGTGCACCGAATAGTTGATAAACACTTCCAGAAATATCTTGCCCTTGGCCGTTTGACCATGATTGTCAAACCCATAGATAGTGATGGGATCTGGAATGTATTTCTCGTCCTTGATCCCTAATGCCTTTGCGGTCATTTCGGGACATATGTTGAGGCTACTGCCCCCATCGACCAGCACATGGGGAACCGTCATTCCTCTGACTCGAACGACAATATACAAGGCATTATTATGAAAGGAATGAGGCTTTGGAAGGTCCTCATCTGAGAAGGTGATTGGTGCATTGGTCATGGCGGAGTTCACGATCTGTGCCATGTCTTCAGGAGTGGTACTGGGCTTAACTTTGATTTTCCTGAGCAGATCATCCAGTACTTGTCGGTGCTTGCTAGAATTCTTGGCCAAGTCAAGGATGGAGACATTGGATAAAGCAGTCAGAGGCTTCTGACTTGAATTCTCTGGCCTTGGTCTAACGATTTGCTTGAAGAAGTCAGGAGTTCCTTTTGATTTGGGAACTGACTTCATAGGTGCTTCCGCAACTTTCATTTTACCGAATGCTGAAATTAAGTCCATCTTCTTAGAATCTGGAGCTGCTTGTCGTAGCACTGTCACCTGATGCTGAACTTGGAGATCTTGCGCAGAACATGGCTTGATATGCTCATGTGGTAGAAAGGGTTGTGCAGACACTACTGCTGTGGTGTGCGAAGGGAAGGGGTGGTTGAGAATGTCCATTTTCTCTTCTTCTTCTCCTTCTACCAATAGATTCTTTTCAATGAGATCTTGCACGATATTTTTGAGAACAAAGCAGTTCTCGGTGTTGTGTCCCACTGTCCTGTGGAACTTGCAGAACTGATCTTTCCATTTCCCCATGGGCACAGGGGGATCGGCCAATCTGGGCAATTTGACCATCTCTTTTGATAGCATGTACTCGAGCACGTCCTCGAGCGATTGGTCAAGAGGAGTAAAATTTCTGTCGTAACTCCAGCCTTCATGTTTGGTCTTCTCACGCAGTTTCGGCCCTTGATCCTGCTGAGGAGGCTTGCTGTATTGAGGAGCAGGCTTTGCTTTCTGATCCTTGTTGTTCGAACTGCTTGAGCTGTAGCAGTAATCTTTCTTCTGCCCTTTGTGCTGATTACGGCCTTTGTTGTTGTTGTTAGCAGAATAAGTGAAGTGAGCTTTCTTCTTCTGCTCACCATGGGAGTAATTCTTGGAAAAAGTGAAGCCTTCATAGACTCCATTTTCCACACTTAGCTCGAGCCATTCGGCTCGTTCAGTCAGCTCAATGAAGGTCCTGGATGGCGCTGTGGAGATCAATCCTCTTAACGGCTGCGAGAAATTGTTGAGGATTAGGGACAATGCATGCCTTTTCGAGATAGGATCTCTCATCTTATTACAGGCTGATCTCCATCTATGAATGAAGTCCCGTGCTTTTTCATTCTCATTCTGCCTTAAATTGCAGAGATGACTTAATGTAGGCAGCGCTTCTGTGTTGAACAAGAAGCGTTCAATAAAGAGATTTACAACTTTATCGAACTCCTTGAGCTCGATGGGGTTGATATGCTCAGCATACCACTTGGCGGCAACTCCTTCCAAGCTGCGGGGGAAACATAGAAACAATGCTCGGTTATCCCTCTTAAACCGAGAGCATTCAGCAAAGAAAGTGGCAAGGTGCGCTTTTGGGTCGCCGGAACCATCGAATTTGATGAATTTTCGGGGGAGATTCTCCAGATCATCATCCCCTTCTAAGCCGTCATAAAAGTCCTCACTGGTGAAGACTTTCTTGCCCTTGTCGCGGGCTTGCAGATCTTTGACAACTCGGGCCATTTCTTTAAACTGCGCTTGCAAAGGCTCTTCTTTATCTCTGCTCTTTGATCTGCGGCTTTTACTTTGGCCCCGCTTCTGAAATGCCAGAGGCACCTCATATTCTTCATCTGTGCTTTCAGTGGAATCAGATTCATCTGAAATCTCTTCTGGCTAGATCTGCTTCTTGGGAGCCTTCTTACCCCTGTGACCATGGAACTTTTCTCTGAATGGATTCCTTTCTGAGCTGGTCCCAGACTGCTCATTCATCATCTTATTCATCATTTTTCTGAACATGGCATACATTTGAGGGTCTATGCCATCGTCTTCTTGCTGCTGTTCTTGACTCTTCTCGGATCGAGGGGAACCCATTTCTTCTTCCGAGGCTGATGAGTACTGGGATGCCGTGGTTCTTTTGCCTGACCTTGTCTCAACCATCAAATGGTATGGATGCTCTCTGCAGGGCAAAGACCTGATTAGATTATGAAGGAATTAGCTTTTGGAAGAAATATTTGCTGAAAATATGGTAGACAATTTGGAAAAGATGTTCCATTACTAGGGACTGAGTCGTCGTGGGAATCACAACAATTGTGTTGTCATTCCTTCTGCAAAAGAAATAAACAACGAAAATATGCCTTGTTACCTAGGCGAGGTCGTCAAACCACAATGGAAAGAGAGAATTTTATTAAAATGAGAAGAATAAGATTTTATTGATCTTGACAAAGAGGTGGGGGACAAACAATTTGCCACCATTCACGATAGTCGGCAGACACTCTAGGACCTGGAAAGATTTTAAGAGAGACAAAGGAATCCCAGCCGTAGCGGGCAGAATGATATGCCCCGGACCATTGCGCGGAGGTGAGATCGAACTCTGCCATAGCTCCTGATAACAGTCGGGCTTCAACGTACTGCTGCCTTTGAGAGAACTGTCGAACACATCTCTCTGGTTGATAATAAGTGCAGAAGAATGGTCCCAGCAACTTGAACCGCTTGCCATAAGCGTACGTATATCTGGGAGGAGATATTTGCCGATCAAAATAGTCCCAAACAACGTCATCCTCTTGAATGTTGTTGATCATAGACCGGTACTGCGCCACTGGAAGGAGTTCTTGACCATTGTATCTGAAAGAGCTTGCTCGGGCTGGAACGTGCTAGAAAAACCAGGACTGAAGTGCGTAGATGCATCCTTCAACTAAAATGGACTCTCCGAGTGAGAATCGAGTCAGACCTCGATAAAGGAAGGCGAGCGCTGCCATGGCTATGGAGAGGCGATTGGTTTGCCGACTTCCCCATCTTCTCATAAGTTGGATTATTCTGATGTCCATGTAATTCTGTCCATCTGGGAAAAGGGACAGTCCTACAGTGCATAGAACCATTGCATTCTGAATCTTTTCTTTGGCTGTTCTTGAAAGCGTGCTGACTTCGACGAAGGTCCCGTACTGGCGGTACAACTCAAGTAGGTCAACATATTCATCTCCTTCTAACTGGATCAGGGGCCAAGATCGGCGGCCTGTCATACGAGCTAAGGAGTCTCGGGGGTCCAAACCCTTGACATTGATAAGGAATTGATGCTCTAAGGGGTCTCCTGGTTGACCGGCTGGTTCTGGCAGCCCCATGATTTCTGAAAATTCATCCGTTAAAACAGTCATCTCTCCCCACGGGAACCAGAAGGTACACGTTCGAGGATTCCATCGCTCCACCATTGCATGGATCAGGTTGCCATTGATGGTCTGCTTTCCGACTGCTGATGTCAGCTCTAATCCGCACTCGCTCAAATGGTCCGGGAACATTCAGGAAAAGCTCTTTAGCCAGGAATAATACCATCGGGGAATGAAAGTTCCGGTGCTAAGGGCTCGATGTTCAGGACGACCTTGTCGCACCTCGAAGGAGATGTGACCTTCAGGAAAGATAGGATCGACCTGACTGGATGCCATTGAACTGAAAACAGAGAAAGACTCAGAATGAGACTTAGGAAAATGTGAGAATTTTTGAAAAAATTTGCAGGCAGGATAAAAATGCAGCTAGAAATTCGAGATCCAGTAGAAAGGTAGAATGTAAAATCACCTGGAGTTTTGAAAGAAATGGGATATTTGAGAAAATCATCCAGGGTTTGAGAAAAGATCTCGTGGAAAATAAGGATATTTGGAAAAAGACCTAATGAGTTGAAAAACATTGGGAAACATAAAGAATTGAGGAAATCATACATACAATCTCATCCTGCACAAACATTTATGCACATTTAGCATTCTCTAAAAGGCTGACTCTAGATGCATCCATTTGAAAACAGCTGTAGGATCTTAATCCTAACTCTAGGTTCAGATCATCTTTGTCCAATCCAGTTATGCCGATATACCTTAATCGAAATCCGAGGTACGTGGTATAGAATTTCAACTACGGTTCTAAGGTAAGGTTTTCCAACATCCTTGAGCTCCTACCGATATACTTCGGACTGTGGCCCGCGGTACGTGGTAGGGGGGTGTTAACCCGAATAGTTGGCCCAGTTGTGAGGCTCTGTCCCGAACTATGGTTCTGGAAGAGAGCCCAGCAACGTGAAGACCGGGTAATGATAGGTAATTGAGGTTTTGAAAAAATGATCACATGCAAGAAATAGAGGGCTCTAAGTCCTAGAGAGATAGACTTTTGAAAATCTTTGAAGAAGCATACAGTGTTTGCATTCAGATCCTAAATTGAGGAGGATTGTATTTAGACCTAAGTCTATGTGAGCATGAAAATTTCTCCTCAATCTGGTCCTACCAAACCATGCCTAAGCTATATGCAATCAATGTCAGCTAGGTCATAATCTAGGCTCCTAGGTTCGCATGATATTGAAAGTAAAGAGCTGACAATTTTCATAATTGAACTAAGTCAAGCATAATTTAGGTCAGACAAGGACAGGTCCCATCTCGGTCGCCAAACCTGTTATCGTCGCGAAATTTTTCCCCCGTCTTCCCTTCCTTGCGGAAGAGAAAAAGAGAGAAACGCTTTTGCGCTTCAAACTTTGACCGGATTTTGGAAATTGTTTTGAAATACTCGCCTCCGTTTTTGAAAATTGCGGGAAAATCCATGGGATGGGGCTCGACCTGTCTGTACGAGGTTCGACCGTTCCTGCCGCCTTTAACAGGGGTAATCGAACCAAGGACCAAAACTATGCTTGACTTAGTTAAATTATCGAAGTTATGTTCTATCCTAAATGCACAGAGAATTCAGGCATGTGCTATGAGATTTTGGAAAATGCCAGTTGGAAAACATGATGTATGCTTAGAAAAACATTTGGAGTTGGAAAGAATCTCTCAAGAAAAAGGTCAATTTCTCAGGAAACTCGGATAAAAAAGAGGTTTTTGAAAACATGAGAAAGCTTATAAAGATGTGGAAAAATCAGAAATAGTTGAAAATCTTGGGAAAATGGAAGTGATTCTTGAGAAAAGATGAACCTTTTTGAAAAGGGAAACACTTCTTAGGAAAACTTGGACTTTGAGAGTTTTCTTAGGAAAATGATGGAAATTCATATGAAAGCTCATTGGAGAAGGAAATTCAAAACTTGGGAAATTGAAATCCTGGGAATTTTACCCTTTTGAAATACTTGGAAATCGATTTTGGATCTTGGAGAAAGATTGGAAAACTCTTTTGAATCTCTTAAGAAAATATCATTTTCCAAAGAAAACTGTGAAAAACTTTGTCTTTGGAAAACCGATTTTTGAAAAATCCTTAGAGTTTCTTGAGAAATCGATTTCTTGAGAATGAAGTTTTCTTGAGAAAATCTTGAGAAAATCAATGATTTTATGATGCAAATGACATAAGTGAATGAATGCACTTTGAAAAGATTTTCTAAGAGATTTGTTGGAAAAATATGCATTAAGTCAAGATAAATCCTTCACATATCCTGACTGTGGCCATGAATATGTTCAGAATTTAGTTGATTTGATGCACTTGATTTTGAAAACTTTGGAAATATGATGTGCATTTTAAGATAGCCTAAGAGTGTAGGCTCAATGTGACTAGTAGAAAGATGATGGATCTGGGTCTCGTCCATATTCCGACTAGGGCCGTAAATATGGATCCCACCGAGTCCATCAACTCCCTAAGAGTTGGTGCACGTGCCATTCGTGAACATCCATAGTGCTTTTGAAATAAAATGCATGAATCATAGAAACAGGATATTGCATAAATTCAAACTATATGATATGCATCCTAGTCTAAGCAAGAAATTAAATCTCTTATTCCAAAATTTACATTATTACGTCACTAAATAAAGGAAATAAAAGAAATTTGCAGACTTCAGCTCCTTCTTTGGAATGTCCATGCCAAGCTTGAAATAAAGTTAGCTCAAATATGTGGGTTTTTCCAAGATTTTCCAATAATATTATGAAATTATTGGATTTAATTGGATATAAACCCTATTCTCATGCTTCCTTGATGTTTTGATATGGTGTAAATGCAGGGAATTCAGTGGAAAATAGTTTGAAATTCGGAATTGGGGTCAAAATGACCAAAATACCCCTAATTATAAAGTTATACCTTTAAAATCAGGGTTTTTTGAAGGAAAACTTGGTAAAATTGAGATTTTGAAGTTCAAATTGAATCAAATGATGATGAAATGCAGTAAAAGATATGATGACATGCTGCTAGACACATTAAGACTGTAAAATCAGAATTTGGTATTTTGCAATTTATCAAAAATAACGAATTTCGCTTGTTTTTCGCTTGGATCGGGGTCCTGTGGGACCCTGTTTTGGTATTATGGATGATCCGAACCTCAAATGGATTCCAAATTGCACCAAATTCGTTATGAAGCATCTAAACAAATAAAAATCACAAAATGATATGATTTAAATGCTAAAATTCAAGGAAAGTCCTAAAAATGATGGATTTTGCCTATGGATCCGAACCAAATGCAATGCCTAATATGATAATGCAAAATTTACACCATGGAAACTTCTGATATTTTGCAGACTGCTAAAAGACACGAAATGGAACATTTTTGGTTTTTATAGACTCGGGATTTGAGCCATGGTGAGTTCAATATCAGGGATTTAACTCTGACAGAGGTAAAAATCACACTAATCTGATGTAAAATACTAAAAAAATACAAAACGGCCATGGAAATTTATAAAATTAATCAGAGTTATGCACGACATCTACATGAACAACTTTTATGTTTATGACTTTGGCATTTGATCAACGGAAACACAGATAAAAATATAACTATTTTTGCCTAAACTAACAAGACAGACAAATGTAGCAAAACAGGGGGCTGACAAAACAAATCCAAAGCAGGGGTCAACACTGTTCTAAAAATTACAGTCTTTCAGATTCAAACAGAGAACATCTCGTACACCACTTTCACTTTTTACAGTTTCGGATTTGGAGCAACACACAAGGAGAAACCATAGCCCTAAGTCGATCCAAGATCTCAGAGACCCAAATTAGGCTGTGACACGTGTCCCAAACTCTCGGATTTTTGTCAGACACAAAAAAAATCATAAAAATCGGAAACAATCATACTAAAAACTAGACATTCTCCCGAGTTCAAAAAATCTTTCGGATCGAAAATCGGATCTCCCATGAGGGATATCTCAAGTTTACAAGTTGGCAAATAATTTTCAAAACGCATCTCGGGTAAAAAAACCCGACTTGCCATTTTGAATGTTTACCGCAGTAAACAAATTCAAATGCCTCCGAATTTTTGGAAAAACTTTAGGGACACCTAAGGGCGCATTCCGTGATTTTTTTGGGATTTTTAATAAAAAAAAAAAATGCATGAAATGACGTGTGGACTGACTGACAAAAACAGAGACCTACTGAAAATAAGCAGAATTGAAATAAATGCTAAATTAATCCTAATTAATTCATGAAATATGCTAAATGAATGAAATAAAATGCAAATTGAACCTAGCTAACTATATGAATGTTAAAAATCATCAAGGAAGCATAACAAAACATTTTTATATATGTCATTTTATGAGAATAGCTCAATCCATCCCTCGGATGAGCTCTTTCTTCAAACGACCCCCGATTCGAATTATGGAATCCAATCAATGGGAAAAGAAGTGCACCATGCTTCGTTACGCAAAGTAGGAGCTCTTGAAAGGGGCAGCTATCACGAGCTTCCTTCGTCCTTCGCTCCGAGCTTCGGATGGTCCACCAAAATCGAGCTCTGTTGGAATCGGATTGGCCACAGCACGAGCTCTACTCCACCTTCTTCAATGAGCCAAAGGGGGCACGATTTCCAAAGTTTAAAATCGGATTTTAGGAAGGCTAGGTCCGGATTTTCCAAGTTCACCAGAGCTAAAAAATGATCTTCTATGTTGGACATGGAGCCTTGTTTTTATAGATTTTCTGAAAAAAATTTGAATTTCAAACAAGCTGGATCTGAGCCCTCCATGTGGCACCATCTCAGGGGGTGTCATCTGAGGGGTTTGAAATTCGAATTTGTCTTCTGCAGGGAGCCCTCAGGTGGCACCACCTCAAAAGGCTATTTTGATTTTTTGAGAAAAATAAAAAATGGAAATTTTGTGGGTCAGACACCTCAGCAGGGGGAATTTGGAATTTTTTAAAAGTTTGCTTGATTCTCTCTGCAGGGAACTCCCAGAAGGCGCCACCTCAGAGGGTGCTCTCTTGGAGTTTGAAATTCAAATTCACTTTTTGTAGGGAGTCTTCAGGTGGCGCCACCTCATGGTGGGCTACCTTTATTAAAAATAAAATAAAAAATGAAAATGGAGCCAAGTGGAGTCCTGGAATGGTGCCACCTTAAAAGGTGTTTGACACATGTCAGAAGGTCAGAGCAGTGGGCTCAGAAGGCGCCACCTCAGAGGAATTTGAATTCTACCTTTTCTGGAGAAAGGAGATCTGGACATGTGGTGGACAAGTGTTAGCTTTCTGGAGAGGCTTTCTCAAATGGCGCCACCTCAAGGGGAAGTTTGAAATTCAAATGGAGGTTGGCCCTGAAGGAATGGAGGATGGACATGTGGCGCAACCTCAGGGTGGCTCCTAGAATGCCATGTGGCAAGAGGGAGGAAAAGGAGGGAAAGGGACATGTGGCGCTCTCATAGGCCATCTGGGAAATCAAAGCTCTGGATTTTCGCCACCTAGTGCCCTGTTTGAATTTTAAATGGTTTGCTTTTTCTGAAGAAGGCCAGGAGTGACATGTGTCTCCTACTTTTCTGAAAGAGGTAGGGAGAAGACATGTGTCCTCTACTTTTTCTGAAAGAAGCAGAGAATGACACGTGGCAGAGGGGAGAGAAGGTGGGCCAAGCCATGTGGCGCCATCTCAGACAGGATGAAAAAGGTAGGAGTTCTTGATTTTCGCCACCTATGGGGATTTTTGAATATTTGAATTCTAGCTTTTCTGAAGAAAGCAGAAAATGACACATGGTGTCTACTTTTTCTCAGGAAATGAGAGCTTGCCACGTGTCCTCTGCAGGAGACACTCCAGATGGCGCCACCTCAGAGGAGACAAGCCTACATTTTCTGTAGGAATTTAGGAGTGACACATGTCTCCTACTTTTCTGAGAAAAGTAGGAAGAGGACATGTGTCAGGCTACTTTTCTAGAAGGAAGGAGGGGTTGACACGTGTCCCCTGCAGGAGACACACTTCAAGTGGCGCCACCTCAGAGGAGAAAAACTCCACTTTTTCTAGACAGGACAACCTATGACACTTGGCATCTCCTGGTAGTCTTTGAAATGACACATGGCGCAGGATGGATAGGGTGACACATGGCAGATAAAATGGGATGACATGTGGCGGCTTCTTAAGGTAGCCCCACACTGACACTTGGCATGGAAATGGGAGGAGAGAGAAATGACAAGTGGCGCCAATCCAGGGGACAAGGCTCCTATATTTTTGGGTTTTTCAAAATTCAAATTTTCAAAAGGAAAGCTTGTGTGACACCACCTCAGTGTGGGTCCCACATTGCTTCTTTATTGAAATAAGGATAAAACAACAACTTCTTTTTGGAATTTTCATAAAAATTTGGACTAATGGGCAAAACCGGAATTTTGGAAAGAGTTGACCCTTGTAGGGCGATTTTGTAAAAGAAAGATATTTGAAATTGTCAAAAATGGCAAAATCTGAGGTGAAGTGACTGAAATCCATATTGAAAATTATCCAGATGGTTTTCCTGAGGAAATATTTTGAAATTCAGAGTCCTGGGGGTAAAATGGGAAAAATTGATAATTTTGAAGACCCAGGGTTTTGAAATCAATTTTGAAAAGAGTTGAAATTCTAATCTGGATTAAAAATTTTGAAATCAAGAGTTCTGGACCTCGAAATGACATGCTGTGCAGTGCAGTGATTTGAAATGCTCATGCAATGATATGCAATGTCATGTCTTATGAAATGCAATCTTGAACCAAGACTCTGGAGATGTCTGTCTCCTGTAAGGAGTAAAATTTTGAACATCTGAGCTAAAAATAGAGAAATTTTGAGAGTTTCAGATGAAATTTTGGACTTTTGCAAAGTCCGGGCTCAGAAAATGACCATTTTGCCCTCTAGCGATTTCAGAGGTTGGATGATGGTGTTTGGTGAAAATGTCGGGGAGGTGAGTGAAAATTTGGGGTGTTTACAGCAGGCTCAGACCAGGTCAGGCAGGCTCAGACCAGGTCAAGTGGGCTCAAGTGGGCTAGGCTAGGTAGGGGAGGTTTGGGAAAAGGAGGAGAGAGAGAGGGGTTGGCGATTTTTAGAGAGAGGGGGGCTCCTCTATTTATAGGAAGTGAAACTTGGGCCCCAAGTTTCACTTTTACCCTTATACCCCTTGGCTTTTCAGAAATCCCTTCCATGGAAGGTGCTGGAAGGAGCTGGAAGGTCCTGGAAGATGCTGGAAGGTGCTAGAATATTCTAGAACATTTTCTGAGAAATATTTCTGTGGGTCCCACCAATATTTCCGTGGGTCCCGCAAGAATTTCGGGTTTTCGGCGATTTTTTTCCGAAAAATTCTGAGTACGCCATTCCCTTCGTATTGACGTAACTAAGAAAGTTGGCTCGTAGGAATCCTTTGATTTCGTTCAAGTAGGAAGTTATGGCTTCTAGAGTGTTTGAGCATATATTCGTGATTTGACGAATATCCTAAGTATAACTGGCTCGCAGGAATTGATTCGTTTCGCATTTTGAGAGAAAATGCTATTTTTATCGGTAATTGCCTCATGAATTTATTCAGATATTTTCTAAAAAATTGCGGGTCTTACATCATTACCCCCTTAAAGGAATTTCGTCCGCAAAATTCAGCTAATAGTACAAGGTGAAGAGTTCAGGATATTTATCCCGCATATCGGATTTGGGCTCCCAAGTGCAATCATCGATTCCATGATGCTGCCACCTCACTTTAACAAGTGGAATGACCTTCGTTCTTAGCACTTGCTCCCGTCGGTCCATGATCTCCACTGGCCTTTCTTCTACCGTCATATCTTCTCGAATGTCAATGTCTTCATGTTGAATGACGTGAGAAGGATCATGAACATACTTTCGAAGCATTGATACGTGAAATACATCATGTATTTGCGCGTATTGTGGTGGCAATGCTATACGGTAGGCAGTCTCTCCGATTCGGTTCAAAACTTCGAAGGGACCGACGAATCTGGGGCTGAGTTTCCCCTTCTTTCCAAAACGAAACACACTCTTGGTTGGAGAGACCTTGACGAAAACCTTATCTCCAACCGCAAAAGTGAGTTTCCTACGTCGCTGATCGGCGTAGCATTTCTGTCGACTCTGAGCAGTCAGTAGCTTCTTTCTGATCATGTGGACCTGCTCAGTGTAATGCTGCAACACAATGGGCGAGTCCAGGGTTCTGTTATCGTCGCAAAATTTTTCTCCCGTCTTCCCTTCCTTGCGGAAGAGAGAGAGGGAAACGCTTCCGCGCTTCAAACTTGATCGGATTTTGGAAAATGTTTAGAAATACTCGCCTCCGTTTTTTTTTGAAAATTGCGGAAAAATCCATGGGATGGGGCTCGACCTGTCGGTACGAGGTTCGACCGTTCCTGCCGCCTTTAACAGGGGTAATCGAACCAAGGACCAAAACTATGCTTGACTTAGTTTAATTATCGAAGTTATGTTCTATCCTAAATGCACAGAGAATTCAGGCATGTGCTATGAGGTTTTGGGAAAATGCAGCTTGGGAAAACATGATGTATGCTTGAAAAATATTTGGAGTTGAAAAGATTCTCTCAGGAAAAAGATGAAAGTCAATTTCTCAGGAAAACTCATGTGAAAAAGGGTTTTTGAAGTCACGGGAAAGTTCATGAAGTTGTGGGAAAATCATGAATGGTTGAAAATCCTGGGAAAATGGGATTGATTCTTGAGAAAAGGGTGAACCTTTGAAAAGGGAAACACTTCTTAGGAAAACTTGGAGTTTGAGAGTTTTCTTAGGAAAATGATGGAAATTCATTGGAAATCCCTTGTGGAAAAGGGAAATTGAAACTTGAGAGGTTGAAAACCTGAGAATCTTAACCTTGAAATACTTGGAAATCGATTTTGGATTTTGGAGAAAGATTGGAAAACTCTTTTTGAAAGTCTTAAGAAAGTAACATTTTCAAGGGAAAACTGTGAAAAACTTGACTTGGGAAAACCGATTTTGGAAAATCCATAGAGTTTCTTGAGAAATCGATTTCTTGAGAATGAAGTTTTCTTGAGAAAATGATTTCATGATGCAAATGACATGAGTGAATGAATGCCCTTTGAAAAGATTTTCTGAGGAATTGGTTGGAAAATGTGCATTAAGTCCAAATAAATCCTTCACATATTCTGACTGTGGCCATGAATATGTTCAGAACTTAGTTGATTTGATGCACATGACTTTGAAAACTTTGGAAATATGATGTGCATTTTAAGATAACCTAAGAGTGTAGGCTCTATGTGACTAGTAGAAAGATGATGGATCTGGGTCTCGTCCATATTCCGACTAGGGCCGTAAATATGGATCCCACCGAGTCCATCAACTCCCTAAGAGTTGGTGCACGTGCCATTCGTGAACATCCATAGTGCTTTTGAAATAAAATGCATGAATCATATAATCAGGATATTGCATAAATTTAAACTATATGATATGCATCCTAGTCTAAGCAGGAAATTAACTCTCTTATTCCAAAATTTACATTGTTACGTCACTAAATAAAGGAAATAAAAGAAATTTGTAGACTTCAGCTCCTTCTTTTGATTGTTCCTGCCAAACTTGAAATAGGGTTAGCTCAACTATGTGGGTTTTTCCAAGATTTTCCAATAATATTATGAAATTATTGAATTTAATTGGATATAAACCCTATTCTCATGCTTCCTTGATATTTTGAAATGATGAAAATGCAGGAAATTCAGTAGAAAATAGTTTGAAATTCGGAATGGTGGTCAAAATGACCAAAATACCCCTAATTATAAAGTTATACCTTTAAAATCAGGGTTTTTTGAAGGAAAACTTGGTAAAATTGAGATTTTGAAGTTCAAATTGAATCAAATGATGATGAAATGCAGTATGACATACTGCTAAACACATTAGAACTGTAAAATCAGAATTTGGTATTTTGCAATTTATCAAAAATAACGATTTTCGCTTGTTTTTCTCTTGGATCCGGGTCCTGCGGGACCCTGTTTTGGTATTACGGATAATCCGAACCTCAAATCGATTCCAAATTGCACCAAATTCGGTATGAAGCCTCTACTTACTCTGATAAACAGCCTAGAATGCTAAAAATCACGAAATGATATGATTTAAATGCTAAAATTCAAAGAAAGTCCTAAAATGGTGGATTTTGCCTATGGATCCGAACCAAATGCAATGCCTAATATGATAATGCAAGATCTACACCATGGAAACTTCTGATATTTTGCAGACTGCTAAAATACCCGAAATGGAACATTTTTGGTTTTTACAGCCTCGGGATTTGAGCCATGGTGAGTTCGGCAACAGGGATTTAGTTCTGACAGAGGTAAAAATCACCCTAATCTGATATAAAATGCTAAACAAATATAAAACAGCCATGGAAATTTATGAATTTAATCAGAGCTATGCACGACACCTACATGAACAATGTTCATGTTTATCACTTCGGCATTTGATCAACGAAAACACAGATAAAAATATAACTATTCCTGCCTAAACTAACAGAACAGACAAATGTAGCAAAACAGAGGACTGACAAAAAAAATCCGTGGCAGGTATCAACACTGTTCTAAAAATCACAGGCTTTCAGATGAAAATAGAGGACACCGCGGACATAACTTTCACTTTTTACAGTTTTGGATTTGGAGCAACACACAAAGAGAACCCATCGACCAAGTTGATCCAAAATCTCAAAGGCCCAAATTAGGCTCTGACACGTGTCCCGAACTCTCGGATTTTTTTCAGATATTAAAAAAAATCATAAAAATTGGAAAAAAACATATTAAAAACTAGACATTCCCCGAGTTCATAACATTATTCGGATCGAAAATCGGATCTCCCATGAGGGATATCTCGATTTTACAAGTCGGCAAATGATTTTCAAAACGCATCCCGGGTAACAAAACCCGACTTGCCATTTTGAATGTTTACCATACTAAACAAATTCAAATACCTCCGAATTTTTGGAAAAATTTTAGGGACACGTAAGGGCACATTTAGTGATTTTTTTGGGATTTTTAATAAAAAACAAATGCATGAAATGACATGTGGACTGACTGACAAAAATAGAGACCTACTGAAAATGAGCAGAGTTGAAATAAATGCTAAACTAATCCTAATTAATTCATGAAATGTGCTAAATGAATGAAATAAAATACAAATTAAACCTAGCTAACTACATGAATGTTAAAAATCATCAAGGAAGCATAAATAAACATTTTATATATGTCTTTTTATGAGAATAGCTCAATCCATCTCTCGGATGAGCTCTTTCTTCAAACGACTCCCGAATCGGATTATGGAATTACATCAAGGGGAAAAGAAGTGCACCTTGCTTCGTTACGCAGCGTAGAAGATCTTGAAAGGGGCGGCTATCACGAGCTTTTTTCGTCCTTCACTCCGGGCTTCGGATGGTTCACTAAAATCGACCTATGCTTGAATCGAATTGGCCACTGCACGAACTTTACTCCACCTTCTCCAATGAGCCAAAGGGGGCACGATTTCCAAAGTTCAGAATCAGATTTTAGGGAGGCTAGGTCGGATTTTCAAGTTCACAAAATGGTCTCCAAAGATGCTCTCCTCTCCTGGGAGTGGAGCCTTGTTTTTATAAATTTTCTTAAGAAATTTGAAATTCAAACAGGCTCAATCTGAGCCCTCCATGTGGCGCCATCTCAGGGGGTGCCATCTGGGGGTTTGAAATTCGAATTTGGCTTTTGCAAGGAGCCCTCAGGTGGTGCCACCTCATGAGGCTATTTTGATTTTTGAGAAAAATAATAAAAAAAATAGAAATTTTGTGGGTGAGACACCTCAGCAGTGGGAATTTGGAATTTTTCAAAAGTTTGCTTGATTCTCTCTGCAGGGAACTCCCAGAAGGCGCCATTTCAGAGGGTGTTCTCTTGGAATTTGAAATTCAAACTCACCTTTTGTAGGGAGTCCTCAGGTGGCGCCACCTCATGGTGGACTACTTTTATTAAAAATAAAATAAAAATCAAAATGGAGCCAAGTGGGAGCTCTGGAATGGTGCCACCTCAAAAGGTGTTCTGAGGTGTAAAGTTGGAACAGTAGGGGCATGCCATGTGGCGCCACCTCTGGGGGAGTTCAAATGTTTGAAATTTTGCTTTTTCTACAGGAAAGGAGAGGCTGACATGTGGCATTTCCTCAGAGTGGCTCCTACGATGCCATGTGGCAGGAGAACATGAAGGGAGGAAGCAAAATGCGCCACCTCATAGGGGGGGGTTTTCTACTTTTTCTGATGCAGGGAGGTCTGGACATGTGGCAGACAAGTGTCAGCTGTCTGGAGAGGCTATCTCAAATGGCGCCACCTCAGAGGAGAATTTGAATTTCAAATGGAGGTTGGCCCTGGAGGAATGGGGGATGGACATGTGGCAGACAAGTGTCAGCTGTCTGGAGAGGCTTTCTCAAATGGCGCCACCTCAGAGGAGAATTTGAATTTCAAATGGAGGTTGGCCCTGGAGGAATGGGGGATGGACATGTGGCTCCACCTCAGGGTGGCTCCTACAATGCCATGTGGCAAGAGGGATAGGCAAGGGACATGTGGCGTCCTTAGAGGCCATCTGGAAAAATCAGAGCTCTGGATTTGCGCCACCTAGGAGGAGATTTGAATATTTGAATGGTTTGCTTTTTCTGAAGAAAGCCAGGAGTGACATGTGTCTCCCACTTTTTTGAAAAGAGTAGGGAGAAGACATGTGTCCTCTACTTTTTCTGAAGAAGGTAGAAGGAGACATGTGTCACCTGCTTTTTCTGAAAGAAGCAGAGAATGACACGTGGCAGAGGGGAGAGAAGGGGGGCCAAGCCATGTGGCGCCATCTCAGACAACATGGAAAAGGAAGGAGTTCAGGATCTGCGCCACCTATGAGGAGATTTGAATATTTGAATTCTAGCTTTTCTGAAGAGAGCAGGAAATGACACATGGCATCTACTTTTTCTGAGAAGAGCAGAGAATGACACATGTCACCTGCTTTTTCTGAAAAGAGTAGAGGATGACACATGGCATTTGCTTTTTCTGAGGAAGTGAGAGCTTGACATGTGTCCTCTGCAGGAGACACAATCCAGATGGCGCCACCTCAGAGGAGACAAGCTTACTTTTTCTGGAGGAATCTAGGAGTGACACGTGTCTCCTACTTTTCTGAGAAAAGTAGGGAGAGACATGTGTCAGGCTACTTTTCTAGAAGGAGTAAGAGGTTGACACGTGTCCCCTGCAGGAGACACACTTCAAGTGGCGCCACCTCAGAGGAGACAAGCTCCACTTTTTTCTAGACAGGACAACCTATGACACTTGGCCTCTCCTGGTGTTCTTTGAAATGACACATGGCGCAGGATGGATAGGGTGACACATGGCAGATAAATGGGATGACATGTGGCGGCTTCTTAGGGTAGCCCCACACTGACACTTGGCATGGAAATGGGAGGAGAGAGAAAAGACAAGTGGCACCAATCCAGGGGACAAGGCTCCTATATTTTTGGGTTTTTCAAAATTCAAATTTTCAAAAGAAAAGCCTATGTGACACCACCTTAATGTGGGCCCCACATTGCTTCTTTATTGAAATAAGGACAAGACAACAACTTCTTTTTGGAATTTTCATAAAATCTGGACTAATTGGTAAAACAGGAATTTTTGGAAAGAGTTGGCCCCTGTAGGGCAATTTTGTAAAAGGAAGATATTTGAAATTGTCAAAAGGGCAAAATCTGAGTTGAAATTTATTGAAAATTATCCAGATTGTTTTCCTGGGGAAATATTTTGAAATTCAGAGCCCTGGGGGTAAAATGGGAACAATTGATAACTTTGAAGACCCAGGGTTTTGAAATCAATTTTGAAAAGAGTTAAAATTCTAATCTGGATTGAAAATTTTGAAATCAAGAGTTCTGGACCTCGAAATGACATGCTGTGCAGTGCAGTGATATGAGATGCTCATGCAATGATATGCAATGCCATGTCTTATGAAATGCAATCTTGAACCAAGACTTGGAGATGTCTGTCTCCTGTCAGGAGTAAAATTTTGAACATCTGAGCTGAAAATAGAGAAATTTTGAGAGTTGCAGATGAAATTTTGACTTTTGTAAGGTCCGGGCTCAGAAAATGACCATTTTGCCCTCCAGCGATTTCAGAGGCTGGATGATGATGCTTGGTGGAAATTTCGGGGAGGTGAATGAAAATTTGGGGTGTTTACAGGTTCGCTTACCCACTTCACCCCAATGGATTGGTGATCGACAGGGTCGCCCGTACAAGGCTTCATACGGTGCCATCCCAATGCTAGCGTGGTGGCTATTATTATAAGCAAATTCAGCCAACGCTAGATGGGAATCCCAATCACCTTTCCATTCCAGCATACAGGCTCTTAGCATATCCTCGAGAGTCTGTATGGTTCATTCTGATTGCCCATCTGTTTGGGGATGGAATGCTGTACTGAACTTGAGTTTCGTCCCCAGGGCTCTCTGAAGCTGCTCCCAAAAGTGAGAGGTGAACTTCGAGTCACGATCAGATATGATTGAAATCGACACTCCATGGAGTCTAACGATTTCCCGAATGTAGATTTCTACCAATCGTTCGGTTGAATATCTGGTGTTGATTGGTAGGAAGTGAGCGACTTGGTGAGTCTGTCCACGATCACGCATATTGAATCGTGTTGTCTCTTGGATCGAGGCAATCCAACGATGAAATCCATCGTAATGCCTTCCCATTTCCATTCCGGAATCTCGATCCGTTGCATTTTTTCCACCAGGTCGTTGATGTTCGATCTTTACTTGCTGGCAGATCAAACACTTCGAGACAAATGTAGCCACATCACGCTTCATACCCCTCCACCAGTACTTTCTCTGTAAGTCCCAAAACATTTTTGTACCTCCAGGGTGGATAGTGTACTTGCTACTATGGGCCTCCTGGAGTACTTCCTGTCTTAGCTCAGGGTTATTTGGAACCCAAATCCTTTCTTCCATCCATATTCCTCCATCTTCTTTTAAATGGAAGAAAGTGTCATCCTTTTCAGCACGAGCTCTCAATTCCAAGTACTGGGGATCCTTGAACTGTTCGGCTACGATGCGATCGAGGATCTCGATATGGATCGTCAGGCATGTCAATCGAATCTTTCCTGGATCAGCTAGGAATGACTTCCAACTGACAAAATCCTCCATCAGCTTCCACTGTCCGGTTAGGCTGGCCAGAGTGCCAACAGTCTTGCGACTAAGGGCATCTGCTACGACATTCGCCTTTCCAGGGTGATAGGAAAGCGTGAATTCATAGTCTTTGAGGAATTCCAGCCATCGTCGTTGCCGCATATTAAGTTCTTTTTGAGAAAAGAGGTATTTTAGGCTTTTATGGTCCGACATGACCTCAAATTTCTCTCCATATAGGTAGTGTCGCCAGATTTTAAGCGCGAACACTACCGCGGCAAGCTCCAAGTCGTGGGTTGGATAGTTTTTCTCATGGACTCTCAACTGTCGTGATGCATAGGCGATTACTTTGCCATGCTGCATCAACACACAACCCAGACCTGTTCCCGAGGCATCGGTATAAGCAACGAAGCCTCTCTGACCAGAAGGTAAGGTAAGGACAGGGGCAGTGGTAAGCCTCTGTTTGAGAACCTCAAAGCACCCCTTACACTGGTCAGTCCATTCGAACTTGACTCCCTTTTTCAACAGTTTCGTCATCGGTACGGCGATTCGGGAGAAGTCTTGTATGAACTTCCGATAATATCCGGCAAGTCCAAGGAAGCTACGGACCTCAGTAATATTTTCTGGCTGCTTCTAGTCCATCACAGCTTCCACCTTCGCAGGATCTACTGCGATTCCATCTTTCGAGATCACATGTCCAAGGAACATCACTTTGTCTAGCCAGAATTCACATTTTGAAAACTTAGCATAGAGTTGGTTATCTTGAAGGGTTTTCAAGACGATTCTCAAGTGCTCCATGTGTTGTTCCTTGTTCTCTGAATATACGAGAATGTCATCGATGAAGACAATAACAAAGCTATCCAAATATGGTCTGAATATCCGGTTCATTAGATCCATAAAGGCAGCAGGCGCATTAGTGAGTCTGAAGGGCATTACTACGAACTCATAATGGCCATATCTCGTTCTGAAGGCAGTCTTAGGTATATCTTCTTCTTTCACTCTGATCTGATGATACCCAGACCTGAGGTCGATCTTGGAGAACACCCTCGCTGTTCTGAGCTGATCAAACAAGTCCTCAATTCGAGGCAACGGGTACTTATTTTTAACAGTTGCCTGGTTAAGCATCCGATAATCGATGCATAACCGAAGGGATCCATCCTTCTTCTTTACAAATAACACCGGGGCTCCCCACGGTGATACACTTGGACGGATGAACCCTTGTTCCATCAGTTCTTCCAACTGACACTTCAACTCACTGAGTTCAGCTGGAGCCATTCGATACGGGGCCTTTGATATCGGCGCTGTTCCAGGTAAGGATTGAATTCCAAATTCAACCTCACGAAGTGGCGGAAGTCCTGGCAATTCCTCAGGAAACACATCGAGAAACTCCCGCACTACTTCCAAACTCTCAAGGGGTTGGTCGTTGGATTTTTCTACCGAGAGACTCAACAGGAAGGCCACACAACCCTTCCTAAGGTATTTTTGTACCTTAAGTGCTGATATGAGCCTTTTCTGTGGAACTGGTTTGGATAACCGGTATTTCATCTTAGGCAATCCGGGTCGAGATAGAATCACTTTGCCCTCACGGCACAAAATCTTGGCATTATTCTGAGCCAACCAATTCATTCCCAGAATGACATCGTACTGTATCATATCGATCAGGATGGCGTCAGTAGGCAAGTGTTGCCCAGCTATCTCAATATCCAAGTTCTTCACACACCGGATACATTTGGTGCGTGAACCCAACGGGTTATACACTTCGATCATTTTATCAACCGGTTGCACCGAGGCGTAGAGTTGTTCGGTGAAATCGTCGGAGATAAACGTATGAGTAGCACCACAATCAAAGACGTAAGCTGCATGTCCATTAACAGGTACGGTGCCTTCAATCAGGTCACCATTTTCGACTTGTTCAGTCGTTACAGCATATACACGACCTGCAGCAGGCCTTTGTTCGATCCTAGGGGGCGGTCGTTGGAACTGCGAACGCTGTGGTGCTGGTCGAGAGGGTCCGGCAGATCCGGCATTACTCCTCTGTTCATCTGCAGCCTTCTTGGCGCAATCCCTTATAAAGTGGCCCATCTTGCCACAATACAAGCAACCACCCATGTCACGAGGACATGGCTTTCCGGGGTGGTTCACACGACACCTTGTGCAGCTGAAGTTGGACTGCTGACCATTCTGAGTTGTGTTCTGTCTTGGCCTCACGACTTGTTGAGTGTTGTTCCCTCCTTGGAACTTCTTCTTTTGAAAGGGTTGTCGTGAACCCTGGCCACTTGGGAACGTCCTTTTACGATTCCCACCATTCACTATGGACTTCTTTGCTACGATCACTTTAGATCGTGCCCAATCCTCTTGGATCTTTGAAGCTGCTGCTACTGCAGCCTAAAAAGTTGAAGGCATGCTTGTTACTACTCGAGATCGCAGCCCTTCGCGCAGACCATTCACATATTTGTCGGCCCTTTCTTGGTCTGTTTTGAATAGTCGAGAGCAGTAGCGCTCCAGATTCTGAAATTTGGTGGTATAGTCCATCAGACTCATACCGCCCTGTTCCAACTCCAGAAACTCCATCTTTTTCTTGTTTCTGGAATGCAACGGGAAGTAGTTATCCATGAAAGTTCTCCGAAAGTCAGTCCAAGGAATGACTTCGACTTGTGAGAACTGGATAAGTTTAGTGGTATCCCACCACTTCCGTGCATTATCTTTTAACCGGTACGTGCCAAAGTTGGTCTTCTTCTCTTCTGGTACTCCCAGTACTGAGAAGGCACGTTCCGTCTCTTCGATCCAACTCTCCGCGAGCTTCGGATCGGCTCTGCCAATGAAAACTGGCGAATCAAGCTTGAGGAACTTCTCATAAGTCACTCCTCCCAGGTGCTCATTTCGTGGTGCGATTGGTTCTGGCCTCATTTCACGGATGGCTATAACCAGGTTGTTGAGTGTTTCCAACATGAATCCTTGCGTATGGGACTCCTCGCTCGGCATGGTTCTCCTCGTCGTAGGAGCCATTTATCTAATCATACACAAGCACTTGTTTTTTGTTTCTCGATGTATATGAGAAAGTAAAAGCTTTATTTACTTAATATACATCACATTTACACAAGCCGCGCCTTACACAAAACGTCATGCCGCACTGGCAGACTTTAGGCGTTGAGAAACTATATACACGAGTCTATTGACTCCAACACACTACCAGTCTCTTCTAGGAACTGGATTTCTTTCTTGACCCAAACAACCCGAAGTATCATTTGCTTCCACATTGCCTTGGTGCAGGCACAACCAGTTTTGGCTTGGGCGGCACTTCCGCGCTCTCAAGCGAATCTTGTGGGTAGATCAGTGATGTTGGTCCACTTGCCCACTCAGTGGCATCATGGCTCGGGGAATCCGAGACCATAACGGGATAATAAGAGTTGTATCCCTCTCCTTGGTTATTCAGACTCGGCGTTTGTGAAGCCGCTCCGTTCCCCCATATAATGGTACTATGATCCGAGGAATTCGAAATCATAATGGGATTATAGGAGTTGTTGCATCCCTCATCCTGACTGTGCAAGCTAGGCGTACGTGATGCCTGTTGATAGCCTTGCGATTGACCAAATCCCTCAAGGAAGTTCATGTCAAACCCTACCAGAGACGGTAGTTCATCTGAAGTTGCTGGGGTACGGCTACTCCCTCTACGGGAGTAATGTGGCCCACTAACACGCGAGGTCTCATCCCTAAGACCAAGCGATCCCCGCCGACCCATATCGGCGGTATGTTTCATTTGGCATTTGTTGGCGGAATGCCCTTCTTCGCCACAGTATTGGCAGTCTTGGACTTCATACGGGCATATCCACTCATCGTGCATGACCTTGCAACGATAGCAGTATCCACGCGAGTCATGAGTTGCCATCTATACAAAGATGCACCCAGATCTAAACAAAAAGTATAAAAACATATACTTACAGTGCGATATTGTGACATGACGGATCTTGAACCAGGTTTCTCAGACACAGGCTCTGATACCAATTCTGTAACGCCCCGGATTTTCAAAACAAAGCTAAGTTAAAATTTTCATGAATTTCTTTTTTTTTTCTTTGCAGCGGAACTTAGAAAAGCTTTTAGCAGCGGAATAAGACGATAATGAGTCGTCGGTTTTAGAAAACTCCGAGCACGTTGCAGGTATGTGGCCAAGCAACTCATTGACCACCAACGTGTTCCATTTTATCAAAAACCACATGTTTATTACAACATCACTGCTTAGAAAAGCAGTATAGGTTCAATAAAAGGAAGGAGTACAACTCTGTCTAGAGAAACCCTGGAACTCGATGCCGCCATGCTCCGCATATCGCCACGCAGGTCCAACACCTGAAATCCCCATAAAACGGGGTCAGAACCACTGAGGGGCTGGTAAGAATGCAGTCATACACCCATTCAACTCAAGTACAATAATGACCACTCAGGGTCGCAATGCGCAATAACGACGCTCAAGTCTCCAAGACTTAGCGTATATCGCAAGAGCCTCCGCAGGGCTATGAGTTGAATATCCGCTCAAGTCCTCATGACTTAGAGCAAGCCTTTTCAGGGCTGTGATTTGGATAACCGCTTAAGTCTCCAGGACTTAGCCATGACCTCTTCCGGGTCTTAAAGTGATGTCTAACTCAAGTCTTCATACTTGGCACATCCGTATCCCACGCATCGAAGGACAGCTCCTCGAGCTTCGCTTAGTCGTGCGGATACAACACGGTTCTTTGCCCAGTCGGTCCAGTCGTATACCGAACATGACACCTTCACAAAGGTTATGCAGGACTGACTCAACACGTCATCCACTCATACATTCAAAGCATCGCTGTACCTAGAACTAATGCATTGTTTGATAATTAACCGCTCCCGCCTTTGGTACGCAGGTAGAGCTATTGTCCGGGCATCAACGCGACGTTCTGGGGGTTGATTATTCTATGTATTTTAGATACCCCAGAGGCCTGTTGACCCTATCCATAGTAGGGCAGTGTGTTCCAACTGGGAGAACCCTACTAGGCCCATATTCGGATGCATCCTCTACTTGCAGTAGTTGGGTTCAATCCTTAGATCTTAAGGATAACCACGACCCTAAAACCCATGAGTGACTGAGGCCATCGTGGACTCTATCAGGTCCAAAGTAAAACACGTGTCACTCAAGGTTGTACCATCACTGTCATTCCACAATGAGCATAATTCCTGAAGGGGTCTGCTAGTCTTATAATTACTTGGACAGAATCTGCATGCCATTTAGGCAGCCCGTGCTTTTAGCACTACGGGAGTATGTACCCGACCCCATTGAGTCCGCCCCAACACAGTCATTACTGAGGGGGTACCCCTAACACGATTTTCAACCGCGGGGTATGTGCGACCTTAAGTCTTATTCATATCCATGCAGAACACCGCTCTTTGGCACTTCGGCCACCACGAGCATCACACCTCTTTGGGTGGAACAACACACTCTGGCTCTTCGGCCCTTACGAGTCTGGTTGCGTAACCGTTCTCAATGAGCATGCATATGACTCGATCTAAATAGATCGGCTACTCGGCGTATTTTTACGCAACGAGTCCAAACCTAGCCAAGGCGCAACCTCTACTCCGGCTGAGCGGCCCTTACGAGCAAGGTGCCCTTGCAGGCACAAGGATACGAGCCGATCTGGCATCGTTCCATCAACGGACATCATTATGCCGTTCCATTGGTTCCGGCAGCTCTTCTGCCAACCATTTCGTCAGCACCTCCCCTGCTCTATCGGCAGCGGTGCGACGAACCCTTCCACGTTGTAGAAGGCATTCCATGAACTGGGTATCACTCTGTTATATGTCAGAGTATCCTGCTACATTCTTTCTGAGCTATTCTTAGCTTCTTCAGAATTTTCAGCAGCACTTCCTCTCTTTT
Source organism: Nuphar pumila (assembly GCF_984573655.1). NCBI lineage: Eukaryota > Viridiplantae > Streptophyta > Magnoliopsida > Nymphaeales > Nymphaeaceae > Nuphar > Nuphar pumila. Next base: position 102,283,031 of record NC_143249.1, read on the forward strand.
ACGGAGAAAGCGTGCGTTTCTTTTATCCATTTCAGCGGCATCTCCCCTCTTTGGTGGGAAATCGCTACGCTTAACTCAGGAAATGGACGTGCACCGTTGTGCGTACTTTGCATCCATCAAGGTTGCAGGAACCCTGGGCCATAGCCAGGCCATACGTATTTGACTTAGTCTTTACGTAAAGAGCATTTTGCCAAAAAACCGAAGCCTTTCCAATAGGGGCTTCATTCGTCAAGCAGAATCTTGAACGAGGAGCGGTCAGGGAATCGCATTGGCGATTTGGAGTTTGATCTCCATTTGAACGCTCATTTATGCGCTATATATGTAGTATAAGCAGAAGCCTGTGCTTTATACAGCGGCGGCGTAAAGAAATGCATATACTATTGTTCAGGGTGTATAACTGAACGAAATATTCTACATATATAACAAAACAGAAGCCTTGGCATTGTTCGACGTGACAGCGTAAGTAAATACATTGTATAATCGGAAGTGCAATAATCGGAAATACATAAAACAGGGAGCCTTGGCATCATACGATGCGACGGCAAAGGTAAATTACATAGCCTGTGCGATATAGGACGCGTCGGCAGAATCAACAGATATACACCTAGATCCGCATCCAACGATAGTTACGAGGCGAGCGCGTGAACACCGAAATGTCCTAGAGGGCTCAACCAAGAACTAGGGCGAGATACCATTTTTGAAGAACGCATATACTGCGCATTCGAACATATATATCCAACGATAGTTACGAGGCGAGCGCGTGAACACCGAAGTATCCTAGAGGGCTCAACCAAGAACTAAAGCAAGATACTACTTCAGAAAGTATATGTTATATACAAACAATCAAATACTTGAGAGAGATGGTTTAATGAAGCGAACTTACTTCAATTTGAGGAAGAAATGACTCCGATTGCTTCAAACGCTTCAAACGAGGCTCAACTTCGAAAAAGGATCAACTTCGAACTTCGGACAAAAAAAGACTTGGACTTTGACTTTGAACCAAACCAGGTTCAAGTCAAGTCAACTGGGTTCAGACTTAGGTCAAGTAGGTTCAGACCTAGGTCAGGTGGGTTAGGACCAGGTCAGGCAGGCTCAGACCAGGTCAAGCAGGCTCAGGCTAAGTCAGGCAGGCTCAGACCAGGTCAGGCAGGCTCAGACCAGGTCAAGTGGGCTCAGGTGGGCTAGGCTAGGTAGGGGAGGTTTGGGAAAAGGAGGAGAGAGAGAGGGGTTGGCAATTTTTAGAGAGAGGGGGGCTCCTCTATTTATAGGAAGTGAAACTTGGGCCCCAAGTTTCACTTTTACCCTTATACCCCTTGGCTTTTCAGAAATCCCTTCCATGGAAGGTGCTGGAAGGAGCTGGAAGGTCCTGGAAGATGCTGGAAGGTGCTAGAATATTCTAGAACATTTTCTGAGAAATATTTCTGTGGGTCCCACCAATATTTCCGTGGGTCCCGCAAGAATTTCGGGTTTTCGGCGATTTTTTTCCGAAAAATTCTGAGTACGCCATTCCCTTCGTATTGACGTAACTAAGAAAGTTCGCTCTCAGGAATCCTTTGATTTCGTTCAAGTAGGAAGTTATGGCTTCCAGAGTGTTTGAGCATATATTCGTGATTTGACGAAAATCCTAAGTATAACTGACTCGCAGGAATTGATTCGTTTCGCATTTTGAGAGAAAATGCTATTTTTACCGGTAATTGCCTCATGAATTTATTCAGATATTTTCTGAAAAATTGCGGGTCTTACAGACATCTTTACCAGAAGATGCTCTTGATGGAACAACAGGAATTATAGGTGCTTTTTTTAGAAAACTGAGAATATCAGCAAATGCTTATACCCAACTTTATCCTCGTACAAGCAGCTATTACAGGAATAGCTCTTGTCCTTCAACTGAAAGACAACCCCCTTTAGGGTTGATTATCACTCAGATTCAACCTATTCTATTGATGTAAGATAATATCAAACGTAACAGATATACCTATTCCATCTAGAAATCAGAGACCAACATTTCAGAAGGAATGATGGGGATATAGGGAACTAGCTAATGAAGGCTAGTGCTGCTGCTACTTCCAGTCTTGAGCAATGGTTCACACAACCCCAGGATCATTCCTATTGAGGAAGTCACCGACAACACAGATAAACGTGAATATGGTGGGTTATGCTAAAAAAGGAAATATAGCAGGGAAAATTAGTTGAAAGCAGAAGGAAATGACGAAATCCATCACTCCATGGATCCGAGAAGTGGCCCAAAACAGGGCAACCGACATATATGAGGTGAAGAGGATAGTATATTGTGAAACACGGCCAGCACATGGTGCCATACGAACAAAGTCTGCATAGATTATAAATATCTTTATAACTCTTAATCAAAATGAACGAAGAATCAGGCAGAATAAAAAAAATGAAAAGATTACATTGAAACAGTGGAGAAAGCATAAATAATCAAAATATCACCGATGATCCCTAATTAATAGAAAATAATCTGGAAACAACATACGTTAAAGCGATCAGAAAAAAAAAATAGCTATATAAACCAGAAATCAATGACGGGAATAACACAGACCAAAGCAAAATTAAGGTGAAAAATGAAAATCGAAAGAGAAGGAACAACATAAAACAGGAATTTGAATACATTGAAACAGGGATAAGCAATGTACTGTATTAATGAACGAGACATTTCAAATGATGATTATAGGCCAACAACAGAATTTCGAAGCATGAAAGGCATTAAAACATAAAGGAAGGATAATATACTATTGTAAACATAGATAAAAAAAAAAAATGTCGAATATCAACAAATGATAGCCTATCAACCAGAGAAATTTGATAAATATAAAAGAGAATGTAGGATCAATTGATCCATTGCTATTGCACAGAGGTGGTTTGACGTTGCAAGGCAACTCAAGCACTACCCAGGGTGCGTTAGTGAAGCAAAATAAATGGAAAGGAAAATTTTAGTGGGATTTATGTAAAAGAAATCAGAAGAAAGGGAGGTTAACTAAGAAGAAATGAAAAAGGAGAAGAGTATTGGCCTTACCAGAAATGCTGAGGATTAACTTTCTTACAGGCAACTGCAGGGAAGACGCCTTGCAGAGATGTTCTTCTTCTTATTCTTGCAGGGATTTTGATGATGGATATCAAAGAATAAAAGCCGATGATGGATTAGCCGAGAACTTGATTAAGTGGGATGCCAAAAGGGGTGTCGATAATGGATTAGAAGGAGAAGAACCCTCGACCAGCAGAGATATTGATGGAAAAACCCGGATGCCGATAATGGTTTAGCCGGAAAAACACTCGATGTCTTGGAATGAAAAGATGTTGATCCTTGATGATATTGATGGATATTAGCCAGAGAAAAAAAATGGATCCCCCCCAAAGAAGATCGGGGTCTCTTCTTAAGGAGGGCGTGGAAAGCTCGAGAGAGGGGGTTCGTTGAAGATGTGGGGTGAAGAACAGAGGAGTCGGTTTTGAGATCGACGATGGAGAGAGGAGAAGAGGGAAGCGCGGGAAAGGGTCGTTGGAATTCTCCACTTTTTCATAAAGAGGTTCCCTTTTTAGGATTTTTTTTGAAAAAAATGGTTAAGAAATGAGGTTTTCGGCAAAATGGCTCCAAAAAGCTCAAAAATCCTTCGTCTTTCTTGTAGTTTTTCCCAATTTTTTTGGTTTTTGGTTTATTTTTCAATTTTTTTTTGCTATTTTTAGAAGAAAATCCTAAAGTTTGTGAGAAAACAAAGATTAAAACTATTTTTTTTTTGTTTTTGCAAAAATATTTACAAAAGGGAATTTTTCTGAGAATTTAAAAGTTATTTTGAGAAAATTTCTTCAGAAATGGGTTTGGACCCAAGTTTTTAAAAAAAATATTGGGGTTTTAAACCCCGAATTGATAAATACCATTTGACGGATCCAAACGGATACCGGACGAACTGTCTGAGCTTTTTAAAAGGTTATTTTGGAAATTTCGAGAATTTGATTTTAAATATTGGACAACGAAGCTCAGATTTAGATCTTTTATCTGGATCCGGATCTGAAATTGAGTCAGATATATAAAATGAATTTAATTTCAATAAAACTGGAGAAATAAAATGGAATTTAGATTTTAAAACTGACTCAATTACCCAAAAAAAATAAAGATAAAGTGCAAAAAAAGGAAATATTTAAAAGATTTTGAAAAATTTGGGGTGTTTACAGATGCCCCTCTTTGCTACTAAGCCGGTCGAAAGCCGAACTTAGTGGCAAAGATAACACTCCAAATTTTGAAAATGCCCCAGTCAGCAGATCTGAACTGGGTGTGAAGAATTTATTTGAAAGACATGGTTTTTCTGGCTTAGAACCTTATCCTGAATGGCTTGAGGGGGACGAAATCCTCGAAAATGATATGACTGAATAGATAGAAATGAGGAAATCGTGATGGGACTTTGAGTGAAGGTCCCGAAAATGGTGAAGGATTTTGATCAAGTCACATGAATGAGGCGAGATCAATCTTTTGGAATGAGTCAGGTTTAGCCCTTAACCTGGATGGGACGAAGATATATCGAGATAATTTGGGATGGGGAAAGGAATATAAGTGAACCTCGATGGGACATTTCTGAGAGAAATGCCTCGTGAGATGAAACTCTAGCATGATCCCTTCCTGGATGGATATACAGAGCATGGATTCCTCGATGGGAAGAACCACGATGGGACTGGAGGAAAACGCCTTGTCGAAACAAGACTCAGGTTTAACCCAAACCTGAAAAAGGAAAAATACCTCGAGGCACGAGGTTCAGGCTTAACCCTTATCCTGAAAGGGACGACCATACAGAATCCTCAAACGAGGAAGCCGTGATGGGACAACAAATGCATCGCAAAAGCGAGATTCAGGTTTAACCCTTGACCTGAGTGGGGGGGGGGGAATCGCACGAAGTTCTCAAATGAAGAAACCGTGGAAGGACTAGAAAGGATATCTAGTCGAAAATGAGACTCAGGTTTAACCCTAACCTGAACGGAAAGATACCTCGTGGAACGAGGCTCAGGCTTAACCCTTAACCTGAAAGGGGCAACCATACGAAATCCTTGGATGTAGAAACCATGATGGGACCTTCGGAATTTGGACGAACAAATCCAAAAGGGGTTTGCGAGAAGAGAAAAATAAGAGATTCCCTAAAGCTTGAAAAGGGGATGATCTCGGGCGTCTCATTGCTGAGACTAAATCAGCTTTCTAAAAACAGACGACCTCTCGCAGAAGGTTTGGGTGATACCTCGAGGAGCGAGGTAACAGGTTTAATCCTTAGCCTGAATGGATACAGGATCCTCGAAGAGCGGGGAAACTGTGATGGGACCTCTAGACTTTGCACAACAAGTCCGAGAGGGATTTTGCAAAAGAATGAAAATGGGGGTCCCTAAAGCTTGAAAAGGGGTTGTTCTTGGGCGCCTCATTGCTGAGACTCAAAATAGCTTTTGACAATAACAGACCTTTTGCAAAAAGTTCAGGTTTAACCCTTATCCTGAGCGAGAACTGTCTATGGTGGGACAGTGGGGAACGCAGGGAAGTGTGCAAATCTAAGAGCGCTCAGATTAGACGGAAGGAAAGGACTTTTCAGTCCTAAGGAGGGATGACGTCAGGATACGTCAAAACGAATATCAAGTTCACACTTCATTTTGGGATAATGAGAAAGTATTGCCAATAAGATGCCAAAAATTGTAGTTGATCTAAAAATGATTGAATTGTGCATGAAAATATCACCTCTTTCTACCCAGAGTATTAGCTCCAATTGGGCTAACTCTGTAGAATCAAGAATCAAATTCAAATTTGTTGCTGTTGAGCTTCTTTAAGGAAGATATCAATTTTCTTGATATGAGAAGAGAGGAAAATATTCTTAGTTTCATAAAAGCGATTGGGTGAAAAGATATTGATAAAAGAATTTCACATAGATAATTCCTGACAATTTCGGGCAGTTTGTTATCCTGGGCATTTCCCACGATGAACTTTTTGCACTCTTTTGAATCATGGAGCTTTCTTGGGCTTTTTTACATCATCCTTTATTTTGGAGATGTCCTGACTTTTCTCTCTTTTTCATGGGAAGGGTACGTCACAAACTCCTTCATCTTGGAGATGTTCCGATCCTTCTTTTTCTTTCTCAGTGATTAGGTTGATGATATAGGTTCATTGGTCAAAATTCTCTAGGTGATAGTGGAAATCGAATATCTTTTAGGGTTTGTCGGTAGGCTCATCACATCCGCCTTCATCTCGACGGTGATCTGAACTTTCCCTAGAAGGATCCGTCACAAACTCCGTCATCTTGGAGATGTTTCCAATCTTCTTTGGCCCCGGGGGTTTACTTGCTTAATTCGTCTTCACCTTGACGAAAATTGAGAGATCCCTTTTGCGGATATTTGATTGCAGCTCAAATGACTGAGCGGATATGGATTGGGTAGGTTCTTTTTACTGCCCAGGATATTTCCACTGTCTTACTGCCAAAAGAATGATCTTTAAGAATGTGCCATAGCTATGATCAATATCGATTCACTTATGGCTTTTCAACATCATTGAATTTTTCCTTTGCCGGTCATATCGAAGATTTTTTTTCATCCTCTTGGTTGACCAACAGAAAAAGCCTGAATTCAGTTCTTTATTTCGTAAAAGTCTTGCTCTTTGGGAAATAATACTAAAGGTAGTTTGAGGTAATTCTTTATGTGATGAAAATTTTGAGATCAATAATGACTTGATAACAAATTGGCAAAATATTCTTAAAATCATTGATGAAAGAGATCGCTTGATATCGAATCGACACGTCCGTGACAAAATTCTCCTCTCTTTTTCCCCAAAAAGAGAGACTCAGGCTTAGTCCTTACCTTAATGGAAAGTTGGAAATACTCCTCTCTTCCCAGAAAGAGGAGGTGTTTGCAAAACGGAACTTTCGAAGAGAAATTAAGTTTTCATCAAAACTCCCTATCTCTAGGCTTCTCTTATGGAAAGGCGGCCGAAAAACAAAGTTGAGAAAGTATCACAGAGGGATCGAGTCCATCACACTCTCCCTAGAAGAGGGTCCTCTGTGAAGGGGTTGGCCAAAGATGCGAAAAATGGGGGCCACAAAAAGAAACGAGCTTCCGTCGAAGCTCTCCCTAGAAAAAGGGTTCTTTTGTGTAAAGTTGGTTGTTGTTTTGCAAACTGTTCGCGAAGAAAAACGAGTTCCTTCAAACTCTCCCTGGAAAAGGGTTCTTGCGAACGAAAGACGGTTGCATGCGCAAGGAACGAGCTCCCTCGAACTCTCCCTGAAGAGGGTCCTTTGCAAGAGAAAATGATTGATTTTTTGATAAAATGATGACCCGAAGGTCAAAATTGAGAATTTAGAGCTTGAGTAATAATGATTGGTTAGTACAAAGACTGAACCTGGAGGGCTAACTGATCAGTCAGCCAAACAACTAGCACGAGCGCTAGGTGTACTAGCACTGGATTTCAAAGAAATGCCCCAGTACGAGCGCTGGGTTTTAAAAAATGCACACCAGTACGAGCACTGGGTTTTTGAAATGCACACCAGCACGAGCACTGGGTTTTTCAAAAGGAGAATTGAAAAATGAGACCGACATTCAAAGATACTCGAGAATTAAGCGAGAATGATTGTCGGTGTTTCAGGATTATCTTTTACCCTGAAGGGGAAGTTCAAGGAGAACTCCGGTCCAAATACGAGTATTAGATCGACAAGGGAAATTCAAGAGAAAATAAGGACATACAAAAGTGAAAAATCCAAGTCGGGACTCGGTTTTTTCAAACACAAGAAATGAGTGAGAATCGAGTTTGAAAACTCGAATTTTCAAAAGAACGATTTATCCAACACGAGCATTGGATTCAAAAGGAAGTTCAAGTCGGAACTTGAGACTTCAAAAATAAGAATATACAAAAAGGAAAATCCGAGTCGAAACCCGGTTTTTAAATATAAGAAAATGAATGAGAATTGAGTTTGAAAACTCGAATTCTCAAAACAACGATTTGTCCAACACGAGCATGGGATTCAAAAGGAAGTTCAAGTCGGAACTTGAGACTTCAAAAATAAGAATATACAAAAAGGAAAATTCGAGTCGGAACCCGGTTTTTAAATATAAGAAAATGAATGAGAATTGAGTTTGAAAACTCAAATTCTCAAAACAATGATTTGTCCAACACGAGCATTGGATTCAAAAGGAAGTTCAAGTCATAACTTGAGACTTCAAAAATAAGAATATACAAAAAGGAAAATCCGAGTCGAAACTCGGTTTTTAAATATAAGAAAATGAATGAGAATTGAGTTTGAAAACTCGAATTCTCAAAACAACAATTTGTCCAACACGAGCATTGGATTCAAAAGGAAGTTCAAGTCGGAGCTTGAGACTTCAAAAATAAGAATATACAAAAAGGAAAATCCGAGTCGGAACCCGGTTTTTAAATATAAGAAAATGAATGAGAATTGAGTTTGAAAACTCGAATTCTCAAAACAACGATTTGTCCAACACGAGCATTGGATTCAAAAGGAAGTTCAAGTCGGAACTTGAGACTTCAAAAATAAGAATATACAAAAAGGAAAATCCGAGTCGGAACCCGGTTTTTAAATATAAGAAATGAATGAGAATTGAGTTTGAAAACTCGAATTCTCAAAACAACGATTTGTCCAACACGAGCATTGGATTCAAAAGGAAGTTCAAGTCGGAGCTTGAGACTTCAAAAATAAGAATATACAAAAAGAAAAATCCGAGTCGGAACCCGGTTTTTAAATATAAGAAAATGAATGAGAATTGAGTTTGAAAACTCGAATTCTCAAAACAACGATTTGTCCAACACGAGCATTGGATTTAAAAGAAAGTTCAAGTCGGAACTTGAGACTTCAAAAATAAGAATATACAAAAAGGAAAATCCGAGTCGCAACCCGGTTTTTAAATATAAGAAAATGAATGAGAATTGAGTTTGAAAACTCGAATTCTCAAAACAACGATTTGTCCAACACGAGCATTGGATTCAAAAGGAAGTTCAAGTTGGAACTTGAGACTTCAAAAATAAGAATATACAAAAAGGAAAATCCGAGTCGGAACCCAGTTTTTAAATATAAGAAATTGAATGAGAATTGAGTTTGAAAACTCGAATTCTCAAAACAACGATTTGTCCAACACGAGCATTGGATTCAAAAGGAAGTTCAAGTCGGAACTTGAGACTTCAAAAATAAGAATATACAAAAAGGAAAATCCGAGTCGGAACCCGGTTTTTGAGAAAAATATTGATAAGATGGAAAAACGAAATTCTCAGTCAGAACTCAGATGGGAAGGAAATAACTCTTATCGAAAGGTCGGCTTTTTAGAAGGATTGACAAAATGCATGAATAGTTTTCGATGATGAAGAAGATGGGAGATTCATTCGAGATCCTTGACCCAAGGTGGCCTAAGATCCGAATTTATTTATGATGGCTTCAGGATCTTCCCCTATCCTGATGGAACATAGAACAAAAATTTGAGGTGAATTGAAGAATTTATGGGAAATAATTCAGGTTTATCCCTTAACCTGAAGAAGAATAAAATTTATAAAATTCAGAAGAATTCTCACGGGTAGCAGCGATGCTCCTATGAGAGGTATCAGGATTATCCCTTATTCTGAATGGGAACACCTTGGACAACGAGGGTCAGGTTTTTCCCTTAACCTTAGGGGAAAAAATAAATAAAAGAATACCTCATGGGAAAAGAGGCATCAGGATTATCCCTTAACCTTAAGGGGTTTTTAAAGATAAAGGAATAAAATTTTGTAAGATTGATAAAACTTAATGAAACTTGACAAATTGATAAAATTGACAATAAATTGATAAAATTTGATTAGATAAAAAGAAAAATGAAATGAACGCAATTTAATAAAGATAACCAACTTAACGAAGAATTGGTAAGATTTTTATAAAAGGATCCGTTTGATCCTGCCTGCATATGATGAAGGAAGACAAGTATAGATTAAAATAAAATGCCCTAGTATCAGGGGGAAGGATGTGAGAATTTAACAGAAGATTCTTGCTTTATTGAAAGACTTTTGAAGAGTACAAAAGGCTATGATGAACAATTCAAGTGTAAAATCTTTTCAAATATAAAGCGTTAATAGGATCGGGCAGTTCCACCCCATCTGCGTTGATCAGACGATAGGAATTGCGAGGCAGCGCTTCTTTAACCACATAAGGGCCTTCCCAATTGGATGACCACTTGCCCTTCGACCGATGCTTGAGATGAGCTGTCGATCTGAGCACAAGATCATTGACTCAGAATCTTCTCTCAATAACTGATTTGGCGTAGTGCCGAGCTATCCTCTGACGATAAGCCTGAGCGTGTTCTGCTGCCTTGAGCCTTTTCTCATCTAGTACATCAAGTTGTACCAACCTCTGCTGTTGATACTGATCAAGCGGAAGTTCGATGAGCGATGCAAATTTGAGTGCGGGCTTCTGAACGTGGAGAGGTAATACTACCTCGGTCCCGTAGACGAGCTCTGAAGGAGTAGCATTGGTTGGAGTCCGAATGGTGGTTCGGTATGCCCAAAGTGCGTCATGCATCTTTTCGTGCCAATCGCGGCCTGTTTCCACTGTTCTTTCCAGAATGCGGATCAAAATTTTATTGGTGGCTTCTGCCTGGCCATTTCCTTGAGGATAATAAGGAGCTGAGAAGTGGTGATGAATCCTGAACTTCGAGCAGAAAGTCTTCATCTTCTCATTCTTGAAATGGCTGCCATTGTCTGACACAATATCATGTGGGATGCCGAAACGGCAAAGGAGATTCTTATGGATAAACGAAATCACATGTCGGCCTTCTACTGTTCACAGAGTTACAACTTCGACCCATTTGGTGAAGTATTCTGTAGCTGCGAGGAAATATCGGTGACCATTAGAAGTCGAAGGAGTGATTGGACCAACTACGTCGAAGGCCCACATCGAAAAGGGCCAAGGAGAGACCACAGATTGCAAGTAAGCGACTGGCGCATGAATGGAAGGTGCGTGCATCTGACATTTGACGCACTTCCTTACAAATTGATGGCAATCATGCTGCATGGTTTTCCAATAATATCCCGCCCAGATAATCTGCTTGACGAGTGTTTGGTAGCCGACGTGACCACCATAAATCCCTTCGTGTGCCTCTCGGACAATTTCCATGGCTTCATCTTTATTTAAGCATCTGGCGTACTCAGAATTGAATCCACGACGATAAAGAGTATCGGCAAGGATAAAATACCGGGCTGACATGCGCTGAATCGCATGTTGCTCCTTTCTTGGCATTTTCGATGGAAATTTACCAGTTTCAATGAAATTTTTGATGTCTTGGTACCAAGGCTTCTCTTTCTGAGTGGCTTGGTTCGCTTGCTCAGTTGGAACGTAGGCAGGTTGATCAAGTCTGCCGATCTCGAAAGAACGACAGGATTCACTGTCTTTAAAAGACAAAATGGAACCCAGACAGGCTAGGTCATCTGCTATATGATTGTACTCCCTCTTGACATGGTTGAGCTGAAACTCTTCAAAGTTGCCTATGAGAGCTAAGGCAATCTTTTGATAAGGGATTAACTTTGAATCCTTGACTTGCCATTCAGCATTAACTTGACTGACAACAAGTAATGAGTCGTCGAAGGCATGTACTCTCTTGACATCAAAGTCTTGCAAAATTTTGAGGCCTTGTATTAGAGTTTCATACTCGGCCATATTATGAGTACATTAGAAGTCGAGCTTGAGGGAATAAGGGAGCATCTCCTTTTCAGGGGTGATTAGCAAGATCCCAATCCCTATACCGGACATATTTCTAGCTCCATCAAAGAATAGAGTCCAAACTGGGGACCCCTGAACATTGCAGATGCGATCGTCAGGGAAATCATCTTCTGCTTTGATCTTTTCTGTCAACGGGAAATCTGCCAACTGATCTGCGATAAACTGACCTTTGACTGACTTCTGAGAAACATATTCCAGATCGTACTGCATTAGGAGGACTTGCCATTTTGCAATCCGTCCAGCAAGGAAAGGCTGCTCAAGGATGTACTTGAGAGGGTTAAGTCTTGACAAAATTTTGATTTCTGATGCCAACAGATAATGTCTTAACTTCTGACACATCCATACTAAGGCTAGACATGTCTTCTCCATCTGAGAGTATCTTTTCTCATAATCGATGAAGGTCTTGCTGATGTAGTAGATGGCATGCTCTATCCGACTGCCTTCCTCGTACTGTGCAAGAAATCCTCCGCAAGCATTATGGTTGACGGAAATATATAAAAGGAGTGGTTTCTCGAGTTCTGGTGGCTTCAGAACAGGCGGATTGAGGAGATACTGCTTGATGTTCTTGAATGAGAGCTGACATTCTGGTCCCCACTCAAATTTCACTTCTTTTCTTAACAAGTGATTGAAGGGTTCGCACCTCATGGCCAAATTGGAGATAAAACGCCGAATTGACTGAATGCGACCTTGAAGGCTTCGCAGCTCTTTAAGATTAGTGGGAGGCGGCATATCAATGATCGCCTTTGCCTTGGCAGGATCTACCTCTATGCCTTTCTTGCTAATCATATAGCCAAGCAGCTTGCCTGACTCCACTCCGAAGACGCATTTCTATGGATTGAGTCTCAATTTGTAGAGGATAAGTCTTTCAAAGACTTGGCCGAGAGCATCAAGATGATCCTCTCCTTCTTTGTACTTGACCAGGATGTCATCCACATAGGCATCCATGTTCTTGTGCATCTGGTCATAAAAGATAACTGCCATTGCTCTCTGATAGGTTGCCTCAGCATTCTTGAGCCCAAATGGCATGACTCTATAGCAAAATGTACCCCAAGGCGTGGTGAAGGAAGTTTTGGATTGGTCACGAGCGGCCAATTTGATCTGATTATAGCCTGAGTATCCATCCATAAAGGAAAACATGGCATGGCCTGCCGTGCTGTCAATCAAAAGATCGATGTTGGGGAGTGGATAATCATCCTTCGAGGTTGCTTTGTTGAGATTTCTGAAATCAATACAGATCCGGACTTTGCCATTCTTTTTGGGAACCGCCACGATGTTTGCCAACCAGTCTGGGTATTCGATAGTTCGAATGAATCCTGCCTTTAACAACTCTTCAAGTCCTTCTTTAACTTGCGGTGCTACTCGGGGATCCATTTTTCTGAGTTTCTGCTTGATGGATTTGCAATCTGGCTTCAGCACAAGGCGGTGCTCAACCAACTTGGGATCTAGGTCTGGCATATCCTCATAAGTCCAAGCGAAGACTTCCTGGTGCTGTTTGAGGAAGTAGACAAGACTTTCCTTCTCATCCGAATTCAAGCTGGAACCGATCTTGAGGATTTTTGGATCATCTTCCGAACCGATGTTGACATCCTCTGTTGGGTCTTGAACCAATGGTGATGGTTCATCCTACTTCTGAATACTGGCAAATCTTGAATCGTTGAGTCAAATTCTGCCAACTCTTTGATCTGCTCTGTCACTCTGCTAACTTCTGCCCCTGCCTTTGCCTTGCAGATTCTGGCCGGTTTGGATTTATTTTGATAAAAATTGGTATTGATGACGAGCTTTTTGAGCGATTTAGGAGCCATGATTCTGGCAATCTGAAAGTGCAAAGAAAGTTTTTGAGAAAAAGGGTAAAAGGTTTTGAAAAATAGCCTTTTGTACAAAGAAGAATGACAATCATGGAAAATGATGTAAGCAAAGAATTTGTGTACACCAAGATGAGAAATAGGAATCAAAATTTCATTGATTTAAGTAACTTTGGTATTTACAGATGATTGAAGAAAATAAAGAGACTGGGACGGATCTTTTGCCCCTTACAGGATGACTTTAAAAGGAAACAGAAAAACACTGACATTGTCTTTTTTACTGAGCTCCTTTGACGAAAGTGGTCTTCTTACCGGACGATTGACCCGTAAAACCCAAGCCTGTACCTTCAATATGCCAAGCGGGGACGATCGGCTCCAGAATGCCGTCTTCATTTCTGCCTAGGCCCTGAAGGGCTGATAACCGTGCTTCATCAGAAGATCAAACCCTTTCTTATTTTTTGAGAACTGAGGGAAAAGAGGGTGATCTTTGAGTGTAGTGCAATCAAGGCGCCCACCTAGCTTGAAGAAGCGAGGTCCCTGCCACTGAACCACTGCTGCAACATTTTCTATTGGCTAGACTTCTTTTAGCTTCATCATGTCCAAGCTTTCACTTAAATTGATTTCATCGACTTCCCGGATGCTCGGGATGTCGGCAGTGAAAGTAGGACGGGGAATCATCGGCTGCGGGAGTCGCTCTTACGGGTCCTCTCCTAGGACCGTAGTGATCATGCCTCCCTTCGACCATTTGATACATTGGTGGAGGGTTGAAGGAACAGCATTGGCGGTGTGGATCCAAGTGCGTCCCAGGAGAAGGTTGTATGTGGGCGGCACATTGACCACATGGAAGAGGACCGTATGCACCGAGTAATTGATGAAGATTTTGAGAAATATCTTCCCCTTGGATGGCTGTCCATGGTTGTCAAAACCGTAGATCGTGATCGGATTCGGGGTATATTCTTCCTCTTTTAGGCCCAATGCCTTAGCCGTCATTTCAGGGCAGATATTGAGGCTGCTGACTCCATCGACGAGCACATGAGGGACTGTCATGCCCCTGGTTCGCACCACTATGTAGAGAGCGTTATTGTGGAATGAATGAGGTTTTGGCAAATCCTCATCCAAAAATGTGATTGGTGCATTCGTCATTGCTTGATTGACGATTTGAGCCATATCTTGTGGAGTGGTGCTAGGCTTGACTTTGATTTTTCTGAGAAGCTCTTCTAGCACTTGTTGATGTTCGGGCGAAGCGTGGGTCAGATCCAGGATAGAAATGTTGGATAAAGCGGTGATTGGCTTCTGAAAAGACCCTGAAGCCTCTTCTTCCTTCGAAGCCGCCTTGATAAAGCGCTTCAGGATCCTGGGAACCATCTTGGCAATTTTTGCCGCTGCTTTCGCTGGTTTCTTGTTGCTGGAGAATGCAGTAATATCCACCCTCTTGGCAGAAGACTGCGCTTGGCGAAGGACCAGGACCTGATGTTGATTCTGAATGTCCTGACTAGAATATGGCTGGATGCTGTCTTGAAGAGAGAACGTTTGTTCCGTGATGACTGAAGCTGAATGCTTGGGAAATTTCTTGGATAAAATTTCCGGCTGCTCTTCTTCATCTTCAATTAGCAAGTTTTTGTCAATACAGTCCTGGATGATGTTTTTAAGGACAAAACTGTGCTCTGTGTCATGTCCAACAGTCTGGTGAAACTTGCAGAATTTATCCGTCCATTTTCCCATAGTGACCGGAGGATCTGCCACTTTGGGGAGTTTAATCATTCCCTTTGACATCATATACTCCAAGATGTCTTCGCGGGACTGTTCCCGAGCTGTGAACTCTCGGTCATAACTCCAACCCTCGTGCTTCGGCTTTTCTGACTGTTTCGCTTCTGGCTGAGGTGCTGACTGAATAGGCTGTGGCTTGACAAACTTCCCCTTCTAAGCTGCAGAGTTTGTCCTTTCGGCCCTGGAGTGCCCTGAGTTCTTGTTACGATTTTTCTTGCCCTTCTTGTTGTTGGAGCTGCCACTGCCCTGATTCGAAAATTCTGCTGAGTAGGTGACGTGCGCCTTCTTCTTCTGATCAGGATTCCCTCTGACAAAAGGATATCCTTCGTAAAGACCATAGTCCAGGCCGGTCTCGAGCCATTCAGCTCTTTCGATTAGTTTGATGAATGATTTGGCCGGCGAGATAGAAATGAGGTTCCTCAGGGGTTGGGCAAAGTTGTTCAAAATGATTTGTAGGGCGTGCTCCTCTGGGATGGGAACCTTCATTCTATTACAGGTGCTTCTCCACCTGTGAATGAATTCGCTGGCTTTCTCATTCTCATTCTGTTTCAGATTGTACAGATGGTTGAGGGTTGGTGAGGCTTCAATATTGAACATGAAACGCTCAATGAACAGGTTAACGACTTTGTCGAACTCTCGTAGTTCGATAGGATTCATGTGGTCC
Organism: Nuphar pumila; assembly: GCF_984573655.1. Classification (NCBI taxonomy): domain Eukaryota; kingdom Viridiplantae; phylum Streptophyta; class Magnoliopsida; order Nymphaeales; family Nymphaeaceae; genus Nuphar; species Nuphar pumila. Next base: position 102,298,981 of record NC_143249.1, read on the forward strand.
GCATACCACCTGGCCGCTACCCCCTCTAGGCTGCGAGGAAAGCAAATGAACAACGCCCGGTTGTCCTTCCTGAAACGGCCGCATTCAGCATAGAAAGTGGCCAAATGAGCCTTAGGGTTGCTCGTTCCGTCAAATTTAAGGAACTTGCGAGGGAGATTTTTCAGATTGTCATCCCCGTCTAGGCCATGGTAAAAATCTTCGCCAGAGAAGGTCTGCTTGCCCTTGCTTTTGGCCTGGATATCCTTGATGGCCCGATTCATTTCTTTCATTTGTTCTTGCATCGGATCATTAGCAGGAATGGGCTTGTTGATTGATTCGGGCTCTGCAGCGGTCTTTACAAACTGCGTCGGAGGATTCTGATGATAAACAAACTGTTCTTCTTCGTCTGATTCCTCTTCAACTGATTCTATTTCTTCAGAAGTGGTGGCAGGCTGTACTTTTTTTCTAACGATCCTGACTGGTTTCTTTACAGCCTTCTTCTTTGGCTTGCTTTTCGGAGCAACCTCCTTCTGACTGGCCTCAGCCTGTTCTGACATCATTCTGGTCATCATTCTTTTGAACAGGTTGTATATAGCGGGGTCTATATCATCGGTCTGATTTTGATTTTGCCCCCTGACTGACTTAGGAGAGCTGACTGCCTCGACTTCGCTGTCGCTGTGCTGAGGGGCGGTTTCCTTTCCTGCTCTGGTTTGTACCATTTTGACAATGCCAGATGATTTCTGCAGAAGTAGAAGAATGGTTAGAGCCTGGAGGAATTTTTGAAAATGCGACCTTTTGAGAAAAGACATAAAAGAAGGAATTGATAGACGATTTAAACAAGTTATCCCATTACCAGGGATTGGGTCATCACAAATTTTGCAATAATTGTGTCACCATTTTGCGGCAACAAAAATGCACCTTATGACCTAGGCGAGGTCATCCATCATGATGAGAGATAATCGAAGAAAGAATATAGAAAAGAGGTCTCATCACCGGGGATGAATTTTGTCACGAGAATCGTGACTATATACAACAAAATAAAACTTTGGCCATAAAAAGCTTTTTTATCAGAACAAAAGTTGCATTTTTATTGATAACAAAATCTAAATACAAAGAGAAGGCAGGCAGACAGTTTGCCACCATTCTCGATATTCCGAAGATACATTAGGACCAGGAAACATAGACAAAGGAATGAAAGAGTCCCAAGTGTATTTGGTGACGTGGTATGCCCCAGACCACTGATCCGACCGTAGATCAAACTCTGGCATGCGGCCCGTCGGGAAGCGGGTGTTGACACGAATCTGCCGCTGCGAGAACTGTCGGAGACACCTCTCTGGCTGATAGTCGACGCAGAAGAAAGGGTCGAGCAATCTGTAATGCTTGCTACGAGCATAAGTGTAGCGAGGGACTGATTCTCGTCTGTCAAAATAGTCCCAAAGGATCTCTTCTTGGTGCAATCTCTCGATCAACGTTCGATATTGATCAATAGATTTCGGCTTCTTGCTGTTTGAACCTGAAGGAACCTGGCTTTAGATGGAACATGTCGCAAGAACCACGACTGCAAGGCATACGTGCATCCTTCCACCAGAATGGTCTCTCCGAGGGCGAAACAGGCTAAGCCTCTGTAGAGGAAGGCTAAAGCTGCCATGGACACCGAAAGCTGGTGGGTCTGCCTGCTTCCCCATCTTCGAAAGAGTTGGGCGACTCTGACATCGATGAAATTCTGACCATCCTGAAAGAATGCTAGTCCCACTGTGCATAGGACCATGGCATGCTGAATTCTTTCTTTCGCTGCTCGAGACAAGGTATCGACTTCTTCATAGGCCCCATACTTGTGATAGAGTCCGAACAAATCGATGTACTGACTTCCGTTGATCTCCGTGAGAGGCCAAGATCTGCTCCCTGTAGCTCTGGCCAATGCTTCTCGAACATCTATCCCTTTGACATTGATCAGGAACTGCTGCTCGACCGGATCGTCTGGCTGACCAGCTGGCTCTGGCAATCCCACGATGTCACTGAACTCATCCATTAGCAAAGTCATCTCTCCCCATGGAAACCAAAATGTGCAGGTACGCGGATTCCATCGTTCTGCCATAGCTTGAATTAGACTGTCGTTGATGGTTCGCTTGCCAACTGTCGATGCCATCTCCAATCCACAATCATCCAAGTGGTCCGGGAACATACGCGAGAAGGTGGTGAACCAGGAATAATACCACCGAGGGAAGAAGGAACGAGACTGGATAACCCGATGATTTGGGGTTCCATCCCTTATTTGACAGAAGATATGATCCCTGAGAAAGATAGCATTGGGAAATTCGGACGCCATCGAAATGATACTGAGGCAAGAGAGGAAGAGAATTAGATAGACTGCAGGACTTACGGACAAACTTTTGATGAAAGAAGAGGATAGACATAAATCCTGGAAATTTTTTGAAAGATCAAGGGACTTGGAAAAAGACTTTCCAGGGTTTTTAAGAAAATTTTCGACACACAAAAGAAAAAAGAATGTTGGTAAAGGGAAAATATGCACCTGGGGTTTTTGAAAATATAGGGAAATTTTGAATAGTACACCCAGGGTTTTAAAGAAGGTTTTGATATATACAGGAGAATACAAGAAAATATTATGCAATCATAACTGCACAAACAAGGATGCGCACATAGCACTCCCTAAAGGCTGACTCTAAATGCAATATTTGAAATAGCTTGTAGGACCCTAATCCTAACTCTATGGTTCAGATCATCTGATTCCAATCAAGGTATGCCGATATACTCAAGCCGAAGCTCGAAGTACGTGGCATATAAGATATTTCTCCGGTTCTAAGGTAAAGGCTTCCCAACATCCTTGAGCACCTACCGATATACCTTGGACTATGGCCCTTAGGTACGTGGTAGGGCGGCGCGAACCCAAACAAGTGGTCCAGTTGTGAGGCTCTCTCCCGAACTATGGTTCAGTGAGACAGCCCAGCAACGTGAAGACCAGGACAATATAGGTAGGGATGTTTTCAAAAACATGTTCAATATGCAATAAATCCAGAAGGCTCTAATGCAAGTCCTAAAGAGATAGATTTAAATGAAAAGAAGCATACACTTGCATACATTGTTTGCATTCAATCCCTAAAATTGAGGAGAGTTGTATTTAAAACCTAAGTCTAATGTGAACATGGAATAATTTCCTCAATATGGTCCTACCAAACCATACTTAGATCCTATATGCAAAATAATGTCAGCTTAAGACAGAGTCTAGGCTCCTAAGGTTTGCATGAAAAAAAAATGTAGCTGACATATGTTAGAATAAAGACTTAGATTATATAAAAGCAAAGCAAAGGCATAGATTCAACCGGACGAAGACGGGTCCCATCTCGGTCGCTAAAACTGTGATCATCGCAAAAATTTTCCTCTCTTGTGGTTTCTCTCTCTTCCTTCTCTTTTCCTTTTCTAACCTCTATTCTCCTCCTTTTTGAAGGGAGAAAAATAAAAGATAGAAAAGAAAGAGAGAAGAGAAAAGAAAGAAAGAGAGAAGAGGAACTCTTTTGCGGGATTTCACTTGACCTTAATTTGAAAATATTTAGAAATTTAACTCGCCTCCGTTTTGAAAATATTTGCGGGAAAATGGAAAGACGGGATTCGCTCGTCGGTACGAGGTTCGACCGTTCCTGGCGCCTTTACCAAAGGTAATCGAACCAAGGATCAAATTTATGCCTTTTTGCTTTGCCTAAATATTATCTAAGAATTTATTCTAACTCTAAATGCACAAAAAATCATGCTTGTGCAATGCAAGGATGTATGCTCTTTTTGAAAGATGTTTTGAAAATTTCCAAGTATTCTGAGATGAACTTGATAATGGAGTGAAGAAATGGTTGAATCTGATTTAGAACTTGAGATAGGTCAGAGAAGTTCTAAGTTTTTGAAGTAAATCAGAGTTGGAAGAATAAATTTTTGATTTTAAGAAAGAATGATTTGAAGCTTTGAAATAAAAGGAAATGAAGTTTCAAAGTCGGAAATGGACTTTGAATTTAATCATGGATTTAGGAGAAGAAGATGAAATTTTGAAGTGATATTGAATTCGAATCTTAAAATGGATCTGAGAAAATCAAAATGGTATTAAAAATAGAAAATGGATTTCGGGAGTTCAAATGAAATCTGAAAATAGACTTGGATTTGAAATCTAGATTTTGAAATGGAATTGGATCTTAAGAATGGATTTAAGATCTGAGATCCAATGTAGAATTGGGTTCCGGATCCTAAAATGGATTTGGATTTGAAGTTTGAGATCCAAAGTGAAATTGGATTCTGGATCCTAAAATGGATTTTGGATCTGGAGTCTAAGATCCAATGTAGAGTTGGACTCTGGACCCTAAGATGGATTTTGGATCTGAGGTCTGAGATCCAAAGGTAGAATTGTTTTCAGAAAACTGGATTCAAGTTGTGATTGGGATCTATTTTTGGATTTGGATTCTGAAAGTCCAAATGGGACTTCTGAAGATGGATCTGGGTTTTGAAAAACCCAGATTGAATTTAAAATTTAGAAGAGGCCAAGCTTTTGAGATTCAGAATCAATCTCAAACTTTGGATTTTGAATTTGAAGATAAACTTGGTTTTGAGTTTGAAAATAAATCAGAATTTTCAAAGTTAATTTAAACTTTGAAATTTCATTTAGATTTTGAATTTTGGATATACAAATGGATTTCAAAGTCAAATTGGACTTTGAATTTGAAGTTAGAATTTGAATTTTGGATATACAAACGGATTTCAAAGTCAAATTTGGACTTTTGAATTTTTGAAGTTAGAATTTGGGATCAGAAGATGAATCAGAATCTCAAAGTTAAATCGAACTTTGAATTTGATCGGAGTTTTTGAATATAAAATGAATTTGAAATCTCAAAGTTAAATTGAACTTTGAGATTTGGAAATGAAATAGAATTGAAAATGAAAAAGATGAATTGAATTTTACAAGAATTGAAGATTGATTGAAGAAGATATTTATATCACTTGGAGTTTTGAAAAAGGAATTTTGAAAATATGATGTAGTTTTATCCTAAATGATGAATGAATTTGAAGAATTTGAAATTGGATTTTTGAAAAGCTATTTCATTCTTTAGATGAATTAAAATAAGATTGAAGATATAATACATCCTTGACTATGGTCATTGAATGTATTATATAATAATCTGTATTTAGATTCAAGAGAAGAATGAAATACATTTGGTGCTTTTATAGAATTTAAAATGAAATAAACTCTCAATATACCCTTACTATGGCCATTGGTATATATTTTGAGTTAATTTTAAGTTAAATTCTGATAAAAGAAGAAAGTATTTAAGGAAAATATGATGAATTTTGAAAACGGATCCAGTGTTATTTCGTAAAAGATAAAAATCCTAAGTTTTGTTTACATCCTGACTATGGCCATTAATGTAAATCATCAACTTAAGACTAATTACCTCTTACGAAATGGTGCATGTGCCATTCGTGTTCCCATTTGTGGGAATTTGAGAAATAAAGGCGAAATGCATGAAAAACAAGTAATTCCTGATATTTATGATGCTCATTCATTCTATCTAAAAGCTAAAATGTAAATTCTCATTATATCTAGCTATTACAAATTTTAACTTAAATTTTACAAGAGTCTCTAATTCTAGAAAATAGCATCTTCCATGTATTTCCTGCAAAACACTTAAATAAAATATTAGAGGAGGATTGCAAATATTACTTTGATATTAGAGTTACAAGTGGTGAGAAACTCATGTATCTAACTTAGGCTTTAAATGAAATGATGTTTACGATCTTAGGTGTGGGAGGATGGAGAATGAGGAGAAACAGGGGTTGTGCTAGGCAAATGGCATTGCCAGTATAGTGAATGAAAATGCTATGATACTGTTACATCATACAATGAATATATATAGAACCAACAATAAAGGTCGACTAAAAGTATCATTGTGAAAGCAGTGATGATGTATTGGAGGTGAAGAAGTGGGTAAATAGTGATCGTGGCTGGTAAGGGGAGTACTGGCGGGAAAGTAACTATTGGCACAAATGGAAAAACATGTGGGATGTATACTACTACAGACCGCATGCTGGGTGATCTCAGACATCACGAAGGCAAAGGCAACTGCTTGTTGTCTCGCTTAAGTCACAACCTGGTATTGACTGCAGCCTCCATGGCTGCATAACATTTGCCAACCAGTTGACCCAGGCTGGAAGCTTGTGCACATCAATTTTTTTTTTTTATGGGATTTGTTGCAGAAGTGTCTGCAATTTCTGACAGAGAGATAACTGAATATCATGGCCATTCTTGGTTTGATTCCCTCAGAATCTGATTTACCTGGGGGTTATGATGGGGCTGGTGGAGATGATGACAAAAATTATTAACATATAATAATGTAGTGAAGATGTTAGGAATGAAGATGATGTAAGAAGTTACAGGTATACAGTGGGTAGTGACGCTACAGTGAATATGTATAACAAGCAGTTTCCACTTGCAGCAAGTTAGCTAACCACAGACCCTAAACAGATCTATTGCACAATGTATCGACATTTGCAATTCTGAATACTATAATGCTTCTGATTTTATATTCAAGGTTGGATAAAAAAAAATTTAGCAGGAAATGAGGATTTACAGTAAGGGAGAAAGGAGCTTACAGTTGACCATATAAGAATGATGGTCTCTTATGACAATCCAAAAAGAAAGCACAATGTTATCACAATTGCATCAGATAAAACCTGGTTCCTGTGAACACCCTTGTGCACGAAATCCGAGACCTGAAGGAGCCAAGAAAACCGCTCCTGCTACAGCCCTATTGCTTTATCGATATCCTTTCCAACCTTACTCAAAAGACACACATCACTCAGAGCTTCAATGATATCAATTATACATTCTGATTTTGAAGATCTTTTACCCTTGATCCCTCACAATAGACACTTTACAGAATGCTGTTTATGACATGCTCTGATGCTATGGTCTGGTTACCCTTTATCTGATTTTAAGTCTTTGATCATGAAATCTGACTTAGTTGCCAAAAGGTTAAACAACTAAATACCGATAAATGACATTTAAACATTAGACACATTATGGAAATGCCAGACCATGAATTGGACAGTAGATTTATAAATACCTTGTCCGACCATTATCCAAATATACAGAGGCTTGTCCAAATTATTTTATCAGTTTTTCTTGACAAACTATATACACTCAGTATGATTTTCTAAATTCACTTATCATATTAGATTGATTTCTTGAACTCCATGGGCTTCACCAAAGTGATCCCAGCTATTGGGTCAGTTTTTGGCAACTGACCCTTACGGAAGGAGGCAGTGCAGAACCAATCTCAAGGTGTATGGCACACCATTTTACAGGAAATCTACCAGAATTATGAAAGAAACATAGGCTTGCAGGAACTGAACCAGGCATTTTACAAAACGAAATAATAAAAGAAAAAAAAATAAATAAAAAAAATAAAAAAAATAAAGACTAAACATGATACGGATGTAACATGCTGATCAGAATAACTCAAATATGACTATTAATTGACTCATATATCAAAATAGGCACATGATTTAACAACAAGTAGACTGAAGCACGGTGGTTGCCACTGTCTAATCCACAGAGAGTTACCCAAATGATCAAGAGACATCTTTACCAGAAGATGCTCTTGATGGAACAACAGGAATTATAGGTGCTTTTTTTAGAAAACCGAGAATATCAGCAAATGCCTATACCCAACTTTATCCTCGTACAAGCAGCTATTACAGGAATAGCTCTTGTCCTTCAACTGAAAGACAACCCCCTTTAGGGTTGATTATCACTCAGATTCAACCTATTCTATTGATGTAAGATAATATCAAACATAACAGATATACCTATTCTATCTAGAAATCAGAGACCAACATTTCAGAAGGAATGATGGGGATATAGGGAACTAGCTAATGAAGGCTAGTACTGCTGCTACTTCCAGTCTTGAGCAATGGTTCACACAACCCCAGGATCATTCCTATTGAGGAAGTCAGCGACAACACAGGTAAACGTGAATATGGTGGGTTATGCTCAAAAAGGAAATATAGCAGGGAAAATTAGTTGAAAGCAGAAGGAAATGACGAAATCCATCACTCCATGGATCCGAGAAGTGGCCCAGAACAGGGCAACCAACAGATATGAGGTGAAGAGGATAGTATATTGTGAAACACGGCCAGCACATGGTGCCATACGAACAAAGTCTGCATAGATTATAAATATCTTTATAACTCTTAATCAAAATGAACAAACAATCAGGCGGAATAAAAAAAATGAAAAGATTACATCGAAACAAGGGAGAAAGCATAAATAATCAAAATATCACCGATGATCCCTAATTAATAGAAAATAATCTGGAAACAACATACGTTAAAGCAATCAGGAAAAAAATAGCTATATAAACCAGAAATCAATGACGGGAATAACACAAACCAAAGCAAAATTAAGGTGAAAAATGACAATCGAAAGAGAAGGAACAACATAAAACAGGAATTTGAATACATTGAAACAGGGATAAGCAATGTACTGTATTAATGAACGAGACGTTTCAAATGATGATTATAGGCCAACAACAGAATTTCGAAGCATGAAAGGCATTAAAACATAAAGGAAGGATAATATACTATTGTAAACATAGATAAAAAAAAAATGTCGAATATCAACAAATGATAGCCTATCAACCAAAGAAATTTGATAAATATAAAAGAGAATGTAGGATCAATTGATCCATTGCTATTGCACAGAGGTGGTTTTGACATTGCAAGGCAACTCAAGCACTACCCAGGGTGCGTTAGTGAAGCAAAATAAATGGAAAGGAAAATTTTAGTGGGATTTATGTAAAAGAAATCAGAAGAAAGGGAGGTTAACTAAGAAGAAATGAAAAAGGAGAAGAGTATTGGCCTTACCAGAAATGCTGAGGATTAACTTTCTTACAAGCAACTGCAGGGAAGACGCCTTGCAGAGATGTTCTTCTTCTTATTCTTGCAGGGATTTTGATGATGGATATCAAAGAATAAAAGCCGATGATGGATTAGCCGAGAACTTGATTAAGTGGGATGCCAAAAGGGGTGTCGATAATGGATTAGAAGGAGAAGAACCCTCGACCAGCAGAGATATTGATGGAAAAACCCGGATGCCGATAATGGTTTAGCCGGAAAAACACTCGATGTCTTGGAATGAAAAGATGTTGATCCTTGATGATATTGATGGATATTAGCCAGAGAAAAAAAATGGATCCCCCCCAAAGAAGATCGGGGTCTCTTCTTAAGGAGGGCGTGGAAAGCTCGAGAGAGGGAGTTCGTTGAAGATGTGGGGTGAAGAACAGAGGAGTCGGTTTTGAGATCGACGATAGAGAGAGGAGAAGAGGGAAGCGCGGGAAAGGGTCGTTGGAATTCTCCACTTTTTCATAAAGAGGTTCCCTTTTTAGGATTTTTTTTGAAAAAAATGGTTAAGAAATGAGGTTTTTGGCAAAATGGCTCGAAAAAGCTCAAAAATCCTTTGTTTTTCTTGTAGTTTTTCCCAATTTTTTTGGTTTTTGGTTTATTTTTCTATTTTTTTTTGCTATTTTTAGAAGAAAATCCTAAAGTTTGTGAGAAAACAAAGATTAAAACTATTTTTTTTTTTGTTTTTGCAAAAATATTTACAAAAGGGAATTTTTCTGAGAATTTAAAAGTTATTTTGAGAAAATTTCTTCAGAAATGGGTTTGGACCCAAGTTTTTTAAAAAAATATTGGGGTTTTGAACCCCGAATTGAGAAATACCATTTGACGGATCCAAACGGATACCGGACGAACTGTCTGAGCTTTTTAAAAGGTTATTTTGGAAATTTCGAGAATTTGATTTTAAATATTGGACAACGAAGCTCAGATTTAGATCTTTTATCTGGATCCGGATCTGAAATTGAGTTAGATATATAAAATGAATTTAATTTCAATAAAACTTGAGAAATAAAATGGAATTTAGATTTTAAAACTGACTCAATTACCCAAAAAAAAATGAAGATAAAGGGCAAAAAAAGGAAATATTTAAAAGATTTTGAAAAATTTGGGGTGTTTACATAAGGGGATCGCATTGGCGATTTAAAGTGGATCTCCATTTGAACGCTCATTTACGTGCCATATATTTAGTATAAGCAGAAGCCTGTGCTTTATACAGTGGCGGCGTAAAGAAATGCATATACTATTGTTCAGGGTGTGTAACTGAACGAAATATTCTACATATATATTTATAGAAAGCAGGAGCCTTGGTGTCATTCAACACGACGGCGTAAGTAAATGCATAATCGGAAGTGCAGTAATTGGAAATTGCAGAAAGCAGGGAGCCTTGGCATCATACGATGCGACGGCAAAGGTAAATTACATGGCCTGTGCGATATAGGACGCATCGGCAGAATCAACAGATATACACCTAGATTCGTGTCCAATGATAGTTATGAGGCGAGCGGGTGAACACGAAAGTGATCTAAAGGACTCAACCAAGAACTAAAGCGAGATACCATTTTGAAGAACGCATATACCGCGTATTTAAACATATATATCCGACGATAGTTACGAGACGAGCGGGTGAACACCGAAGTGTCCAAAAAGGGCACAATCAAGAACTAAAGCAAGATACTACTTTAGAAAGTATATGCTATATACAAACAATCAAATACTTGAGAGAGATGGATTAATGAAGCGAACTTACTTCAAATCGTGGAAGAAACGTCTCCGGGTTGCTCCTTTGGCTTCGAGTCTTCCTTCGAGAGGTCAGACTAAGTCAGATGAAGCTGACTTAGTTGAGAAAGAGGTAGAGTAGGTCAAGCTACTCAACTTAAGTGGTTTGAACCAAAAAGGGTTCGGTCCAAGTCAACTGGGTTCAGCAGGTTTGAACTCAGCTCAAGTAGGCTAAGCCTGGGTTCAGAAATCAAAACCGAAATCTGGACAAAAAAGGACTTTGACTTTGACTTTAAACCCAGCTAGGTTCAAGTCAAGTCAACTAGGTTTGGACCAGGTCAAGTGGGTTCAGACCCAAGTCAGGTGAGCTAGGACCAGGTCAGGCAAGCTCAGACCAGGTCAGGTGGGTTCAGGCCAGGTCAGGTGGGCTCAGACTCACTTGGGCTCACTAGGGGAGGTTTAGGAGAGAGAGAGAAGGCAAGAGAGAGAGGGGGGGCCGAAATTATGAGAAGAGAGAGAGTGGGGAGGGCTATTTATAGCCCAAGCCCACCTCCTTTAAGGATTTTTCCATTCTCGTTTTGCCCTTAGCTTTATTTTAAATTTTAAGAGGTTCCTTTTGAGGTGGGGCCCACTAGATATTTCCATAGGATATTTTGTGGGTCCCAAAAGATATTTTCTGAGGAATATTTTTGTGGGTCCCACCAACATTTCCATGGGTCCCGCAAAAATTTCGGGTTTTCAGCAATTTTTTTCGAAAAATTTTTAGTACGCTATTCTCTTCGTATTAACGTAACTAAGAAAGTTGGTTCGTAGAAATCTCTTGATTTCGTTTAGGTAGGAAGTTATGGTTTCCAGAGTGTTTGAGCATATATTCGTGAAGATACGAATATCCTAAGTATATTTGGGTCGCAGGAATCGGTTCGATTCGCTTTACGGAAAAAATGCTATTTTTCACTGGAGAATGCCTTAAGAATTTCTTCAGATATTTTCTGAAAAATTGCGGGTCTTACATCATTACCCCCTTAAAGGAATTTCGTCCGCGAAATTCAGTTAAGAGTACAAAGTGCGTAACTCAGGATATTTCCCCCATATGTTAGATTCATAATTGTATTCACTTAGTTGAACATCGTATTTATTCCAATCATAACCTCGTATCATAATTCATGATCGATGAGGTATGCTTCTCATATCTGCGTTTAAATTACACTACAACCACGATAGTTTTATTGAATCAATGTTCTTCCAACCGGCTATCAACTTAGCCATCTTGTGTAACTATTTCATACACATAGATCATTCTTATTAGAATTTAACCATTTTGGAACAAGTCCCATGTCAGACTACCTGGTATTGGAAACGTACCTCCTCACAGGTTCGCCCTCGTCAGACTTACCTGATATTGGATCAGTACACCCTCACAGAATCAAACTAGTCAAGCTACTGATTTTGGAACATATACACTCGCACGGAGCTGTATACCCTCATAGGCTCACTCTAGCTAGACGATCTGATCTTGAATATGTAAAACCTCACAGGACTCTCTTATTGGGAACAATTCCTCGATGGTTTATTTTATTATGTGACTTTTAGCGTTCTAATTACGCAGACTTAATTTCTCAATCATGAGGTCTATAGCCATAACTTTTGGGCATAAGCACTTAAGATTTAATTTAACAAATCCAACATTACTTTTGAGAACAAGGATACACAACGATCCAGATGACCGTACACAAGGTCATACGCCTCTTGTCTCAAGCATTCATTGGATCTTGTCTTTCGATAGCTTTTTACCCATTACAACTCTATCTATCAAGGTATTAAGATTCCTTGATACGATCATTATCCATGACTTGTTCGGCTGTCACCGCATAGATACGACCTGCCACAGGTTTCTGCTCTACCCTGGGTAGTGGCAGTCGTTGTTGTTGAGAGGGTTCTCCAGATCCCATATTTCTCCGTTGAAGATTTGAGGCCTTCTTGCGACATTCTCTTACACGATGCTCTGGTTTGCCGCAATATAGGCAACCTCCTGTATCGCGAGGGCAAACCCCTCCGGGATGATCTGAGCTACACCTCGGGCATCGAAAATTAGATGGTTGGTAGGGCTGATTGGCTTCTACCATCTGCAATGGCCGCTCGGCCGGTGGAGTAAAATGGTTCTCCCGAAAATCCCTCTTATAAAAAGGTTGTTGTGATTCCTGGCCACCGGAGAACGTCTTCCTATTGTTCCCATTACTTGTTACTGGTCTCTTTACCACGATCCCTTTGCATCGCTCCCAGTCTGTGCTAATCTTCGAAGTTGCTGCCACAGCGGCTTGAAAAATCTGGGGTATGCTGGTTATAACTCGAGATCGTAACCCTTCCAAAAATCCGTTGATATATTTATCGGCTCTTTCCTGGTCTGTGTCAAATAACCGAGAGCAGTACCGCTCAAGGTATTGAAACTTGGTAGTATAGTCGATGAGACTCATACTACCCTGCTCTAGTTCCAGGAACTCCATCTTTTTCTTATTTCTGGAGTGCAACGGGAAGTAGTTATTCAAGAAAGTTCTCCGAAAATCATCCCAAGGGATGACTTCAAGCTGAGAGAACTGGATGATCTTAGTGGTATCCCACCACTTTCGTGCATTATCCTTCAGCCTATATGTGCTGAAGTTTGTCTTTTTCTCTTTCGGTACTCCAAGTACCAGGAATGCGTGCTCTGTCTCCTCGATCCAACTTTCTGCAAGCTCTGGATCGGCACTGCCAATGAAAACCGGTGGGTCAAGCTTGAGGAACTTCTCATAAGTTATTTCTCCCAGATTCTCGTTGTGAGGCGGGGCTGGTGCTTTGTTATCGTCGCGAAATTTTTTCCCGTCTTCCCTTCCTTGCGGAAGAGAGAGAGGGAAATGCTTTCGCGCTTCAAACTTGACCGGATTTTGGAAATTATTTTGAAATACTCGCCTCCGTTTTGAAAATTGCGGGAAAATCCATGGGATGGGGCTCGACCTGTCGGTACGAGGTTCGACCGTTCCTGCCGCCTTTAACAGGGGTAATCGAACCAAGGACCAAAATTGTCCTTGACTTAGTTAAATCATCAAAATCGTGTTCTATCCTATATGCACAAAGAATTCAGGCATGTGCTATGAAATTTTGGAAAATGCAGCTTGGGAAAACATGATGTATGCTTGGAAAATATTTGGAGTTGAAAAGATTCTCTCAGGAAAAAGCTGAAAGTCAATTTCTCAGGAAACTCAGATGAAAAAGATTTGAAATCTCGGGAAAGTTCATAAAGTTGTGGGAAAATCATGAATGGTTGAAAATCCTGGGAAAATAGAAGTGATTCTTGAGAAAAAGGTGAACATTTGAAAAGGGAAACACTTCTCAGGAAAAAAAACTTGAACTTTGGGAATTTTCTTAGGAAAATGGTGGAAAATTTACAGGAAAACTCATTGGAGAAGGAAATTCAAAACTTGGGAAATTGATATCCTGGGAATCTTAGCCTTAAAACACTTGGAAATTGAGTTTGATCTTTGAGGAAAATTGGAAACTTTTTTTGGAAATCTTAAGAAAATAACATTTTCCAGGGAAAATCGAGGGAAAGCTTTGATTTTGGAAATCCAACTTAGAAGTTTCTTGAGAAACTGGTTTCCATGGAAAACTGTGAAAACTTGACTTTGGGAAAACCGATTTTGGAAAATACTCAAAGTTTCTTGAGAAATCGATTTCTGGAGAATGAAGTTTTCTTGAGAAAATGATTTCATGATGCAAATGACATGAGTGAATGAATGCCCTTTGAAAAGATTTTCTGAGGAATTGGTTGAAAAATGTGCATTAAGTCCAAATAAATCCTTCACATATTCTGACTGTGGTCATGAATATGTTCAGAACTTAGTTGATTTGATGCACATGACTTTGAAAACTTTGGAAATATGATGTGCATTTTAAGATAGCCTAAGAGTGTAGGCTCTATGTGACTAGTAGAAAGATGATGGATCTGGGTCTCGTCCATATTCCGACTAGGGCCGTAAATATGGATCCCACCGAGTCCATCAACTCCCTAAGAGTTGGTGCACGTGCCATTCGTGAACATCCATAGTGCTTTTGAAATAAAATGCATGAATCATATAATCAGGATATTGCATAAATTTAAACTATATGATATGCATCCTAGTCTAAGCAGGAAATTAACTCTCTTATTCCAAAATTTACATTATTACATCACTAAATAAAGGAAATAAAAGAAATTTGCAGACTTCAGCTCCTTCTTTTGATTGTTCCTGCCAAACTTGAAATAGGGTTAGCTCAACTGTGTGGGTTTTTCCAAGATTTTCCAATAATATTATGAAATTATTGAATTTAATTGGATATAAACCCTATTCTCATGCTTCCTTGATATTTTGAAATGATGAAAATGCAGGAAATTCAGTAGAAAATAGTTTGAAATTCGGAATGGTGGTCAAAATGACCAAAATACCCCTAATTATAAAGTTATACCTTTAAAATCAGGGTTTTTTGAAGGAAAACTTGGTAAAATTGAGATTTTGAAGTTCAAATTGAATCAAATGATGATGAAATGCAGTATGACATGCTGATAAACACATTAGGACTGTAAAATCAGAATTTGGTATTTTGCAATTTATCAAAAATAACGATTTTTGCTTGTTTTTCTCTTGGATCCGGGTCCTGCAGGACCCTGTTTTGGTATTACGGATAATCCGAACCTCAAATCGATTCCAAATTACACCAAATTCGGTATGAAGCCTCTACTTACTCTGATAAACAGCCTAGAATGCTAAAAATCACGAAATGATATGATTTAAATGCTAAAATTCAAAGAAAGTCCTAAAATGGTGGATTTTGCCTATGGATCTGAACCAAATGCAATGCCTAATATGATAATGCAAGATCTACATCATGGAAACTTATGATATTTTGCAGACTGCTAAAAGACCCGAAATGGAACATTTTTGGTTTTTACAGCCTCGGTATTTGAGCCATGGTGAGTTCGTAAACAGGGATTTAGTTCTGACAGAGGTAAAAATCACCCTAATCTGATGTAAAATGCTAAAAAAATATAAACATGCCATGGAAATTTATGAAATTAATCAGAGCTATGCACGACACCTACATGAACAACTTTCATGTTTATGACTTTGGCATTTGATCAACGTAAACACATATAAAAATATAACTATTCCTGCCTAAACTAACAGAATAGACAAATGTAGCAAAACAGGGGACTGACAAAACAAATCTGAGGCAGGTATCAACGCTATTCTAAAAATCACAGGCTTTCAGATGCAAACAGAGGACACCTCAGACATAACTTTCACTTTTTACAGTTTTGGATTTGGAGCAACACACAAATATAACCCATCGACCAAGTCGATCCAAAATCTCAGAGGCCCAAATTAGGCTCTGACACATGTCCCAAACTCTCGGATTTTTGTCAGACATTAACAAAAATCATAAAAATCTGAAAAAATCATATTCAAAACTAGACATTCTCCCGAGTTCAGAACAACTTTCGGATTGAAAATCAGATCTCCCATGAGGGATATCTCGATTTTACAAGTCGGCAAATGATTTTCAAAACGCATCCTGGGTAACAAAACCCGACTTGCCATTTTGAATGTTTACCACAGTAAACAAATTCAAATGCCTTCGAATTTTTGGCAAAATTTCAGGGACACCTAAGGGCGCATTTCGTGATTTTTTGGAGATTTTTAATAAAAAATAAATGCATGCAATGACGTGTGGACTAACTGACAAAAATAGATAATTACTGAAAATGAGCAGAATTGAAATAAATGCTAAATTAATCCTAATTAATTCATGAAACATGCTAAATTAACAAAATAAAATGAAAATTAAATCTAGCTAAATGCATGAATGCTAAAAATCATCAAGGAAGCATAATCATGTATTTTTATATATGCGGTTTCATGAGAATAGCTCAATCCATCTCTCGGATGAGCTCTTTCTTCAAACGACTCCCGAATCGAATTATGAAATCAAATCAAGAGGAAAAGAGGTGCACCTTACGCAGCTTTGAAACTCTTGAAAGGGACTGCTACCAAGGGCTTTGTTCATCCTTCGCTCTGGGCTTTGGATGATTCACCAAAATCGACCCACTGCACCTTCTCTACTGAGCCCAAGGGAGGCGTGAATTCCAAAGTGCAAAATCGGGTTCTCAAGAAGGCTAGGTCGAATTTTCAAGTCCAACAGGAGTTCTCAAAAGATGGTCTCCCTAGGCTGGGCATGGAGCCTTGTTTTTATAGATTTTTCTGAAAAATTTGAATTTCAAACAGGCTCAATCTGAGCCCTCCATGTGGCGCCATCTCAGGGGGTGCCATCTAGGGGTTTTGAAATTCGAATTTGGCTTTTGCAGGGAGCCCTCAGGTGGCCCCACCTCATGTGGCTACTTTTATTAAAAATAAAATAAAAATAAAATTTTGAAGCCAAGTGGGACTGTGGATTGGTGCCACCTCAAAAGGAGATTTGAGGTGTAAAGCTAGAAACAATAGGAGCATGCCATGTGGCGCCACATCTGGAGGCTCTTGACATGTGTCAGAAGGACAGGAGTGGAGGAAGCAGGCTGTGCCACCTTAGAGGAATTCAAATTTTACTTTTCTACAGGAAAGGAGAGGCTGACATGTGGCATTTCCTCAGAGTGGCTCCTACGATGCCATGTGGCAGGAGAACATGAATGGAGGAAGCAAAATGCACCACCTCAGAGGGGGGTTTTTCTACTTTTTCTGATGCAGGGAGGTTTGGACATGTGGCAGACAAGTGTCAGCTGTCTGGAGAGGCCTTCTCAAATGGCGCCACCTCAGAAGGTGAATTTGAATTTCAAATGGAGGTTGGCTTTGGAGGAATGAAGGATGGACATGTGGCGCCACCTCAGGGTGGCTCCTACAATGCCATGTGGCAAGAGGGATAGGCAAGGGACATGTGGCGTCCTTAGAGGCCATCTGGAAAAATCAGAGCTCTGGATTTGCGCCACCTAGGAGGAGATTTGAATATTTGAATGGTTTGCTTTTTCTGAAGAAAGCCAGGAGTGACATGTGTCTCCCACTTTTCTGAAAAGAGTAGGGAGAAGACATGTGTCCTCTACTTTTTCTGAAGGAGGTAGAAGGAGACATGTGTCACCTGCTTTTTCTGAAAGAAGCAGAGAATGACACGTGGCAGAGGGGAGAGAAGGAGGGCCAAGCCATGTGGCGCCATCTCAGACAACATGGAAAAGGTAGGAGTTCAAGATCTGCGCCACCTATGAGGAGATTTGAATATTTGAATTCTAGCTTTTCTGAAGAGAGCAGGAAGTGACACGTGGCATTTACTTTTTCTGAGAAGAGCAGAGAATGACACATGGCATTTGCTTTTTCTGAGAAAATGAGAGATTGACATGTGTCCTTTGCAGGAGACACTCCAAATGGCGCCACCTGAGAGGGGACAAGCCTACTTTTTCTGAAGGAAGCTAGGAGTGACACGTGTCTCCTACTTTTCTGAGAAAAGTAGGGAGAGACATGTGTCAGGCTACTTTTCTGAAAGAGGGAGAGGTTGACACGTGTCCTCTGCAGGAGACACTCTTCAAATGGCGCCACCTCAGAGGAGACAAGCTCCACTTTTTTTCTAGACAGGACAACCTATGACACTTGGCATCGCCTGGTAATCTTGGAATGACACATGGCGCAGGATGGATAGGGTGACACGTGGCAGATAAATGGGATGACATGTGGCGGCTTCTTAGGGTAGCCCCACACTGACACTTGGCATGGAAATGGGAGGAGAGAGAAAAGACAAGTGGCACCAATCCAGAGGACAAGGCTCCTATATTTTTGGGTTTTTCAAAATTCAAATTTTCAAAAGAAAAGCCTATGTGACACCACCTTAATGTGGGTCCCACATTGCTTCTTTATTGAAATAGGGATAAAACAACAACTTCTTTTTGGAATTTTCATAAAATCTGGACTAATTGGTAAAACAGGAATTTTTGGAAAGAGTTGGCCCCTGTAGGGCAATTTTGTAAAAGGAAGATATTTGAAATTGTCAAAAGGGAAAAATCTGAGTTGAAATTTATTGAAAATTATCCAGATTGTTTTCCTGAGGAAATATTTTGAAATTCAGAGCCCTGGGGGTAAAATGGGAACAATTGATAACTTTGAAGACCCAGGGTTTTGAAATCAATTTTGAAAAGAGTTAAAATTCTAATCTGGATTGAAAATTTTGAAATCAAGAGTTCTGGACCTCGAAATGACATGCTGTGCAGTGCAGTGATATGAGATGCTCATGCAATGATATGCAATGCCATGTCTTATGAAATGCAATCTTCAACCAAGACTTGGAGATGTCTGTCTCCTGTCAGGAGTAAAATTTTGAACATCTGAGCTGAAAATAGAGAAATTTTGAGAGTTGCAGATGAAATTTTGACTTTTGTAAGGTTCGGGCTCAGAAAATGACCATTTTGCCCTCCAGCGATTTTAGAGACTGGATGATGATGCTTGGTGGAAATTTCGGGGAGGTGAATGAAAATTTGGGGTGTTTACAGATGCCCCTCTTTGCTACTAAGCCGGCTCATTGCCGAGCTTTGTGGCAAAGAAAAACACACCAAATTTGGGCTATACATAAAAAAATGCCCCAGTTAGAAGGATCTGACTGGGTGTGAAGAAATTAGCCTGAGGAAGATGGTAGATATGAAGCGAAGAGTGGAGAGAAAAGACTCACTCTGTGAGAGTGAAATTCAGGTTTTATGCCCTTAACCTGGATGGGACAGAAATACCTCATATGGAACGAAGCTCAGGTTTGGCCCTTAACCTGATTGGGGATAAAATATCTCCTAACATGAGACTCAGGTTTGTACCCTTAACCTGATCGGGCGGAAAATGAAATGCCTCTTTGTTTGAGGCTCAGGTTTGTACCCTTATCCTGATCGGGCGGAAAATGAAATACCTTTTTGGATGAGGCTCAGGTTTGTACCCTTATCCTGATTGGGCGGAAAATGAAATACCTCTTTGGTTGAGGTTCAGGTTTATACCCTTAACCTGATTGGGCGGAAAATGAAATACCTCTTTGGATGAGGCTCAGGTTTGTACCCTTATCCTGATTGGGCGGAAAATGAAATACCTCTTTGGTTGAGGCTCTGGTTTATACCCTTAACCTGATTGGGCGGAAAATGAAATACCTCTTTAGATGAGGCTCAGGTTTGTACCCTTGACCTGATTGGGCGGAAAATGAAATACCTCTTTGATTGAGGCTCAGGTTTGTACCCTTATCCTGATCGGGCAGAAGATGAAATACCTCTTTGATTGAGGCTCAGGTTTGTACCCTTATCCTGATCAGGCAGAAAATGGATGGAATCCTCGAAAGAAGAGACCATGATGGAACCTTTGGATTCAGCACAATAAATCCAATAGGGTTTTTGCAAAAGGAAGGCAAATGGGGTCCCTAAAGCTTTGAAAAGGGATTGATTTTGGGCGTCTCATTGCTGAGACTAAAATCAGCTTTTGAAATTGCCTTTCGCGAGAAAATGATTGGTGGTTCGACCTCGAACCGAAATGGGACTGTCTATAGTGGGACAGTGGGGACACAGGGAAGTGTGCGAATCTGAGAGCTCGCGCTCTCAAAGAAGGGAAGGAATCAAGTCCTTAAGAGAGATTTAAATTGGTGTCTGGATGTATCAAAGACGGATATCAAGCTCTCACTTCATGTCAGGATAACTAGAAAATATTGTCAAAATGTTGGAAATTTTGTTGTTGATTCAAAAATTTTGAAAATGTTGCACATGGTTGCAAAGATATTCTTTCTTTTCTACCCAAAGCATTACCTCTAAATAATGTTCACTTTGTAGAATCGAGACTTGAAATCCAAATTGCTCGCAATTGACCTTCTCCAAGGAAGTTATCAATTTCCTTGATATGAGCAGGAAAGAGAATTTGATATTGTAAAAGCAGTTGATGAAAGAGTATTGATAATAGAATTTCACAAATTTAAAGAGGATTCTTGATAGATCTGGCAGTTTGATATCCTGAGGGCTTCTCTCATGATAATCTTTCTGCACTCTTTTGGCTCTCTGGTGTTTTGCTACATTCTCCTTCATTTTGGAGATGTTCTAACTTTTTTTCTCTCTTTCTTTTTCCTCTCTTGCTCTCTTTTGGAGAAGGGTACGTCACAAACTCCTTCAACTTGGAGATGTTTCGATCCTTCTTTGATGATATTGGCTCATGGGTTATGTTGATGATATTGGCTGGAAGATCTTTAGCTGAAATTAAATACCTTTTAGGGATTGTCGAGGGGTTCATCGCATCTGCCTTCATCTTGACAGTGCTTTGGACCTTCCCTGGAAGGATCCGTCACAAACTCCGTCATCTTGGAGATGTTTTGAATCTTCTTTGGCCCCGGGGGTCTACTCGCCTAATTCGCCTTCATCTTGACGACAGGTGAGAGATCCCTTTTGCGGATATTTAATTGCAGCTTAGGTGATTCTGAGGAGACAGGGTTTTGATGAATGCTCTCTTTTTCTAGCACTCAGGATATTTTCACTGCCTCGTCCTTACAAGAATAGCCTTTAAAGATGCGCCATTGACTGCGATCAATATCGATCATCTGCGGCTTTTCAATAACATTGAATCTTCTTTTCTGGCCATATTGAGGATTTATCCTTCATCCTTTTGGTTGGCCAATAGAAAGAATTTGAGTTTTGAATCTCTTTTCGCAAAAGCTTCACTCTTTTGAAAGTGATGCTGAAGGTAAATTGAGATAGAGATTAGTGCAATAAAGATTCTGAAATCAACAAATAATTTGATTGACAACTTTGACAAATTTTCTTGAAATCCCTAGTGAAAATGAGTATTTGAAATCCGGCTCAACACATCCGTGACGAAAATTCTCCTCTCTTTTTCCCCAAAAAGAGAGACTCAGGCTTAGCCCTTACCTGAATGGGAAATGGGAAATACTCCTCTCTTTCCTGAAGAGGAGGTGTTTGCAAAACGAACTTTTGAAGAGAAATTGAGCTTTCGTCAAAGCTCCCTAATATTAGGCTTCTCTTATGGAAAGGGGGCCGATAATAGTGAGGTCTGAAAATTGGGTCATGAAAAGAACGAGTCCATCACACTCTCCCTGCAAAGAGGGTCTTTCATGACGAAAATGGCCTAGTATGAAATTGGGGGGTCATAAGAAAAGCGAGTCTCCGTCGAGCCTCTCCCTTAAAAAGGGTTCCTCGTGTGAAATTGGAAATTGTTTTGCAAACGGTTCACAAAGACGCGAGTCCCTTCCAACTCTCCCTAAAAAGGGGCTAAGTGAACAAATTGGATAGCATGCGAAAAGAACGAGCTCCCTCGAACTCTCCCTAAAAAGGGTCTTTCGCAAGAGGAAATGATTGAAATTGGATATTGAGATTGATTGACTCGAAGGTCGAAATTGGAAATTGGAAAATTGGTTGCTGGAAATTGAATGACCCGAAGGTCACAAATTTGGATGACCTGGCGGTCGAAATTGAGAATTGATTTGACCAAAAAGGTCGAAATTGAGAATTGGTTGACCGAAAGGTCGAAATTGTGTGACCCGAAGGTCGAAATTGAGAGTTGAGTGACCTAAAGGTCGAAATTGGGAAATGAAGGTCAAAGATTGGAAATTGATTGACCCGAAGGTCAAAATTTGGAAATTGATTGACCCGAAGGTCGAAAATTGGAAATTGGTTGACCCGAAGGTCGAAATTGAGATTGAGAATTGAAAATTGGGTGACCCAGAGGTCGAAATTGGAGAATTGCCTGATTTGAAGATTTAAATTGGAATTTGGAGGGCAAAATATCAAATTCGAGCAATTGACATACCCTGATGATTGAAATGACTTGGATCAATAAAGGAGAATAATGAGTTCGAGTCAGAGCTCGAATAAAATACAGAGATCGCGAGTCGGAACCCGGATCAACACAAGAAAATGAAAAGCTTGAATCAGAACTCGAATGATGTAGAGAGATCACGAGTCGGAACCCGGATCAACAAAGGAAAATGAAAGGCTCGAGTCAGAGCTTGAATAGATAATGAGATCACGAGTCGGAACTCGGATCAACAGAGAAAAAAATGAAGAGCTCGAGTTAGAGCTCGAATAAAGTAATGAGATCACGAGTCGGAACTCGGATCAACAAAATGAAGAGCTCAAATCAGAGCTCGAATGAGGTAATGAGATCACGAGTCAGAACCCGGATCAACAAAGGAAAATGAAGTGCTTGAATTAGAGCTTGGATAAGATAAAGAGATCACGAGTCGGAACTCGGATCAACAAAGGAAAATGAAGTGCTTGAATTAGAGCTCAAATGGATAAAGCGATCTCGAGTCGGAACCCGAATCAACAAATGAAGATAAAGAGCTCGAATCTAAGCTCGAATAAATAGAGAGATCTCGAGTCGGAACCCGGATCAACAAAAGAAAATGAGGAGCTCGAATCTGAGCTCGAATAAAGTAAAGAGATCTCGAGTCGGAACCCGGATCAACAAAAGAAAATGAGGAGCTCGAATCTGAGCTCGAATAAAGTAAAGAGATCTCGAGTCGGAACCCGGATCAACAAAAGAAAATGAGGAGCTCGAATCTGAGCTCAAATAAATAGAGAGATCTCGAGTCGGAACCTTGATCAACAAATGAAAATGAAGAGCTCGAATAAAGTAAAGAGATCTCGAGTCGGAACCCGGATCAACAAAAGAAAATGAGGAGCTCGAATCTGAGCTCGAATAAATAGAGAGATCTCGAGTCGGAACCTGGATTAACAAAAGAAAAATGAAGAGCTCGCATCTGAGCTCAAATGGATAGAGAGATCACGAGTCGGAACCCGGATCAACAAAAGAGAATGATTTGAATAAAAACCCGAGTCGGAACTCGGTTTTGGGATTTTGAAAATGTACCAGTTTGAATACTGGATTTTGAAATAATACCAGTTCGAGCGCTGGGTTTTGGTTCAGTATGGGTGATGACCTTTCAATTTTGAATCATTAGGAATTGTGATGGGACTGTTTGTTGAAATCTCAATACTGACCAGATTGTTGTTAATGCAGTTGAATGCAAATGAATATGAATTGATGCATATGAATGCATAAGTGCGTGAAATGAGGAATTTGTTTATCCTGCCTGCATACAGAACAAAATTTTAAAAATGCCCCAGTGTAACTGGGAAAGAAAGTTGGATCATTATTTGAAGGAAACAGGAAGGATTACAAGAGGAGAATAAACGTTTCAAGTATAAAACTTTTTCAAGTGTCGAGCATTAATAGGATCTGGCAATTCTACCCCATCGGCATTGATGAGCCGATATGAGTTTCGGGGTAATGCTTCTTTGACAACATAGGGGCCTTCCCAATTTGGCGACCATTTGCCGCTGGGATGATGCTTGAGATAAGTTGTGGATCGAAGTACTAAATCATTGACTTTGAATATTCTTTCGATGATAGACTTCGCGTATTGCCTGGCTACTCTCTAGCGATAAGATTGAGCATGCTCTGCTGCTTTTAGCCTTCTCTCGTCGAGTAAGTCTAGCTGCACTAGTCGCTGCTGCTGGTATTGATCAAGAGGTAATTGCAGAAGTGAAGCAAATTTCAAAGCGGGCTTCTGAACATGTAGCGGCAATACTACTTCTGTTCCGTAGACCAATTTTGATGGAGTAGCATTCGTTGGTGTACGAATGGTGGTCCGATAGGCCCATAGGGCATCGTGGATCTTCTCATGCCAGTCACGGCCTGTTTCCACAGTTCGCTCCAAGATACGAATTAAAATCTTATTGGTGGCCTCTGCCTGACCATTCCCTTGAGGATAATATGGAGCGGAAAAATGATGATAGATTTTGAATTTTGAGCAGAATGTCTTCATCTTTTCATTCTTGAAATGACTGCCATTGTCTGACACAATGTCATGTGGGATGCCGAAACGGCAAAGGATGTTCTTGTGAATGAAAGAGACCATGTGTCGTCCTTCTACGGTGCGAAGAGTGATAGCTTCTACCCACTTGGTGAAGTATTCTGTTGCGGCAAGGAAGTATTTGTGGCCATTTGAAGCTGAAGGAGTGATGGGACCTACGACGTCGAAGGCCCACATAGAAAATGGCCATGGAGAAACAACGGACTGCAAATAAGTTGCCGGAGCATGAATAGAAGGTGCGTGTATCTGGCATTGCACACACTTCTTCACATAATGATAACAGTCTTGTTGCATAGTCTTCCAGTAGTAACCTGCTCTGACGATCTGTTTGACAAAGGTTTGGTAGCCGACGTGGCCACCACAAATGGCTTCGTGTGCTTCTCGCACGACTTCTTTGGCTTCGTCTTCATCTAAACATCTGGAATACTCTGAACTGAATCCACGACGATAGAGGACATATAAGACCCGCAATTTTTCAGAAAAATCTGAATAAAATTCATGAGGCATTCACCGGTAAAAATAGCATTTCTTCTCAGAATGCGAAACGAATCAATTCCTGCGAGCCAGTTATACTTAGGATATTCGTCGAATCACGAATATATCCTCAAACACTCTGAAAGCCATAACTTCCTAACTAAACGAAATCAATAGATTCGTACGAGCCAACTTTCTTAGTTACGTCAATACGAAGAAAATGACGTACTCAGAATTTTTCGGAAAAAAATCGCTGGAAACCCGAAATTCTTGCGGGACCCACAGAAATATTGGTGGGACCCACAGAAATATTCCTCAGAAAATATCTTGTGGGACCCACAAAATATCCTATGGAAATATCTTGTGGGCCCCACCTCAAAAGGAACCTCCAGGAATTTAAAAGAAGCCAAGGGGTAAAAGGGGCATGGAAAAACCCAAGAGGAGGTGGGCTTGGGCTATAAATAGCCCTCCCCACTCTCTCTCTTCTCATAATTTTGACCCCCCCTCTCTCTCTTGCCTTCTCTCTCTCTCCTAAACCTCCCCTACCTAGCCTAGCCCACCTGAGCCCACCTGACCTGGTCTGAGCCTGCCTGACTTAGCCTGAGCCTGCCTGACCTGGTCCTAACCCACCTGACCTGGGTCTGAACCCACTTGACCTGGTCCAAACCCAGTTGACTTGACTTGAACCTAGTTGGGTTTAAAGTCAAAGTCAAAGTCCTTTTTGGTCCAGATTCCGGTTTGGATTTCTGAACCTAGACCTAGCCTACTTGAGCTGAGCTCGAACCTGCTGAACCCAGTTGACTTGGACCGAACCTTGTTTGGTTCAAACCACTTAGGTTGAGTAGCTTGACCTACTCTACCTCTTTCTCAACTAAGTCAGCTTCATCTGACTTAGTCTGACCTCTCGAAGGAAGGCTCGAAGCCAAAGAAGCAACCCGGAGCCGTTTCTTCCACGATTTGAAGTAAGTTCGCTTCATTAAACCATCTCTCTCAAGTATTTGATTGTTTGTATATAGCATATACTTTCTGAAGTATTATCTTGCTTTAGTTCTTGGTTGAGCCCTCTAGGACGCTTCGGTGTTCACGCACTCGCCTCGTAACTATCGTCGGATATATATGTTCGAATGCGCAGTATATGCGTTCTTCAAAAATAGTATCTCGCCCTAGTTCTTGGTTGAGCCCTCTAGGACACTTCGGTGTTCACTCGCTCGCCTCGTAACTATCGTTGGATACAGATCTAGGTGTATATCTGCTGATTCTGCCGACGCGTCTTATATCGCACAGGCTATATAATTTACCTTTGCCGTCGCGTCGTATGATGCCAAGGCTCCCTGTTTTCTGCACTTCCGATTATGCATTTACTTACGCCGTCGCGTCGAACGATGCCAAGGCTCCTGCTTTCTGCAATGTATTTACTTACGCCGTCGCGTCGAACGATGCCAAGGCTTCTGCTTTGTTATATATGTAGAATATTTCGTTCAGTTACACACCCTGAACAATAGTATATGCATTTCTTTACGCCGCCGCTGTATAAAGCACAGGCTTCTGCTTATACTACATATATAGCGCATAAATGAGCGTTCAAATGGAGATCAACTCCAAATTGCCCATGCGATTCCTTGACCGCTCCTCGTTCAAGATTCTGCTTGACGAATGAAGCCCCTATTGGAAAGCCTTCGCTTTTTGGCAAAATGCTCTTTACGTAAAGACTAAGTCAATTACGTACGGCCTGGCTATGGCCAA
This sequence comes from Nuphar pumila, assembly GCF_984573655.1. Taxonomy (NCBI): domain Eukaryota; kingdom Viridiplantae; phylum Streptophyta; class Magnoliopsida; order Nymphaeales; family Nymphaeaceae; genus Nuphar; species Nuphar pumila. The sequence continues at coordinate 102,325,720 of NC_143249.1, forward strand.
GGGTTCCTGCAACCTTGATGGATGCAAAGTACGCACAACGGTGCGCATCCATTTCCCCGAATTAAGCGTGGCGATTTCCTACCAAAGAGGGGAGATGCCGCTGAAATGGATAAAAGAAACGCACGCTTTCTCCGTAAAAGAGAGGAAGTGCTGCTGAAATTTCTAAAGAAGCTAAGAATAGCTCAGAAAGAACGTAGCAGGATACTCTGACATATAGCAGAGTGCTACCCAGTTCATGGTTTGCCCTCTACAACGTAGAAGGGTTCGTCGCACCACTGCCGGTAGAGCAGAGGAGGTGCTGACGAAATGGTCGGCAGAAGAGCTGCCGGAACCAATGGAACGGCATAATGATGTCCGTTGATGGAACGAGGCCAGATCGGCTCGTATCCTTGTGCCTACAAGGGCACCTTGCTCGTAAGGGCCGCTGAGCCGGAGTAGAGGTTGCGCCTTGGCTAGGTTGGACTCGTTGCGTAAAAATACGCCGAGTAGCCGATCTATTTAGATCGAGTCATATGCATGCTCATTGAGAACGGTTACACAACCAGACTCGTAAGGGCCGAAGAGCCAGAGTGTGTTGTTTCCACCCAAAGAGGTGTGATGCTCGTGGTGGCCGAAGTGTCAAAGAGCGGTGTTCTGCATGCATATGAATAAGACTTAAGGTCGCACATACCCCGCGGTTGAAGATCGTGTTAGGGGTACCCCCTCAGTAATGACTGTGTTGGGGAAAACTGAATGGGGTCGGGTACATACTCCCGTAGTGCTGAAAGCATGGGCTGCCTAAATGGCATGCAGATTCTGTCCAAGTAATTGTAAGACTAGCAGACCCCTTCAGGAATTATGCTCACTGTGGAATGACAGTGATGGTACAGCCTTGAGTGACATGTATTTTACTTTGGACCTGATAGAGTCCACGATGGCCTCAGTCACTCATGGGTTTTGGGGTCGTGGTTATCCTTAAGATCTAAGGATTGAACCCAACTACTGCAAGTAGAGGATGCATCCGAATATGGGCCTAGTAGGGTTCTCCCAGTTGAAACACACTGTCCTACTATGGATAGGGTCAACAGGCCTCTGGGGTATCTAAAATACATAGAATAATCAACCCCCAGAACGTCGCGTTGATGCCCGGACAATAGCTCTACCTGCGTACCAAAGGCGGGAGCGGTTAATTATCAAACAATGCATTAGTTCTAGGTACAACGATGCTTTGAATGTATGAGTGGATGACGTGTTGAGTCAGTCCTGCATAACCTTTGTGAAGGTGTCATGTTCGGTATACTACTAGACCGACTGGGCAAAGACCCGTGTTGTATCCGCACGACTAAGCGAAGCTCGAGGAATTGTCCTTAGATGCGTGGGATACGGATGTGCCAAGTATGAAGACTTGAGCTAGACATCACTTGAGACCGGGAAGAGGTCATGGCTAAGTCGTGGAGACTTAAGCAACTATTCAAATCACAGCCCTGAAAAGGCTTGCTCTAAGTCATGAGGACTCGAGCGGATGTTCAACTCATAGCCCTACGGAGGCTCTTGCGATATACGCTAAGTCTTGGAGGCTTGAGCGTCGTTATTGCGCATTGTGACCCTGAGTGGTCATTATCGTACTTGAGTTGAATGGATGTATGACTGCATGCTTACCAGACCATCAGTGGTTCTGACCCCGTTTTATGGGGATTTCAGGTGTTGAACCTGCGTGGCGATATGCGGAGCAAGGCGGCATCGAGTTCCAGGGTTTCTCTAGACAGAGTTGTACTGCTTCCTTTTTATTGAACCTACACTGCTTTTCTAAGCAGTAGTGTTGTAATAAACATGTGGTTTTCGATAAATGGAACACTTTGGTGGTCAATGTGTTGCTTGGCCACATACCTGCAACGTGCTCGGAGTTTTCTAAAACTGACGACTCATTATCGTCTGATTCCGCTGCTAAAAGCTTTTCTAAATTCCGCTGCAAAGAAAAAAAAAAGAAATTCATGAAAATTTTAACTTAGCTTCGTTTTGGAAATCCGGGGCGTTACAGAATTGGTATCAAAGCATGAGTCTGAGAAACCTTGTTCAAGATCCGTCATGTTCACGATATCGCAATGTAAGTATATTTTATACTTCTTGTTCTGATCTGGGTGCATCTTTGTATAGATGGCAACTCACGATTCACAAGGCTACTGCTATCGTTGCGGGATTATGCACGATGAGTGGGTGTGCCCACATGAGGTACAAGACTGCCAGTTTTGTGGCGAAGAGGGGCATTCCGCCAACGAATGCCAAATGAAACATACCGCCGATATGGGTCGGCGGGGATCGCTTGGTCTTAGGGACGAGACCTCGCGTGTTAGTGGGCCACATTAGTTCAGTAGAGGGAGTAGCCGTACTCCAGCAACTTCTGATGAACTACCGTCTCTGGTAGGATTTGACTTGAACTTCCTTGAGGGATTCGGTCAATCGCAAGGCTATCAACAGGCATCACGTACGCCTAGCTTGCACAGTCGGGATGAGGGATGCAACAACTCCTTCTATAATCCCATTATGATTTCAGATTCCTCGAATCAAAGTACTATTATATGGGGGAACAGAGCGGCTTCACCAACGCCGAGTCTGAATGGCCAGGAAGAGGGATACAACCCCTATCATCCCGTTATGGTATCGGATTCCCCGAGCCATGATGCCACTGAATGGGCAAGTGGACCGGCATCACTGATCTACCCACAAGATTCGCTTGAGAGTGCGGAAGTGCCGCCCAAGCCAAAACTAGTAGTGCCTGCACCAAGGCAATGTGGAAGCAAACGATACTTCGGGTTGTTTGGGTCAAGAAAGAAATCCAGTTCCTAGAAGAGACTGGTAGTGTGTTAGAGTCAATAGACTCATGTACATAGTTTCTCAACGCCTAAAGTCTGCCAGTGCGGCATGACGTTTTGTTTAAGGCGATGCTTGTGTAAATGTGATGTATATTAAGTAAATAAAGCCTTTACTTCAATATATACATTGAGAAACTAAAAACAAGTGCTTGTGTGTGCATAGATAAATGGCTCCTACGACGAGGAGGACCATGCCGAGCGAGGAGGACCATACTCAAGGATTCCTGCTAGAAACGCTCAACAACCTGGTTACAGCCATCCGTGAAACGAGGCCAGAACCAGTCGCACCACGAAACGAGCACCTGAGAGGAGTGACTTATGAGAAGTTCCTCAAGCTTGATCCGCCAGTTTTCATTGGCAGAGCCGATCCTGAGCTCGCAGAGAGTTGGATCGAAGAGACAGAACGTGCCTTCTCGGTACTGGGAGTACCAGAAGAGAAAAAGACCAACTTTGGCACGTATCGGTTGAAAGACAATGCACGGAAGTGGTGGGATACCACTAAACTTATCCAGTTCTCACAAGTCGAAGTCATTCCTTGGACTGACTTTCGGAGGACTTTTATGGATAACTACTTCCCGTTGCATTCCAGAAACAAGAAAAAGATGGAGTTTCTGGAGTTGGAACAGGGCGGTATGAGTCTAATGGACTATACCACCAAATTTCAGAATCTAGAGCGCTACTACTCTCGATTGTTCGAAACAGACCAAGAAAGGGCCGACAAATATGTGAATGGTCTGCGCGAAGGGCTGCGATCCCGAGTGATAACAAGCATGCCTTCGACTTTTCAGGCTGCGGTAGCAGCAGCTTCAAAAATCCAAGAGGACTGGGCACGATCTAAAGTGATCGTAGCAAAGAAGCTCATAGTGAATGGTGGGAATCATAAAAGGACGTTCCCAAGTGGCCAGGGTTCACGACAACCCTTTCAAAAGAAGAAGTTCCAAGGAGGGAACAACACTCAACAAGTCGTGAGGCCAAGGCAGAACACAACTCCGAATGGTCAGCAGTCCAACTTCGGCTGCCCAAGGTGTTGTGTGAACCACCCCGGAAAGCTCGTGACATGGGTGGTTGCTTGTATTGTGGCAAGATGGGCCACTTTATAAGAGATTGTGCCAAGAAGGCTGCAGATGAACAGATGAGTAATGCCGGATCTGCCGGATCCTCTCGACCAGCACCACAGCGTTCGCAGTTCCAACGACCGCCCCCTAGGATCGAACAAAGGCCTGCTACAGGTCGTGTATATGCTGTAACGACTGAACAAGTCGAAAATGGTGACCTGATTGAAGGCACCATACCTGTTAATGGACATGCAGCTTACGTCTTGTTTGATTGTGGTGCTACTCATACGTTTATCTCTGACGATTTCACCGAACAACTCCACGCCTCGGTGCAACCGATTGATAAAATGATCGAAGTATATAACCCGTTGGGTTCACGCACCAAATGTATCCGGTGTGTGAAAAATTTGGATATTGAGATAGCAGGGCAACACTTGCCTACTGATGCCATCCTGATCGATATGATACAGTACGATGTCATTTTGGGAATGAATTGGTTGGCTCAGAATAATGCCAAGATTCTGTGCCGCGAGGGCAGAGTGATTCTATCTCGACCCGGATTGCCTAAGATGGAGTACCGGTTATCCAAACCAGTTTCACAGAAAAGGCTCATATCAACACTTAAGGTACAAAAATACCTTAGGAAGGGTTGTGTGGCCTTCCTGTTGAGTCTCTCGGTGGAAAAATCCAACGACCAACCCCTTGAGAGTTTGGAAGTGGTGCGGGAGTTTCCCGATGTGTTTCCTGAGGAATTGCCAGGACTTCCGCCACTTCGTGAGGTTGAATTTGGAATTCAATCCTTACCTGGAACAGCGCCGATATCCAAAGCCCCGTATCGAATGGCGCCTGCTGAACTTAGTGAGTTAAAGTGTCAGTTGGAAGAACTGATGGAACAAGGGTTCATCCGACCGAGTGTATCACCGTGGGGAGCCCCGGTACTGTTTGTAAAGAAGAAGGATGGATCCCTTCGGTTATGCATCGATTATCGGATGCTTAACCAGGCAACTGTTAAAAATAAGTACCCGTTGCCTCGGATTGAGGACTTATTCGATCAACTCAGAACAGCGAGGGTGTTCTCTAAGATCGACCTCAGGTCTGGGTATCATCAGCTCAGAGTGAAAGAAGAAGATATACCTAAGACTGCCTTCAGAACGAGATATGGCCATTATGAGTTCGTAGTAATGCCCTTCGGACTCACTAATGCGCCTGCTGCCTTTATGGATCTAATGAACCGGATATTTAGACCATATTTGGATAGCTTTGTCATTGTCTTCATCGATGACATTCTCGTATATTCAGAGAACAAGGAACAGCACGTAGAGCACTTAAGAATTGTCTTGAAAACCCTTCAAGATAACCAACTCTATGCTAAGTTTTCAAAATGTGAATTCTGGCTAGATAAAGTGATGTTCCTTGGTCATGTGATCTTAAAAGATGGAATCGCAGTGGATCCTGCGAAGGTGGAAGCTGTGATGGACTGGAAGCAGCCAGAAAATATCACTGAGGTCCGTAGCTTCCTTGGACTTGCTGGATATTATCGGAAGTTCATACAAGACTTCTCCCGAATCGCCGTACCGATGACGAAATTACTTAAAAAGGGAGTCAAGTTTGAATGGACTGACCAGTGTAAGGAGTGCTTTGAGGTTCTCAAACAGAGGCTTACCACTGCCCCTGTCCTTACCTTACCTTCTGGTCAGGGAGGCTTCGTGGCGTATACCGATGCCTCAGGAACGGGTCTGGGTTGTGTGTTGATGCAGCATGGCAAAGTAATCGCCTATGCATCACAACAGTTGAGAGTCCATGAGAAAAACTATCCAAACCACGACTTGGAGCTTGCCGCGGTAGTGTTCGCGCTTAAAATCTGGCGACACTACCTGTATGGAGAGAAATTTGAGGTCATGTCGGACCATAAAAGCCTAAAATACCTCTTTTCTCAAAAAGAACTCAATATGCGGCAACGGCGATGGCTGGAATTCCTTAAAGACTATGAATTCACGCTTTCCTATCACCCTGGAAAGGCGAATGTTGTAGCAGATGCCCTTAGTCGCAAGACTGTTGGCACTCTAGCCAGCCTAACTGGACAATGGAAGTTGATGGAGGATTTCGTCAAGTGGAAGCCATTTTTGGCTGATTCTGGTAGAATCCAAATGTCATGTTTGATGATCCACATTGAGTTCCTCGATCGCATCATAGCCGAACAATTCAAGGATGCCCAGTACTTGGAATTGAAAGCTCGCACTGAAAAGGATGATACTTTCTTCCATTTGAAAGAAGATGGAGGAATATGGATGGAAGAAAGGATTTGGGTTCCAAATAACCCTGAGCTAAGACAGGAAGTACTCCAGGAAGCTCATAGTACCAAATACACTATCCACCCTGGAGGTACAAAAATGTTCCGGGACTTGCAGAGAAAGTACTGGTGGAGGGGTATGAAGCGTGATGTGGCTACGTTTGTCTCGAAGTGTTTGATCTGCCAGCAAGTTAAGATCGAACATCAGCGACCTGGTGGAAAGATGCAACGGATCGAGATTCCAGAATGGAAATGGGAAGGCATTACGATGGATTTCATCGTTGGATTGCCTCGATCCAAGAGACAACATAACTCAATATGGGTGATCGTGGACAGACTCACCAAGTCTGCTCACTTCCTGCCAATCAACACTCGATACTCAACTGAACGATTGGCAGAGATCTACATTCGGGAAATCGTTAGACTCCATGGAGTGCCGATTTCGATCATATCTGATCGTGACCCGAAGTTTACCTCTCACTTCTGGGAGCAGCTTCAGAGAGCCCTGGGGACGAAACTCAAGTTCAGTACAGCATTCCATCCCCAAACAGATGGGCAATCTGAACGAACCATACAGACTCTTGAAGATATGTTAAGAGCCTGTATGCTGGAATGGAAAGGTGATTGGGATTCCCATCTAGCGTTGGCTGAATTTGCTTATAATAATAGCCACCACGCTAGCATTGGGATGGCACCGTATGAAGCCTTGTACGGGCGACCCTGTCGATCACCAATCCATTGGGGTGAAGTGGGTGAGCGAACCTTGGACTCGCCCATTGTGTTGCAGCATTACACTGAGCAGGTCCACATGATCAGAAAGAAGCTACTGACTGCTCAGAGTCGACAGAAGAGCTACGCCGATCAGCGGCGTAGGGAACTCACTTTTGCGGTTGGAGATAAGGTTTTTATCAAGGTCTCTCCAACCAAGAGTGTGTTTCGCTTTGGAAAGAAGGGGAAACTCAGCCCCAGATTCGTTGGTCCCTTCGAAGTTTTGAGCCGAATCGGAGAGACTGCCTACCGTGTAGCATTGCCACCGCAATACGCGCAAATACATGATGTATTTCACATGTCAATGCTTAGAAAGTACGTTCATGATCCTTCTCACGTCATTCAACATGAAGATATTGACATTCGAGAAGATATGACGGTGGAAGAAAGGCCAGTAGAGATCATGGACCGCCGGGAGCAAGTGCTAAGGACGAAGGTCATTCCACTTGTTAAAGTGAGGTGGCAGCATCATGGAATCGATGATTGCACTTGGGAGCCGAATCGGATATGCGGGATAAATATCCTCAACTCTTCACTTTCTACTCTTAGCTGAATTTCGCGGACGAAATTCCTTTAAGGGGGTAATGATGTAAGACCCGCAATTTTTCAAAAAAATCTGAATAAAATTCATGAGGCATTCACCGGTAAAAATAGCATTTCTTCTCAGAATGCGAAACGAATCAATTCCTGCGAGCCAGTTATACTTAGGATATTCGTCGAATCACGAATATATCCTCAAACACTCTGGAAGCCATAACTTCCTAACTAAACGAAATCAATAGATTCGTACGAGCCAACTTTCTTAGTTACGTCAATACGAAGAAAATGACGTACTCAGAATTTTTCGGAAAAAAATCGCCGGAAACCCGAAATTCTTGCGGGACCCACAGAAATATTGGTGGGACCCACAGAAATATTCCTCAGAAAATATCTCGTGGGACCCACAAAATATCCTATAGAAATATCTTGTGGGCCCCACCTCAAAAGGAACCTCCAGGAATTTAAAAGAAGCCAAGGGGTAAAAGCGGCATGGAAAAACCCAAGAGGAGGTGGGCTTGGGCTATAAATAGCCCTCCCCACTCTCTCTCTTCTCATAATTTCGACCCCCCCTCTCTCTCTTGCCTTCTCTCTCTCTCCTAAACCTCCCCTACCTAGCCTAGCCCACCTGAGCCCACCTGACCTGGTCTGAGCCTGCCTGACTTAGCCTGAGCCTGCCTGACCTGGTCCTAACCCACCTGACCTGGGTCTGAACCCACTTGACCTGGTCCAAACCCAGTTGACTTGACTTGAACCTAGTTGGGTTTAAAGTCAAAGTCAAAGTCCTTTTTGGTCCAGATTCCGGTTTGGATTTCTGAACCCAGACCTAGCCTACTTGAGCTGAGCTCGAACCTGCTGAACCCAGTTGACTTGGACCGAACCCTGTTTGGTTCAAACCACTTAGGTTGAGTAGCTTGACCTACTCTACCTCTTTCTCAACTAAGTCAGCTTCATCTGACTTAGTCTGACCTCTCGAAGGAAGGCTCGAAGCCAAAGAAGCAACCCGGAGCCGTTTCTTCCACGATTTGAAGTAAGTTCGCTTCATTAAACCATCTCTCTCAAGTATTTGATTGTTTGTATATAGCATATACTTTCTGAAGTAGTATCTTGCTTTAGTTCTTGGTTGAGCCCTCTAGGACGCTTCGGTGTTCACGCACTCGCCTCGTAACTATCGTCGGATATATATGTTCGAATGCGCAGTATATGCGTTCTTCAAAAATAGTATCTCGCCCTAGTTCTTGGTTGAGCCCTCTAGGACACTTCGGTGTTCACTCGCTCGCCTCGTAACTATCGTTGGATACAGATCTAGGTGTATATCTGCTGATTCTGCCGACGCGTCTTATATCGCACAGGCTATATAATTTACCTTTGCCGTCGCGTCGTATGATGCCAAGGCTCCCTGTTTTCTGCACTTCCGATTACTGTACTTCCGATTATGCATTTACTTACGCCGTCGCGTCGAACGATGCCAAGGCTCCTGCTTTCTGCAATGTATTTACTTACGCCGTCGCGTAGAATGATGCCAAGTCTTCTGCTTTGTTATATATGTAGAATATTTCGTTCAGTTACACACCCTGAACAATAGTATATGCATTTCTTTACGCCGCCGCTGTATAAAGCACAGGCTTCTACTTATACTACATATATAGCGCATAAATGAGCGTTCAAATGGAGATCAACTCCAAATCGCCCATGCGATTCCTTGACCGCTCCTCGTTCAAGATTCTGCTTGACGAATGAAGCCCCTATTGGAAAGCCTTCGCTTTTTGGCAAAATGCTCTTTACGTAAAGACTAAGTCAATTACGTACGGCCTGGCTATGGCCAAGGGTTCCTGCAACCTTGATGGATGCAAAGTACGCACAACGGTGCGCATCCATTTCCCCGAATTAAGCGTGGCGATTTCCTACCAAAGAGGGGAGATGCCGCTGAAATGGATAAAAGAAACGCACGCTTTCTCCGTAAAAGAGAGGAAGTGCTGCTGAAATTTCTAAAGAAGCTAAGAATAGCTCAGAAAGAACGTAGCAGGATACTCTGACATATAGCAGAGTGCTACCCAGTTCATGGTTTGCCCTCTACAACGTAGAAGGGTTCGTCGCACCACTGCCGGTAGAGCAGAGGAGGTGCTGACGAAATGGTCGGCAGAAGAGCTGCCGGAACCAATGGAACGGCATAATGATGTCCGTTGATGGAACGAGGCCAGATCGGCTCGTATCCTTGTGCCTACAAGGGCACCTTGCTCGTAAGGGCCGCTGAGCCGGAGTAGAGGTTGCGCCTTGGCTAGGTTGGACTCGTTGCGTAAAAATACGCCGAGTAGCCGATCTATTTAGATCGAGTCATATGCATGCTCATTGAGAACGGTTACACAACCAGACTCGTAAGGGCCGAAGAGCCAGAGTGTGTTGTTTCCACCCAAAGAGGTGTGATGCTCGTGGTGGCCGAAGTGTCAAAGAGCGGTGTTCTGCATGCATATGAATAAGACTTAAGGTCGCACATACCCCGCGGTTGAAGATCGTGTTAGGGGTACCCCCTCAGTAATGACTGTGTTGGGGAAAACTGAATGGGGTCGGGTACATACTCCCGTAGTGCTGAAAGCATGGGCTGCCTAAATGGCATGCAGATTCTGTCCAAGTAATTGTAAGACTAGCAGACCCCTTTAGGAATTATGCTCACTGTGGAATGACAGTGATGGTACAGCCTTGAGTGACATGTATTTTACTTTGGACCTGATAGAGTCCACGATGGCCTCAGTCACTCATGGGTTTTGGGGTCGTGGTTATCCTTAAGATCTAAGGATTGAACCCAACTACTGCAAGTAGATGATGCATCCGAATATGGGCCTAGTAGGGTTCTCCCAGTTGAAACACACTGCCCTACTATGGATAGGGTCCACAGGCCTCTGGGGTATCTAAAATACATAGAATAATCAACCCCCAGAACATCGCGTTGATGCCCGGACAATAGCTCTACCTGCGTACCAAAGGCGAGAGCGGTTAATTATCAAACAATGCATTAGTTCTAGGTACAACGATGCTTTGAATGTATGAGTAGATGACGTGTTGAGTCAGTCCTGCATAACCTTTGTGAAGGTGTCATGTTCGGTATACTACTGGACCGACTGGGCAAAGACCCGTGTTGTATCCGCACGACTAAGCGAAGCTCGAGGAGTTGTCCTTAGATGCGTGGGATACGGATGTGCCAAGTATGAAGACTTGAGCTAGACATCACTTGAGACCCGGAAGAGGTCATGGCTAAGTCGTGGAGACTTAAGCGGCTATTCAAATCACAGCCCTGAAAAGGCTTGCTCTAAGTCATGAGGACTCGAGCGGATGTTCAACTCATAGCCCTACGGAGGCTCTTGCGATATACGCTAAGTCTTGGAGGCTTGAGCGTCGTTATTGCGCATTGCGACCCTGAGTGGTCATTATCGTACTTGAGTTGAATGGATGTATGACTGCATGCTTACCAGACCATCAGTGGTTCTGACCCCGTTTTATGGGGATTTCAGGTGTTGAACCGGCGTGGCGATATGCGGAGCAAGGCGGCATCGAGTTCCAAGGTTTCTCTAGACAGAGTTGTACTGCTTCCTTTTTATTGAACCTACACTGCTTTTCTAAGCAGTAGTGTTGTAATAAACATGTGGTTTTCGATAAATGGAACACTTTGGTGGTCAATGAGTTGCTTGGCCACATACCTGCAACGTGCTCGGAGTTTTCTAAAACTGACGACTCATTATCGTCTGATTCCGCTGCTAAAAGCTTTTCTAAATTCCGCTGCAAAGAAAAAAAAAAAGAAATTCATGAAAATTTTAACTTAGCTTCGTTTTGGAAATCCGGGGCGTTACAGGACATTTGCCAGAATGAAGTATCGAGTAGACATACGCTGGATTGCTCGTTGCTCTTTCTTTGAAAGTTCTGGAGGAAATTTACCTGTTTCTACCAAAGTTTTGATATTGTAATACCAAGGCTTTTTCTTTTGCTCAGCCTGGTTTACTTGCTCCGCTGGAAGGAAGGCAGGTTGGTCAAGTCTGCCAATATCAAAAGAGCGACAAGATTCTCCATTCTTGAATGCCATAATGGAGCCTAAACTGGCTAGGCTATCGGCCACTTGATTAAAATCTCTCTTGATGTGAAATAACTGAAATTCTTCGAACTTGCTGACAAGAGCTGAAACAATTTTCTGATAGGGAAATAGCTTCTGATCTTTGACTTGCCATTCGGCTCGAACTTGATTGACAACAAGTAATGAGTCGCCATATGCATGCACTCTCTTAACATTGAAGTCTAGTAGAATCTTTAGACCTTGAATCAGGGCTTCATATTCAGCCATATTGTGTGTACATTGAAAATTTAACTTGAGAGAAAATGGAATCATCTCCTTCTCAGGAGTGATTAATAAGATCCCAATGCCTATTCCAGCCATATTCTTGGAACCATCGAAAAATAAATTCCAGACTGGAAATTGCTGGATATTGCAAATCTGCTCATCAGGGAAGTCATCTTCGGCTTTCACCTCTTCTGCCAGAGGAAAATCCGCCAATTGATCTGCAATTGCTTGGCCTTTGATTGATTGCTGCGAGACATATTCTAAGTCATACTGCATCAGTAAGACTTGCCATTTTGCTACTCGTCCGCTGAGGAAAGGTTGTTCTAAGATATACTTGAGGGGATTGAGTTTAGACAAAATTTTGACTTCTGACGCTAGCAGGTAGTGTCTTAGCTTCTGGCACATCCATACCAGAGCTAGGCAGGTCTTCTCTATTTGAGAGTATCTCTTTTCATAATCTATGAAAGTCTTACTCACGTAATAAATGGCGTGTTCTATCAGGCTGCCTTCTTTGTATTGCGCCAAGAATCCACCGCATGCGACTTGATTAACTGAGATGTATAACAGAAGAGGTTTTCCCAATTCTGGCGGCTTCAGGATGGGAGGATTGAGAAGATACTTCTTGATTCGATCGAACGATTGCTGACACTCTGGTCCCCATTCGAACTTAACTCCTTTTCTGAGTAAGTGGTTGAAGGGCTCACATCTCATCGCCAAATTGGAAATGAATCGCCGGATTGATTGCATACGTCCTTGAAGGCTACATAGTTCTTTGAGATTCTTCGGGGGTGGCATATCAATGATAGCCTTTGCTTTGGCCGGGTCAACTTCAATTCCCTTTTTGCTGACCAGAAAACCCAACAGTTTGCCTGATTCGACTCCAAAGACACACTTTTGCGGGTTAAGCCTTAACTTGTAAAGAATAAGTCTTTTAAAGACTTGATCAAGTGCTTCGAGGTGATCTTCTCCCTCTTTAGATTTCACGAGGATATCGTCAACATACGCATCCATGATTTTGCGCATCTGATCGTGAAATATAACGGCCATTGCCCGTTGATATGTTGCTCCAGCATTCTTGAGCCCAAAAGGCATGACTGTATAGCAAAAAGTGCCCCAAGGCGTGGTGAAAGAAGTTTTGGATTGGTCGCAGGCGACCAACTTAATCTGATTGCAGCCGGAATATCTATCCATGAAAGAGAACATAGCATGTCCTGCCGTGCTATCGACTAGAAGATCGATGCTTGGAAGTGGATAATCATCCTTCGGAGTTGCCTTATTGAGGTCTCTGAAGTCTATGCAAATCCTTACTTTGCCGCTTTTCTTTGGGACAACGACGATATTGGCTAACCAATCTGGGTAGTCAATAGCTCGAATAAATCCTGCTTTGAGCAGATCTTCGAGTCCTTCCTTGACTTGCTGTTCTATTCTGAGATCCATTTTTCTCAGCTTCTGCTTGACTGGCTTAGCATCCGGCTTTAAGACAAGACGGTGTTCGACTAATTTGGGGTCTAAGCTCGGCATGTCTTCATACGTCTATGCGAACACTTCTTCATGCCGCTTGAGAAAATCTGTAAGCCTTTTCTTTTCTTCTGAACTCAGACTGGTTCCGATCTGGGGAATTTTTGGATCTTCCTCTGAACCGATATTGACACCTTCAGTTGGATCTTGTACTAGAGGAGATGGTTCGTCCTGCTTCTGAACTGCGGCGAACTCCAGTAATTCCTGAAGAGACTGATCATATTCTGCAGAATCATCCGACTGCTTTGCACTCTTGTCATTTCCGGTGCTTGCTTTGACTCAGTGAATTGCTGCCGTCTTCTGCAAGGCCTTGGGATTGAGAATGAGCTTCTTGATTGTCCGAGAAGTCATTCTGAAATTTTGGAGAAGAAATCTGGTTCAGACAAATCGGCCTATAGTAAGACAAGCAATCATTTGAAGAGAACTATGCATAAAATGGCATTGAATTATAAAACGATGAGATAGACGGAAAGGGAGTAGATGGCATCTGGATAGACAAAGAAACTTGGAATTTTATTGATTGAATTGATCAGTGACATTGGTAAAATGAGACATTTATTTGGAAAAGAATAGAAAGAAAATAACAAATGGTCTTCATTGTGCTCCTTTGACAAAAACAGTCTTCCTTGATGAGCTTCCTCTGGAGAACCCTAGTCCTGCTCTGTGGGGACGATGTTTCTGGATCATTGGCTCGATGCGGCCATCTTCGTTCTTGCCGAGTCCCTTGAAGGGTTGATAGCCATGCTTCAGGAGTAAATCGAATCCCTTTCTTGACTTCATGAATTGAGGAATAGCAAGTGACACATGTCACCCTCTGCTCTTCTCAGAAAAAGCAAGGGACACGTGTCTCTCTCTGCTTTCTTCAGAAAAAGCAAGTGACACATGTCACTTTCTGCCTCCTTCAGAGAAAGCTGGAGATGATGGGATTAGAAGGACATGACAAAAATTTTGGATAAAATTTGGAAGATATACTGGAAGATAGGGAAAAGTTTTTGAAGATATAAGCAAAATTTGAAATTTCAAAAATTTGCAGGCAGGATTGGAATAAGGCTGGAAGTTCGAGATCCAGTAGAACGAGAGAATAGAAAATCACCTGGAGTTTTGGAAGAAATTAGATATTTGGAGAAATCATCCAGGGTTTGAGAAAATAAAGGGAAAAGATGAGAATTTGAAAATATTTTGGGGAAAATATGAGGGAAATAAAAGTAGCATACAATCACATCCTGCACAAACATTTATGCACATACAGCACTCCCTAAAAGGCTGACTCTAGATGCATCACTTTGAAAACAGTTGTAGGACCTTAATCCTAACTCTAGACTCAGATCATCTTTGTCCAATCCAGTTATGCCGATATACTCGAATCGAAATCCGAGGTACGTGGCATATAATTTCAACTCCGGTTCTAAGGTAAGGTTTTCCAACATCCTTGAGCGCCTACCGATATACTTCGGACTGTGGCCCGCGGTACGTGGTAGGGGGGTGTTAACCCAAATAGTTGGCCCAGTAGTGAGGCTCTGTCCCGAACTATGGTTTTGGAAGAGAGCCTAGCAACGTGAAGACCGGGTAATGATAGGTAATGGATATTTTGAAAAATGATCACATGCAAGAAATAGAGGGCTCTAAATCCTAGAGAGATAGATTTTGAAAACTTTGAAGAAGCATACATTGTTTGCATTCAGATCCTAAATTGAGGAGAGTTGTATTTAGACCTAAGTCTATGTGAACATGAAAATATCTCCTCAATCTGGTCCTACCAAACCATGCCTAAGCTATATGCAGTCAATGTCAGCTAGATCATAATCTAGGCTCCTAGGTTCGCATGATAGCAAAAGTAAAAAGCTGACATGTTGTGAACATAATTTCGATGATTGAACTAAGTCAAGCATAATTTAGGTCAGACAAGGATAGGTCCCATCACGGTCGCCAAACCTGTTATCGTCGCGAAATTTTTCCCCGTCTTCCCTTCCTTGCGGAAGAGAGAGAGGGAAACGCTTTCGCGCTTCAAACTTGACCGGATTTTGGAAATTATTTTGAAATACTCGCCTCCATTTTGAAAATTGCGGGAAAATCCATGGGATGGGGCTCGACCTGTCGGTACGAGGTTCGACCGTTCCTGCCGCCTTTAACAGGGGTAATCGAACCAAGGATCAAAATTGTGCTTGACTTAGTTAAATCATCAAAATCGTGTTCTATCCTATATGCACAAAGAATTCAGGCATGTGCTATGAAATTTTGGAAAATGCAGCTTGGGTAAACATGATGTATGCTTGGAAAATATTTGGAGTTGAAAAGATTCTCTCAGGAAAAAGCTGAAAGTCAATTTCTCAGGAAACTCAGATGAAAAGGATTTGAAATCTCGGGAAAGTTCATAAAGTTGTGGGAAAATCATGAATGGTTGAAAATTCTGGGAAAATAGAAGTGATTCTTGAGAAAAAGGTGAACATTTGAAAAGGGAAACACTTCTCAGGAAAAAAAACTTGAACTTTGGGAATTTTCTTAGGAAAATGGTGGAAAATTTATAGGAAAACTCATTGGAGAAGGAAATTCAAAACTTGGGAAATTGAAATCCTGGGAATCTTAGCCTTAAAACACTTGGAAATTGAGTTTGATCTTTGAGGAAAATTGGAAACTTTTTTTGGAAATCTTAAGAAAATAACATTTTCCAGGGAAAATCGAGGGAAAGCTTTGATTTTGGAAATCCAACTTAGAAGTTTCTTGAGAAACTGGTTTCCATGGAAAACTGTGAAAACTTGACTTTGGGAAAACCGATTTTGGAAAATACTCAGAGTTTCTTGAGAAATCGATTTCTTGAGAATGAAGTTTTCTTGAGAAAATGATTTCATGATGCAAATGACATGAGTGAATGAATGCCCTTTGAAAAGATTTTCTGAGGAATTGGTTGGAAAATGTGCATTAAGTCCAAATAAATCCTTCACATATTCTGACTGTGGTCATGAATATGTTCAGAACTTAGTTGATTTGATGCACATGACTTTGAAAACATTGGAAATATGATGTGCATTTTAAGATAGCCTAAGAGTGTAGGCTCTATGTGACTAGTAGAAAGATGATGGATCTGGGTCTCGTCCATATTCCGACTAGGGCCGTAAATATGGATCCCACCGAGTCCATCAACTCCCTAAGAGTTGGTGCACGTGCCATTCGTGAACATCCATAGTGCTTTTGAAATAAAATGCATGAATCATATAATCAGGATATTGCATAAATTTAAACTATATGATATGCATCCTAGTCTAAGCAGGAAATTAACTCTCTTATTCCAAAATTTACATTATTACATCACTAAATAAAGGAAATAAAAGAAATTTGCAGACTTCAGCTCCTTCTTTTGATTGTTCCTGCCAAACTTGAAATAGGGTTAGCTCAACTGTGTGGGTTTTTCCAAGATTTTCCAATAATATTATGAAATTATTGGATTTAATTGGATATAAACCCTATTCTCATGCTTCCTTGATATTTTGAAATGATGAAAATGCAGGAAATTCAGTAGAAAATAGTTTGAAATTCGGAATGGTGGTCAAAATGACCAAAATACCCCTAATTATAAAGTTATACCTTTAAAATCAGGGTTTTTTGAAGGAAAACTTGGTAAAATTGAGATTTTGAAGTTCAAATTGAATCAAATGATGATGAAATGCAGTATGACATGCTGATAAACACATTAGGACTGTAAAATCAGAATTTGGTATTTTGCAATTTATCAAAAATAACGATTTTTGCTTGTTTTTCTCTTGGATCCGGGTCCTGCGGGACCCTGTTTTGGTATTACGGATAATCCGAACCTCAAATCGATTCCAAATTGCACCAAATTCAGTATGAAGCCTCTACTTACTCTGATAAACAGCCTAGAATGCTAAAAATCACGAAATGATATGATTTAAATGCTAAAATTCAAAGAAAGTCCTAAAATGGTGGATTTTGCCTATGGATCCGAACCAAATGCAATGCCTAATATGATAATGCAAGATCTACACCATGGAAACTTATGATATTTTTCAGACTGCTAAAAGACCCGAAATGGAACATTTTTGGTTTTTACAGCCTCGGGATTTGAGCCATGGTGAGTTCGGAAACAGGGATTTAGTTCTGACAAAGGTAAAAATCACCCTAATCTGATGTAAAATGCTAAAAAAATATAAACAAGCCATGAAAATTTATGAAATTAATCAGAGCTATGCACGACACCTACAAGAACAACTTTCATGTTTATGACTTCGGCATTTGATCAACGAAAACACATATAAAAATATAACTATTCCTGCCTAAACTAACAGAACAGACAAATGTAGCAAAACAGGGGACTGACAAAATAAATCTGAGGCAGGTATCAACGCTGTTCTAAAAATCACAGGCTTTCAGATGCAAACAGAGGACACCTCGGACATAACTTTCACTTTTTACAGTTTTGGATTTGGAGCAACACACAAAGATAACCCATCGACCAAGTCGATCCAAAATCTCAAAGACCCAAATTAGGCTCTGACACGTGTCCCGAACTCTCGGATTTTTGTCAGACATTAAAAAAAATCTTAAAAATCTAAAAAACTCATATTCAAAACTAGACATTCTCCCGAGTTCATAACAACTTTCGGATCGAAAATCGGATCTCCCATGAGGGATATCTCGATTTTACAAGTCGGCAAATGATTTTCAAAACGCATCATGGGTAACAAAACCCGACTTTCCATTTTGAATGTTTACCACAGTAAACAAATTCAAATGCCTCCGAATTTTTGGCAAAATTTCAGGGACACCTAAGATCGCATTTCGTGATTTTTTTGGGATTTTTAATAAAAAATAAATGCATGAAATGACGTGTGGACTGACTGACACAAATAGATAATTACTGAAAATGAGCAGAATTGAAATAAATGCTAAATTAATCCTAATTAATTCATGAAACATGCTAAATTAACAAAATAAAATAAAAATTAAATCTAGCTAAATGCATGAATGCTAAAAATCATCAAGGAAGCATAATCATGTATTTTTATATATGCCGTTTCATGAGAATAGCTCAATCCATCTCTCGGATGAGCTCTTTCTTCAAACGACTCCCGAATCGAATTATGAAATCAAATCAAGAGGAAAAGAGGTGCACCTTGCTTCGTTACACAGCTTTGAAACTCTTGAAAGGGACTGCTACCAAGGGCTTTGTTCGTCCTTCGCTCCGGGCTTCGGATGATTCACCAAAATCGACCCACTGCACCTTCTCTACTGAGCCCAAGGGAGGCGTGAATTCCAAAGTGCAAAATCGGGTTCTCAAGAAGGCTAGGTCGAATTTTCAAGTCCAACAGGAGTTCTCAAAAGATGGTCTCCCTAGGCTGGGCATGAAGCCTTGTTTTCATAGATTTTTTCTGAAAAATTTGAATTTCAAACAGGCTCAATCTGAGCCCTCCATGTGGCGCCATCTCAGGGGGTGCCATCTGGGGGTTTTGAAATTCGAATTTGGCTTTTGCAGGGAGCCCTCAGGTGGCGCCACCTCATGTGGCTACTTTTATTAAAAATAAAATAAAAATAAAATTTTGAAGCCAAGTGGGACTGTGGATTGGTGCCACCTCAAAAGGAGATTTGAGGTGTAAAGCTGGAAACAATAGGAGCATGCCATGTGGCGCCACATCTGGAGGCTCTTGACATGTGTCAGAAGGACAGGAGTGGAGGAAGCAGGCTGTGCCACCTCAGAGGAATTCAAATTTTACTTTTCTGCAGGAAAGGAGAGGCTGACATGTGGCATTTCCTCAGAGTGGCTCCTGCGATGCCATGTGGCAGGAGAACATGAATGGAGGAAGCAAAATGCACCACCTCAGAGGGGGGTTTTTCTACTTTTTCTGATGCAGGGAGGTCTGGACATGTGGCAGACAAGTGTCAGCTGTCTGGAGAGGCCTTCTCAAATGGCGCCACCTCAGAAGGTGAATTTGAATTTCAAATGGAGGTTGGCTTTGGAGGAATGAAGGATGGACATGTGGCGCCACCTCAGGGTGGCTCCTACAATGCCATGTGGCAAGAGGGATAGGCAAGAGACATGTGGCGTCCTTAGAGGCCATCTGGAAAAATCAGAGCTCTAGATTTGCGCCACCTAGGAGGAGATTTGAATATTTGAATGGTTTGCTTTTTCTGAAGAAAGCCAGGAGTGACATGTGTCTCCCACTTTTCTGAAAAGAGTAGGGAGAAGACATGTGTCCTCTACTTTTTCTGAAGGAGGTAGAAGGAGACATGTGTCACCTGCTTTTTCTGAAAGAAGCAGAGAATGACACGTGGCAGAGGGGAGAGAAGGAGGGCCAAGCCATGTGGCGCCATCTCAGACAACATGGAAAAGGTAGGAGTTCAAGATCTGCGCCACCTATGAGGAGATTTGAATATTTGAATTCTAGCTTTTCTGAAGAGAGCAGGAAGTGACACGTGGCATTTACTTTTTCTGAGAAGAGCAGAGAATGACACATGGCATTTGCTTTTTCTGAGGAAATGAGAGATTGACATGTGTCCTCTGCAGGAGACACACTCCAAATGGCGCCACCTCAGAGGGGACAAGCCTACTTTTTCTGAAGGAAGCTAGGAGTGACACGTGTCTCCTACTTTTCTGAGAAAAGTAGGGAGAGACACTTGTCAGGCTACTTTTCTGAAAGAGGGAGAGGTTGACACGTGTCCTCTGCAGGAGACACTCTTCAAATGGCGCCACCTCAGAGGAGACAAGCTCCACTTTTTTTCTAGACAGGACAACCTATGACACTTGGCATCTCCTGGTAATCTTGGAATGACACATGGCGCAGGATGGATAGGGTGACACGTGGCAGATAAATGGGATGACATGTGGCGGCTTCTTAGGGTAGCCCCACACTGACACTTGGCATGGAAATGGGAGGAGAGAGAAAAGACAAGTGGCACCAATCCAGGGGACAAGGCTCCTATATTTTTGGGTTTTTCAAAATTCAAATTTTCAAAAGAAAAGCCTATGTGACACCACCTTAATGTGGGTCCCACATTGCTTCTTTATTGAAATAGGGATAAAACAATAACTTCTTTTTGGAATTTTCATAAAATCTGGACTAATTGGTAAAACAGGAATTTTTGGAAAGAGTTGGCCCCTGTAGGGCAATTTTGTAAAAGGAAGATATTTGAAATTGTCAAAAGGGCAAAATCTGAGTTGAAATTTATTGAAAATTATCCAGATTGTTTTCCTGAGGAAATATTTTGAAATTCAGAGCCCTGGGGGTAAAATGGGAACAATTGATAACTTTGAAGACCCAGGGTTTTGAAATCAATTTTGAAAAGAGTTAAAATTCTAATCTGGATTGAAAATTTTGAAACCAAGAGTTCTGGACCTCGAAATGACATGCCGTGCAGTGCAGTGATATGAGATGCTCATGCAATGATATGCAATGCCATGTCTTATGAAATGCAATCTTGAACCAAGACTTGGAGATGTCTGTCTCCTGTCAGGAGTAAAATTTTGAACATCTGAGCTGAAAATAGAGAAATTTTGAGAGTTGCAGATGAAATTTTGACTTTTGTAAGGTCCGGGCTCAGAAAATGACCATTTTGCCCTCCAGCGATTTCAGAGGCTGGATGATGATGCTTGGTGGAAATTTCGGGGAGGTGAATGAAAATTTCGGGTGTTTACATGCTTGCCTCGTTTCATGGATAGCTATTACCAGATTATTAAGTGTCTCTAGCAGGAAGCCTTGTGTATGAGACACCTCGCTTGGCATGATCCTCCTCGTCCTAGGAGCCATTTATCTATTCACGTAAATACGCCCAAATCAGCAAAAGTATAAAACTTATACTTACAGTGCGATACCGCAAACACGACGGATCTTGAACCAGGTTTCTCAGACACATGCTCTGATACCAATTCTGTAATGCCATGGATTTCCCAAACAAAGCTAAGTTAAAAAAATTCATGAATTCCTTTTTTTTTTCTTTGCAGCGGAACTTAGAAAAGCTTTTAGCAGCGGAATTAGACGATAATGAGTCGTCGGTTTTAAAAAACTCCGAGCACGTTGCAGGTATGTGGCCAAGCAACTCATTGACCATCAAAATGTTCATTTTATTGAAAACCACATGTTTATTACAACATCACTGCTCGAATAAGCAGTATGGCTCAATAAAAGGAAACAATACAACTCTGTCTAGAGAAACCTTGGAACTTGATGCCGCCTTGCTCCGCATATCGCCATGCAGGTACAACACCTGAAATCCCCATTAAACGGGGTCAGAACCACTGATGGTCTGGTAATCATGCAATCATACGTTCATTCAACTCAAGTATATACGATGACCACTTAGGGTCGCAATTCGTAATAACAATGTGTCATCGTCGTAAAATTTTTCCCGTCTTCCCTTCCCTGCGGAAGAGAGAGGAAAATGTTTTCGCGATTCAAACTTGACCGAATTTTGGAAATTTGTTTTGAATTGGTTCCAACACGAGCATTGGACCAAAAGGAAGTCCAAGTCGGAACCCGGAACTTCAGAAATAAGAATATACACAAGGGGAAAATCCGAGTCGGAACCCAGTTTTTCAAAATAAAAGAATGAATGAGAATCAAGTTTGAGAACTCGAATTCTCGATGTAGCAATTGGTTCCAACACGAGCATTGGATCCAAAAGGAAGTCTGAGTCAGAACCCGAAACTTCAAACGAAAGGTAAAAGGGGAAAACCCGAGTCGGGACTCGGATCTTCCAAAAAAAATAAGAAAAATAAAAACAAAACCTGAGTCGGAACTTAGACGGGAAGGAAATAATTCCTACCCAAAAGTCAGATTTCAGAAGGATTGACAAAAAGCGTGAATAGATTCCGACGATGAGGATGAAAAACTTATTCAAGATCCTTGACCCAAGGCGGCCTAAGGTTTGAATTTTATTTAGGATGGTTTTCAGGATTTTGTCCCCTATCCTGCAGAGAATTTGACAACATCAGGGAAGTTTGATAGGGATCGACAAAGGATAAAGAATTAAGGAAAGAGAAGAATTAACGAATTTGATAATAAAAAATTGAAAATGGATTGGTAGAAATAGGCAGAGTTTTGAAGAAAAATTGATGATAAAAGAATTTAGGAGTATCCCTTGTCTTAAAAGAAAATAAAGGGCCTCGCGGGATGAGGTTCAGGTTTTATCCCTTAACCTGAAAGGGAAATACCCCATGAAAATGAAGCATCAGGTCTATCCCTTAACCTGAAAGGGTTTAATGAATAAGAGAATACCACATTGAGAAGAGGCATCAAGTTTATCCCTTAACCTGAAAGGGTTTTATAAAGATTTGATAAAATTTAGTAAAAATCGATAAAACTTGACGAAAATTGATAAAATTGACAACAAATTGATGAAAACTTGATTAAATTAAAAAATGAAATGAATGCAATTTAATAAAGATAACAAGATTAACTGAAAAAGTTGATAAGATTTGTAGAAAAAGATTCGGCTGATCCTGCCTGTATATGATGAAGGAAAATAAGTATAGATCTAAATAAAATGCCCCAGTATCAGGGAGAAGAATGTGAGAATTCAATGAAAGGTTATTGCTTTATTGAAAAAGACCTTTGAAGAGTACAAAATGCTAGGATAAACAATTCAAGTATAAAATCTCTTCAAATGTAGAGCATTGATAGGATCTGGCAGTTCCACCCGATCTGCGTTGATTAGGCAATAGGAATTGCAAGGCAGCACTTCCTTAACCACATAAGGGCCTTCCCAATTAGGTGACCACTTGCCCTGTGGCCGATGCTTGAGATGAGCTGTTGATCTGAGCACAAGATCATTAAAATCTCCTCTCAATAACTGATTTGGCGTAATGTTGAGCTATCCTCTGACGATAGGCTTGAGCGTGCTCTGCTGCCTTGAGTCTTCTCTCGTCTAACATATCAAGTTGTACTAACCTCTGCTGCTGATACTGATCAAGCGGAAGTTCAATGAGCGACGCAAACTTGAGTGCGGGCTTCTGAACGTGGAGAGGTAATACCACCTCGGTCCCATAAACAAGCTTCGAAGGAGTAGCGTTGGTTGGGGTCCGAATGGTGGTTTGGTACACCCAGAGCGCATCATGCATCTTCTCGTGCCAATCACGGCCTGTCTCCACAGTTCTTTCCAGAATGCGGATCAAAATCTTGTTGGTGGCCTCTGCCTGACCATTCCCTTGAGGATAATAAGGAGCTGAGAAGTGGTGATGTAACGCCTCGGATTTCCAAAACAAAGCTAAGTTAAAATTTTCATGAATTTTTTTTTTCTTTGCAGCGGAACTTAGAAAAGCTTTTAGCAGCGAAATAAGACGATAATGAGTCGTCGGTTTTAGAAAACTCTTAGCACGTTGCAGGTATGTGGCCAAGCAACTCATTGACCACCAAAGTGTTCCATTTTATCGAAAACAACATGTTTATTACAATACTACTGTTTAGAAAAGTAGTGTAGGTTCAATAAAAGCAGTACAACTCTGTCTAGAGAAACCCTAGAACTCAATGCCGCCTTACTCTGCATATCGCCATGCAGGTACAACACCTGAAATCCCCATAACACGGGGTCAGAACCACTGAAGGTCTGGTAAGTAAGCAAACACCTATCTATTCAACTCAAGTAAATGCATAGACCACTCAGGGTCACAGTTTGTAATACGACGCTCAAGCCTCCATGACTTAGCGTATATCGCAAGAGCCTCCTCAGGGCTATGAGTTGAACATTCACGCAAGTCTTCATGACTTCGTATAAGCATCTTCAATGCTGTGAGTTAGAATAACTGAAATTCCACTAGAGGGGGGTGAATAGGGAATTACTAAACAGATCGATAAATTAAAAATATAATGCAATAAAGGCACAACACATAAACACAGAATATATACTGGTTCGGTCAAAACCCTGACCTACATCTAGTCCCCAAGCAAACCACTTGAGCTTTCCACTATAACATCTGAGTCACCGGATAAATAGTACAACACCCTCTTCCTAAGAGGTCTTCTTCTCTCAACAGAGAAGGGGCACACCCTCTTCCACAGAGGTCTTCTTCTCTCAACAGAGAAGGGCAACACCCTCTTTCTCAGAGGTCTACTTCTTTCAACAAAGAAGGAAAACAGTGAATAACAGAAAGTTACAATACTTCCTATAGAACCTTCAGAATGATATGAATGCACGAATGAAGGATTCTCAGAATGTTCTGTTCTTTTCACTCAAGAAATTCTCTTTGTCAAAGAGCTATTTTTGACTTTTTCTCTTTCTTTTTCTAGGGTCTCTTTCAAATATCGAATAGGAATTTTTCTCGTTGTAAGCTCACATATGCATTCCCCTGTTTGAATAGTTTATTTGAGTGTGTTTATATAGCTTTAAAAAAGTAGTCGTTACTTATTTGAAATCGTAGTCTTTTTGAGATGTGAAATGTCATGTCATTTCAAAAACCAAATTTATGGGTTTTCGAAAAAGTCTTATTTCCATAAAAGTAAAATATAGGGTACAATAGTCGTTGTAATATTTTAGGTAATATATATTTTATGTAAAAAGTCTATTTCTTACAATAGTATATTGAACGTTGGATTGTAGGCTGTCATGTAGTTTTGTCTTTATCCTAATTAATGATTTATGGTACATAAGTACTTCTTTACTTTAAATGAGTGTAAGTACAATAAATGCTTTGAGATATTTATTTGTACATAGTCATATCAAGAGTTTTCTTTATGATGTGTTTTTCAATGTCTACAGAGAGAATGAAGACTTTAAACAAGTCGACATTCTTGAGATGGATATTAACAAGGATTTCTTACAGGAGGTATTTAATGCTATACAAAGAGAATGATGACTTCAAGTAGGTCGACATTCTATGGGTTTGTAAAAAGGTAACTAAAGTCTTTTCACCAAGTATTATATTTGTTTTTCTTTGTGTAGCCGATTTCCATGTTTTGTCTTTTTCCTACACATTTGAAATCATTTCTTTAAAAAGGTAACTAAAGTCTTTTCAACAAGTATTATATTTGTTTTTCTTTGTGTAGCCGATTTCCATGTTTTGTCTTTTTCCTACCAATTTGAAATCATTTCTTTTTAAGTTGTCTTATACATGATAGAAGGTACAATTATTGCTTTTTGAAATCATGAATTATATCATGTCAAAATACCTTTTCCATAAAGGTTTGTAAGAAGGTACAATTATTGGTTTTCAAAAAGGTGCTTTTTGAAACTATCATATACTTTTATGAAATAGCTTTTATGAATGAGTATGTAATATGCAATATGCATGCTTCTGAAGGTTCTGTTACATATGACTCTAAAGAAGAAAAAAAGTCTTCAACTTGAGGTAACCGATCTCTTTAGATGGTCTTTAGGAATGCATGGCTCATCAAGCTTTTTCTTCAAGGAGTATGATTGCACCATAGTTGTACTTGAATAGGAGGTCTCCATCCTTTTGAGTGAGATATCCTTGCATCAAATACTCGTTAGATATATGGCAAAACATATCCAGTCATAATATAACATTTTTCAAGAAGATATATTATCATATTATATAAAATCAAATACGACAGTGTATCATATTATGTGACATCAAAATAGAGTTTCTCAACATTCTCCCCCTTTTTTATGATGACAAAATATGCTCCCCTTGTCAAAAAAACATTATGCATAGAAATAATAATATCATAAAAACATTGAAAAATGTCAAAGAGAGTATTTTTCTCCAATAATGGAGACAGGTTTTTCTCCCCCTTTGTCATGGACAAAAAGGAAGGGATCAGAGTAATCAGAGTTATTACAGACCAAAATAGTTAAAGTTATTACATTCCAAAATAATAAGTTTACTCCAAAGGTGGAGAGGATTGATGTGTACGGGCGTCTTGATCCTGCTGGAGAGTTTGAAGGGTCTGCTGCATCGAGGCTTGATTCCGAAGGAGAAGATCCTGAGTGTGCTGGACATCCAGGATTGCAGAAAGGTAATCATATTCGGATGAGGGATCCGTGTCATCAGAGTCGGTATTATCAGTGTGCAGGGACCTTGGATTGAAAGAAGTAGCCTTGAGGATCTACGAAGGATAGAGGATAACTTCATTTTGAAGGGGTACCTTGAAGTATTTTAAAATGGGAGTTATAAAACACCCAAAAAGAAGAGGTTGAAATTTTTGATAGCGAATAAAGTGGGCGAAGATGATGTTGGACCAGTTTATTGGAGTAGAGTAGAAGATTGCGTAGAGGAGGAGAGAGATTTTTCTGGGTACTAATCCCTTACGAGGAGGCTTGGGATAGAGATTGTGAAGAAGAATATGAGCAAGCAATTGAGCATGGGGTTGGAGATTTCTCATGTGCCAGGGAAGGTGTGTGAAGTGAGTACAGACAAGAATTTTTTGAAGTATCGAGTGGTCGAGTGGTACTATGTTTGTTAGATCGATGCCGGTGGAAGGAAGGTTGAGAATATTGCCTAGTGAGGAAGCATCAAAGAACATCATGCATCCTCGGACCTTGGTGGTGATGGTAGTGCGATTATGATTGGTGGAAAGATTTGTGTAGAAGAGACGAACAAGTTCAGGATAGTAGGAAGCTTGGGATGAAGTATCTAGTAAGTGTTTAAGTTCGGGGAGAGATTGTTCAAGGTCAAAAGAGGTGAAGTCTTCGTAGTGAACCAATTCACCTTCATGAATTGGACGTGAGGAAAGAGAGTTGTAAAAGTGAAATAGATCAGGAAACCTGAGATCAGCGGCAGTGATCAAATTTGTTGAGGAGGAGGCCATTGCAAGAGCTTAGGAAAAACGAGCAAGAGAGAAGAGCTTGGAAGGAGTAGTAGTTTGTAAGAGAATAGAGATATTTGTGGGGAATTGGTGAGAGATGAATCAATCTATTAAATAGAAAGAGAAAAGTAATAGTGATAAGAAATGAATGACATTGGAAGAGAAGGATTTTTAGATTTTAGCTGAAAGATGAAATGCGTGAGTTGAAAATTAAGAGGCTTGTGAATGACAAATCAAATCAGTTTTTGGATGATAGTGTATTGGATGTTAAGAAGGACATAGTTTTTAAACAATTTTTCTATGTAGAGAAAGGTTTACTATGGGAGAGTTTGTCGAAGTTTGAGATGTGTCACGTGATGCGTATGAACTATCTTATTAGACTTGGATTTTAAAGAGTTTCGTGTGATGAAGAGATGTGAGAAAAGATGTATAGTGAAGGAAATAATGGCCTAATAAAACAAACAACTTTTTAAGCCAAATATTATGTTACTTTATATGAAAGCATACAAAATCCGTGAGAGATGAATTCGGAATAGGACAAACAAGGATGCAATAATTTCTTATTTGAGAAGAATTTTTGTAGGAGAGTAAAAAAAATCATAAAGACAAGTGAGTTGATATATGAATTTTGAAAGAAAGAGAGAGAGAGATTATAAAGGACAACAATCACTTGATGTATGACATAAAGTTATGATTGATGTTTGGCTAAGAGGACATGGTTTTAATGGAGGGAGTTCATGGTTTTTGAAAACGATAAATTTAAATGTATAATGGTCACGGATGGAGATTCACTTTGTATTTGATGAAGAGCGACAAGAAAAGTGTGGTACTTAATAGTACAAGTTTTTGAAAATAATAATTATTCATAAAGAGGTGTGAAGGATGACATGATAGAAATAGAGTGTACGTAATATATGATATAACAAATGATATAGTAAAATTATACGTGAAATACAACAACTTAACTTTTGAAGAAGGTAAAGAAAACTAAAAAGATAATCATTCGATTTTGACTAAAATTTGAAAAGCAAGATTTCTCATAAAATACTATTATTGTTTAAGTTACGTATAGGCAAGTTGAGAGGAATATGTTATCATGTTGAAGGTGAACTAACTTATCGTAAGAGAAGTTTTCACAAAAGGACAAAAGTAATAAAATGTGTTATGAGATGAGTGATGTGAACAAAGTCATGATAGCTTTTACTTAATATAAATAGTTCTTATGGATATGTGTGAAAGGAAATAGGACAAGGAGTCATTATTAATGTATACTTGAAAGATGACAAGTTGAAAGACATAAAGCATGTGTCATGATGAATGTGTTTTTATAAGTGTTTAGATTATACGTGAATATAGAAACATAGTTTGACCTTTTTTTTTTTTTTTTTTTAATATATATATATATAAGAGATCGATAAGAATGAAACCGATTAAAAAATTTTAATAGAACTCATAAGATGTTTTAGTCTTAGTAGATGAGATTAATTATAAGTCACTTAGTTTGCATATTCCTAATTCTCTTCTAATTCGTGTAAAGTCTTCATGTTTCAATGATTTAGTGAAGATGTCTGCTAACTGTTGATTAGTGGGTATGAATTCGAGTTTAATTATGTTGTTTAAGACTTGTTCTCTTAAGAAGTGGTGTCTTATTTGAATATGCTTAGTTCGTGAGTGTAAAATAAGATTTTTAGATAGGTTTATAACACTAGTATTATCACAGAAAATAGTTGTATTTTCAAAATTTAAACCAAAATCTTTCAAAGTTTGTTTCATCCAGATAACTTGTGTACAAGCTAGGCTAGCAGCAATGTATTCAGCTTCAGTAGTTGATAAGGATACACAGTTTTGTTTCTTACTGAACCATGAAACTAGTGAGTGCCCTAGCATATGACATGTTCCACTTGTTCTTTTTCTGTCAGATTTACTTCCAGCAAAGTCAGCATCGCTGTATGAGATTAGATCAAATGTAGAGGATTTTGAATAAAATAATCCAAAATCAACTGTGTCTTTTAAATATCTCATTATTCTTTTTACAGCTTTAAGATGTGATTCTTTTGGATTTGACTGAAATCTAGCACACAAGCAAACACTGAGCATAATATCTGGACGGCTAGCAGTTAAATACAGAAGTGATCCTATCATACCACGGTATACCTTTGTATCAATAGACTTACCATCTTCATCTTTGTCCAAAACAATGGTTGTGCTCATAGGAGTGGTTTTTGAAGCTGTTGAGTTCATGTTGAACCTCTTTAGAAGTTCATGAGCATACTTGGATTGATTGATGAAAACTCCATCCTTGGTTTGCTTAATATGCAGTCCAAGAAAGTAGTTGAGTTCTCCCATCATACTCATTTCGAATTCCTTCTACATGGACTTAGAAAATTCTTCACAGAGAGTGCTGTTACTAGATCCAAAGATGATATCGTCCACATAAACTTGAACAATTAAGGTATGATTATCCACAACTTTTACAAATAGAGTAGAGTCTGCTTTGCCTACCGAAAAACCAGTTTTTAATAAAAAGGTTTTGAGTCTATCATACCAAGCACGAGGTGCTTGTTTTAATCCATATAAGGCACGTTTTAGTTTGAAAACATGATCTGGATATTGTTCATTTTCAAAGCCTGGAGGTTATTTTACATAAACTTCTTCATTTATAAAACCATTAAGAAAGGCACTTTTAACATCCATTTGATAAAGTTTAAAATCCATATAGCTTGCATATGCTAAAAACATCCTAATAGATTCAAGTCTAGCAACAGGAGCAAATGTTTCATCAAAATCAATACCTTCCTCTTGGTTATATCCTTGAGCTACTAGTCTTGCCTTGTTTCTTATAACATTACCTGTTTCATCTAGCTTGTTTCTGAAGATCCATCGTCTCAATGATCTGATGATCCTTTGGTCTTGGTACAAGATCCCAAACTTCATTCCTTTGGAATTGATTCAGTTCTTCAGTCATGGCTAGCATCCAGAACTCATCGATGATGGCTTCATCAATCTTCTTTGGTTCAAGTTGAGAAATGAATGTCATATTTGCAATCCGTTCTAGCTGAGCTCTAGTCTGAACCCCCTTTGTCAGGTCTCCCAAAATCTGCTTTTGAGGATGATCTTTGATTTCGACAAATGTTCTTTGATGATCATCTTCATTAGATTTGGCTGTGTTATCTAGGAACAAATCTGTACTTTCAACATCATCATCGTTAGTCTGTTTAAGAACAGATTGATCAATAGATTCACAAAAACTGACATGCATAGATTCTTCAATAGTATATGAACTCTTATTATAAACTCTATATGCTTTACTATGACTTGAATATCCTAAGAATATGCCTTCAATAGATTTAGCATCAAATTTATCCAGGCTATCTTTTGTGTTAAGGATAAAACATTTACATCCAAAGACTTTGAAATAGTCTATTCTTGGAGTCCTGTCATAGAATAATTCATAGGGAGTTTTATTTAATAAGGGTCTAATAAGAACTCTATTTGTTATATAGCATGCAGTATTAACAGCTTCTGCCCAGAAAGATTTAGCAAGATTATTATGTTGGAGCATAGTTCTAGCAGATTCTTGAAGGGTTCTATTTTTTCTTTCTACTACCCCATTTTGAGGTGCAGCTCTAGGAAAGGCAAAGTTATGAGAAATACCATGCAAGTTACAAAAAATTTCAAAAAGTTCATTTTCAAATTCTCCTCCATGGTCACTACGAATTTTTACAATGGAACAAGATTTTTCATTTTGTAATTTTTTGCACAAAATTTCAAATTGACAAAACGTGTCACTTTTGTTTTTCAAAAATATTACCCAAGTAAATCTTGAGTAGTCATCCACAATGACAAAAACGTATTTATTGTGATTAAGACTAGCTACTCTAGAAGGACCAAAAAGATTCAGGTGGAGAAGCTCTAAAGGTCTTTTGCTTGAAATGATATTTTTTGATTTGAAAGATGATTTTGATAGTTTTCCTATTTGACATGCATCACAAAAATAATCCTTTTTAAAAGATATTTTGGGTAACCCACGTACTAACTTATCTTTAGCTAATTTAGACATGTATTTGGAGTTGACATGACCCATTCTCATGTGCCATAAATGTTGAGTGTCATTATTAGCTATAAGGCAATGTTCAGTGATGTTTTCTAGGTATAGTTCATATATATTATTTCTTCTTATACTTTTTAAGATGATGTTCTTGTTGGTGTCTGCTATAAGACATGCATCATGATTAAAGCTAACATTATAACCTGTGTCACACATTTGACTAATACTTAGAAGGTTATGTTTTAAGCCTTTAACCAGGAGAACGTCTTTGATAAGAGGTTTATCAATATTACCAATACCAATTATCAAACCTTTGTTGTTATCTCCAAAGGTGACCGTTCCTCCTTCTTTATGATGAAGAACAGCAAAAAGGTCTGGATGTCCTGTCATGTGCTTTGAACATCCACTGTCTAGTATCCATCTGTTCTTCTTCTTTGGAGCCTGCAAAACATTAAGTAAAACTTCTTTTTGGTACCCAGTCGGGTCCCTTTTTGTTAGATTTTGGAACCCAAATCCATTTTGATTTAGGTTTGTCTACAGCTTTAAAGGAGTTTAAGGAATTAAAATTATAATACTCCTTTTTAGGTTCAGAAGAACTTTTCACAAAAGTGGTCTTTTGACTCATACAAGAAGGCTTGTTGAAATGGGAGTAGCCAATACCATTCTTGTAGAAACAGACTTTTTGAGAGGATAGGAGTTTATCCAAGCTCTCTTTTCCTTTAGTAAACTTGAAAACCGTTTTCATAAGGTTCTTAGTTTTACTTTTTAATTCTGAAATTTCTACTTGCAGATTTTTAGTCTTGGAGCTAGTAGAAGAGATTTCAGAAGTAATAAGAAGATTTTTCTTTTGTAACTCAGAATTTTCAATACTGAGTTGTTTATTTTTCAGAATGAGCTCTAGATTCTTAGATTTCAAATGTCTATTTTTGAGAATCGTTTTTCTTGATTCTTCAAAAAGTTCCTGAAAAGCATTTTGAAGTTCTTCAAAGGAGAAATCAAGGGATTCACTTACAGAGCTTTTTGCCATGAAGCACATGTTGGCGGTTTCTGCTTCATCATCATTTGACTCTTCACTTGTGGATGGTTTTGAATCATCCCATTGAGCATACAGAGCCTTTTTCTTGAAGAACCTTTTCTTTGGTTCCTCAGTCTTGGATTTTCTTTTGAGAAGAGGACAGTCACGTCTCAAGTGACCTGGCTTATTACACTGGTAGCACATAGAATCTTCCTTTGGGTCTTTTCTTTCTTTGTGCTTATTTGGAAGCCGGTTCCTTCTCATAAAGTGCTGGAATTTTCTGGTGAGTAGCGCAATCTCAGTTTCTTTTTCTGAGTCCTCATCCTCAGAAAGGGCTGGGAAGGCTAAAGTTTTCTTTAAAGGTTGTTCCTCTTCCCTTCTGTCCTTCATGTGGACTTCATAGGCCATAAGATTGCCTATTAAATCGTCCAGGGTAAGTTTGGACAAATCTTGAGCTTCTTCAATAGCAGTAGTCTTTTTCTCCCAATCAGTTGTGAGAGATCTCAAGATTTTCTTTACCTTTTCTGTCTGAGAGTGGGTTACACCCAGAGATTTCAGATCGTTGGTGATGTTGGTGAATCTGGTGAACATCTCTGTGATGGGTTCATCTTTGTTCATTTTGAACAAATCATATTTTCTGACAAGAGATGAGATTTTGGCTTCTTTCACTTTGTTGGTTCCTTCATGAATAACCTCCAAAAAATGCCAAATATCATATGCAGATTCACATATAGATATTCTATTGAATTCATTCTGATCAATGGCACAATATAAGGCATTCATAGCCTTTGCATTTAGATTTGCCATTTTCTTTTCTTCATCAGACCATAAGCTATAGTCTGTGGATGGAGATGTGTATGGATGCTCAACAATTTTCCACACAGCAAAATCTATGGACTTGAGAAATATAGCCATTCTGCACTTCCAGTATCCATAGTTGGAGCCATTGAAGAAAGGAGGACGAGATGCTTGTTGACCTTCAATATCACGAGCATAGGAGGTAGATGCCATTTGTGCTGGAAGACTTGTTATGTCGAAACCAGCAAACCTGCTCTGATACCAAATGAAATTCCACTAGAGGGTGGGTGAACAGGGAATTACTAAACAGATCGATAAATTAAAAATATAATGCAATAAAGGCACAACACATAAACACAGAATATATACTGGTTCGGTCAAAACCCTGACTTACATCCAGTCCCCAAGCAAACCACTTGAGCTTTCCACTATAACATCCGAGTCACCGGATAAATAGTACAACACCCTCTTCCTCAGAGGTCTTCTTCTCTCAACAGAGAAGGGGCACACCCTCTTCCACAGAGGTCTTCTTCTCTCAACAGAGAAGGGCAACACCCTCTTTCTCAGAGGTCTACTTCTTTCAACAAAGAAGGAAAACAGTGAATAACAGAAAGTTACAATACTTCCTATAGAACCTTCAGAATGATATGAATGCACGAATGAAGGATTCTCAGAATGTTCTGTTCTTTTCACTCAGAAGATACTCTTTGTCAAAGAGCTATTTTTGACTTTTTCTCTTTCTTTTCTTTTTCTTTTCTCTTTCTTTTTCTAGGCTCTCTTTCAAATATCAAATAGAAATTTTTCTCGTTGTAAGCTCACATATCCATTCCCCTGTTTGAATAGTTTATTTGAGTGTGTTTATATAGCTTTAAAAAAGTAGTCGTTACTTATTTGAAATCGTAGTCTTTTTGAGATGTGAAATGTCATGTCATTTTAAAAACCAAATTTATGGGTTTTCGAAAAAATCTTCTTTCTATAAAAGTAAAATATAGGGTACAATAGTCGTTGTAATATTTTAGGTAATATATATTTTATGTAAAAAGTCTATTTCTTACAATAGTACATTGAACGTTGGATTGTAGGCTGTCATGTAGTTTTGTCTTTATCCTAATTAATGATTTGTGGTACATAAGTACTTCTTTACTTTAAATGAGTGTAAGTACAATAAATGCTTTGAGATATTTATTTGTACATAGTCATATCACGAGTTTTCTTTATGATGTGTTTTTCAATGTCTACAGAGAGAATGAAGACTTTAAACAAGTCGACATTCTTGAGATGGATATTAACAAGGATTTCTTACAGGAGGTATTTAATGCTATACAAAGAGAATGATGACTTCAAGTAGGTCGACATTCTATGGGTTTGTAAAAAGGTAACTAAAGTCTTTTCACCAAGTATTATATTTGTTTTTCTTTGTGTAGCCGATTTTCATGTTTTGTCTTTTTCCTACACATTTGAAATCATTTCTTTAAAAAGGTAACTAAAGTCTTTTCAACAAGTATTATATTTGTTTTTCTTTGTGTAGCCGATTTCCATGTTTTGTCTTTTTCCTACCCATTTGAAATCATTTCTTTTTAAGTTGTCTTATACATGATAGAAGGTACAATTATTGCTTTTTGAAATCATGAATTATATCATGTCAAAATACCTTTTCCATAAAGGTTTGTAAGAAGGTACAATTATTGGTTTTCAAAAAGGTGCTTTTTGAAACTATCGTATACTTTTATGAAATAGCTTTTATGAATGAGTATGTAATATGCAATATGCATGCTTCTGAAGGTTCTGTTACATATGACTCTAAAGAAGAAAAAAAGTCTTCAACCTGAGGTAGCCGATCTCTTTAGATGGTCTTTAGGAATGCATGGCTCATCAAGCTTTTTCTTCAAGGAGTATGATTGCACCATAGTTGTACTTGAACAGGAGGTCTCCATCCTTTTGAGTGAGATATCCTTGCATCAAATACTCGTTAGATATATGGCAAAACATATCCAGTCATAATATAACAATTTTCAAGAAGACATATTATCATATTATATAAAATCAAATACGACAGTGTATCATATTATGTGACATCAAAATAGAGTTTCTCAACAATAACCGCTTAAGTCTTTACGACTTAGCTTTGACCTCTTCAGGGTCAAGAATGGATGTCTAGCTCAAGTCTTTATGCTTGGCACATCCGTATCCTACGAATCTAAGGACAACTCTCCGAGCTTTGCATAGTCGTACGGATATCAATGGGGTTCTTTCCATATCGGTCCAGTAGTATACCGACCATGACACTTTCACAAAGGTTATGCAGGACTGACTCAACATCGTACATACACGCATACATTCAAAGTATCGTTGTACCTAAGCTAATGCTTTGTTTCGATAATTGCACCTTCCCCTGGGCTTAGGGGACTCATATCTGGGCGACAACGCGATGATCTGGGGGTTGATTATTCTATGTATTTTAGATACCTCAGAGGCCTGTTGACCCCATCCCCCTAGTAGGATGGTACAACATACCAGAAGAGATCCTTACTAGGTATCCGAATGCATTCTGCAATTGCAGTAGTTGGGTTCAATCCTTAGATATTTAAGGATAACCACGACCTCCATACCTCTGAGTGACGGAGGCCATCAATGAACTCTATCAGGTTCGGGTGAAATGTATGTCACTCAAGGCTGCGCCATCACCGTCTTCCTCGGTGAGAAATTCTGAAATGGGCCTGCCAGTCTTACAATTACTTGACGAATATTGCATGCCTATAGGGCAGCCTTTGAGAAGTATGTACCCGACCCCAATCAACCACACGGTTTTCACCGTGGAACAAAGGTTTTATTCATATGCATGCTAAACTCTGCTCTCGGCACTTCGGCCTTGACGAGCACTTCACCTCTTTTGGTGGAAACAACACACTCCGGCTCAGCGGCCCTTACGAGTTTGGTTGTCTGATAATTCTCAATGAGCATGCACATGACTCGATCTCTACGGATCGGCTACTCGGCGTATTTTTACGCAACGAGCTCAGGACCTCGTCAAGGCGCTACCCCTACTTTGGCGCAACGGCTCTTACAAGTATGGTGCCCTTGCAGGTGTCAGGGAGACGAGTCATTCTAACATCGTTCCAACAAAGGGCATCGTTAAGCCACTTAACTGGTTCTGGCAGCTCTTTTGCCAACCATTCCGTCAGTACCTCCTCTGCTTTATCGGCAGTGGCGTGACAAACCTTTCTACATCGTAGAAGGCGTTCCATGAACTGGGTAGCACTCCTTCTACGTTCTTTCTGAGTTATTCTTAACTCCTTCAGAAACTTCAGCAGCACTTCCTCTCTTTAACGGAGAAAGCGTGCGTTTTCTTTTATCCATTTCAGCGGCATCTCCCCTCTTTGGTGGGAAATCGCTACGCTTAACTCGGGAAATGGATGCGCACCGTTGTGCGTACTTTGCATCCATTAAGGTTGCAGGAACCCTGGGCCATAGCCAGGCCATACGTAATTGACTTAGTCTTTACGTAAAGAGCATTTTGCCAAAAACCGAAGCCTTTCCAATAGGGGCTTCATTCGTCAAGCAGAATCTTGAACGAGGAGCGGTAAGGGAATCACATTGGCGATTTGGAGTTGATCTCCATTTGAACGCTTATTTACGCGCCATATATGTAGTATAAGCAGAAGCTTGTGCTTTATACAGCGGCGGCGTAAAGGAAATGCATATACTATTGTTCAGGGTGTGTAACTGAACGAAATACTCTACATATATAACAAAACAGGAGCCTTGGCATCGTTCGACGCGACGGCGTAAGTAAATACATTGCAGAAAGCAGGAGCCTTGGCATCGTTCGACGTGACGGCGTAAGTAAACGCATAATCGGAAGTGCATTAATCGGAAAGTGCAGAAAGCAGGGAGCCTTGGCATCATACGACGCGACGGCAAAGGTAAATTACATAGCCTGTGCGATATAGGACGCGTCGGCAGAATCAGCAGATATACACCTAGATCTGTATCCAACGATAGTTACGAGGTGAGCGAGTGAACACCGAAGTGTCCTAGAGGGCTCAACCAAGAACTAGGGCGAGATACTATTTTTGAAGAACGCATATACTGCGCATTCGAACATATATATCTGACAATAGTTACGAGGTGAGCGCGTGAACACCGAAGCGTCCTAGAGGGCTCAACCAAGAACTAAAGCAAGATACTACTTCAGAAAGTATATGCTATATACAAACAATCAAATACTTGAGAGAGATGGATTAATGAAGCGAACTTACTTCAATTTGAGGAAGAAACGACTCCGATTGCTTCAAACGCTTCGAACGAGGCTCGACTTCGAAAAAGGATCAACTCCGGACTTCGAACGAAAAAGGACTTGGACTTTGACTTTGAACCAAACCAGGTTCAAGTCAAGTAAACTAGGTTCAGACTTAGGTCAAGTAGGTTCAGACCTAGGTCAGGCAGGCTAAGACCAGATCAGGCAGGCTCAGGCTGAGTCAGGCAGGCTCAGACTAAGTCAGGCAGGCTCAGACCAGGTCCGGTGGGCTAGGCTAGGTAGGAGAGGTTTGGAAAAGGAGGAGAGAGAGAGGGTTTGGAGATTTTCTAAAGGAGGGGTTATCCCCTATTTATAGATTCTGAAACTTGATCCCCAAGTTTCAGAATTTCCATTTTAGTCCATGGCTTTTTCAAAAATTACTTTTGATCTTATCCATCTGACTGTTTGATCTTATCCAGAAAGAATATTCCATGGAATATTCCTTGGAAGGTGCTGGAAGGTCCTGGAATGTTCTAGAATATTCTAGAATATTTTCCGAGAAATATTTATGTGGGTCCCACCAATATTTTTGAGGGTCCCGCAAAAAAGTTGAGTTTTCGGCATTTTTTTCCGAAAATTTCTGAGTAGGCCATTATCTTCGTATTGATGTAACTAAGAAAGTTGGCTCGCAGGAATCCTTTGATTTCGTTCAGATAGGAAGTTATGGCTTCCAGAGTGTTTGAGCATATATTCGCGATTCGATGAATATCCTAAGTATAACTGGCTCGCAGGAATTGATTTGTTTCGCATTCTGAGAAAAAATGCTATTTTTACCGGTAAATGCCTCATGAATTTATTCAGATATTTTCTGAAAAATTGCGGGTCTTACATCATTACCCCCTTAAAGGAATTTCGTCCGCGAAATTCAGTTAAGAGTACAAAGCGAAGAGTTCAGGATATTTATCCCGCATATCCGATTCGGGCTCCCAAGTGCAATCATCGACTCCGTGATGTTGCCATCTCACTTTAACAAGTGGAATGACCTTCGACCTAAGCACTTGTTCTCGACGGTCCACGATCTCGACAGGTATTTCTTCCACAGTCATATCTTCCTGGATGTCAATATCTTCATGTTGGATGACGTGGGAAGGGTCGTGAACGTATTTTCTAAGCATTGACACATGAAATACGTTGTGTATCTATGTATACTGCGGTGGCAATGCTACTCTGTAGGCGGTCTCTCCTATCCGGCTCAAAACCTCGAAGAGACCAACGAATATGGGGCTGAGTTTCCCCTTCTTTCCAAAATGGAAAACACTTTTGGTTGGAGAGACTTTGACGAAGACCTTGTCTCCAACCGCAAAAGTGAGTTCCCTACGTCGCTGATCGGCGTAGCTTTTCTGTCGACTCTGAGCAGTCAGTAGTTTCTTTCTGATCATGTGGACCTGCTCAGTGTAATGCTGCAAGACAATGGGCGAGTCCAAGGTTCGCTCACCCACTTCGCCCCAATGGATTGGTGATCGGCAGGGTCGTCCATACAGGGCTTCATATGGTGCCATCCCAATACTAGCATGGTGGCTATTATTATAAGCAAATTCAGCCAACGCTAGGTGGGAATCCCAATCACCCTTCTATTCTAGCATACAGGCTCTTAGCATATCTTCAAGAGTCTGTATGGTTCGTTCTGATTGCCCATCTGTTTGGGGATGGAAAGCTGTACTGAACTTGAGTTTCGTCCCCAGGGTTCTTTGAAGCTGCTCCGAAAAGTGAGAGGTGAACTTCGGGTCACGATCAGATATGATCGAAATCGGCACTCCATGGAGTCTAACAATTTCCCGAATGTAGATTTCTGCCAATCGTTCAGTTGAGTATCGAGTGTTGATTGGCAGGAAGTGAGCAAACTTGGTGAGTCTGTCCACGATCACCCATATTGAGTCATGTTGTCTCTTGGATCGAGGCAATCCAACGATGAAATCCATCGTAATGCCTTCCCATTTCCATTCTGGAATCTCGATCTGTTGCATCTTTCCACCAGGTCGTTGATGTTCGATCTTAACTTGCTGGCAGATCAAACACTTTGAGACAAACGTAGCCACATCACGTTTCATACCCCTCAACCAGTACTTTCTCTGTAAATCTCTGAACATCTTGGTACCTCCAGGGTGGATAGTGTACTTGCTACTATGAGCTTCCTAGAGTACTTCCTCTCTGAGCTCAGGGTTATTTGGCACCCAAATCCTTTCTTCCATCCATATTCCTCCATCTTCTTTTAAATGGAAGAAGGTATCATCTTTTTCAGCACGAGCTTTTAATTCCAAGTACTGGGGGTCCTTGAACTGTTCAGCTACGATGCGATCGAGGATCTCGATATGGATCGTCAGGCATGACAATCGAATCTTTCCTGGATTAGCCAGGAATGGCTTCCAACTGACGAAATCCTCCATCAGCTTTCATTGTCCTGTGAGGCTGGCCAGAGTGCCAACAGTCTTGCGACTAAGGGCATCTGCTATGACATTCGCCTTTCCAGGGTGATAGGAAAGCGTGAATTCATAGTCTTTGAGGAATTCCAGCCATCGTCGTTGCCGCATATTGAGTTCTTGTTGAGAAAAGAGGTATTTTAGGCTTTTATGGTCCGACATGACCTCACATTTCTCTCCATACAGGTAGTGCCAGATTTTAAGTGCGAACACCACCGCGGCAAGCTCCAAGTCGTGGGTTGGATAGTTTTTCTCATGGACTCTCAACTGTCGTAACGCATAGGCGATTACTTTGCCATGCCGCATCAACACACAACCCAGACCTGTTCCTGAGGCATTGGTATAAGCCATGAAGCCTCCCTGACCAGAAGGTAAGGTAAGGACAGGGGCAGTGGTAAGCCTCTGTTTGAGAACCTCAAAGCACTCCTTACACTGGTTAGTCCATTCAAATTTAACTCCCTTTTTCAGTAATTTTGTCATGGGTACGGCGATTCGGGAGAAGTCTTGTATGAACTTCCGATAATAACCGGCAAGTCCAAGGAAGCTACGGACCTCAGTGATATTTTCTGGTTGCTTCCAGTCCATCACAGCTTCGACCTTCGCAGGATCTACTGCGATTCTATCTTTTGAGATCACATGGCCAAGGAACATCACTTTGTCTAGCCAGAATTCACATTTTGAAAACTTGGCATATAGCTGATTATCTTGAAGGGTTTTCAAGACGATTCTTAAGTGCTCCTTGTGCTGTTCCTCATTCTCTGAATATACGAGAATGTCATCGATGAAGACGATGACAAAGCTATTCAAATATGGTCTAAATATCTGGTTCCTTAGATCCATAAAGACAGCAGGTGCATTAGTGAGTCCGAAGGGCATTACTACGAACTCATAATGGCCATATCTCGTTCTAAAAGCAGTCTTAGGTATATCCTCTTCCTTAACTCTGAGCTGATGGTACCCAGACCTGAGGTCGATCTTGGAGAACACTCTCGTTGTTCTGAGCTGATCGAATAAGTCCTCAATCCGAGGCAACGGATACTTATTTTTAACGGTTGCCTGGTTAAGCATCCGATAATCGATGCATAACCGAAGGGATCCATCCTTCTTCTTTACAAACAACACCGGGGCTCCCCATGGTGACATACTTGGTCGGATGAACCCTTGTTCCATCAGTTCTTCCAACTGACACTTCAACTCGCTGAGTTCAGCAGGCGCCATTCGATATGGGGCTTTGGATATCGGCGCAGTTCCAGGTAAGGATTGAATTCCAAATTCAACCTCACGAAGTGGTGGAAGTCCTGGCAATTCCTCAGGAAACACTTCGGGAAATTCCCGAACCACTTCCAAACTCTCAA
This sequence comes from Nuphar pumila, assembly GCF_984573655.1. Taxonomy (NCBI): domain Eukaryota; kingdom Viridiplantae; phylum Streptophyta; class Magnoliopsida; order Nymphaeales; family Nymphaeaceae; genus Nuphar; species Nuphar pumila. The sequence continues at coordinate 102,366,697 of NC_143249.1, forward strand.
GGGATTGAATATTTGAGCCTTCAGCTGAAAGGCTACACAACCCTTCCTAAGGTATTTCTGAACCTTAAGAGCTGATATAAGCCGCTTTTGTGGAACTGGCTTGGATATCCGGTATTCTATCTTAGGCATTCTCGGTCGTGATAGAATCACCCTGCCCTCTCGGCATAAGATCCTGGCATGGTTCTGGGCTAACCAATTCATTTCCAGAATGACATCGTATTGTACCATATCGATTAGGATGGCATCGGTAGGCAAGTGTTGCCCAGCTATCTCTATATCCAAATTCTTGATGCAATGGATACATTTGGTGCGTGAACCCAACGGGTTGTATACTTCGATCATTTTATCCACCGGTTGTACCGAAGCGTGGAGTTGTTCGGTAAAATCATTGGAGATAAAGGTATGAGTAGCACCACAATCAAACAAGACGTAAGCTGCATGTCCATTAACAGGTACGGTGCCTTCAATGAGGTCACCGGTTTCGACTTGTTGAGTCGTTACAGCGTATACACGACCTGCAGCAGGCCTTTGTTCTACTCTAGGTGGGGGTCGTTGGACTTGTGTTCGCTGTGGTATTTGTTGAGAGGGTCCGGCAGATCCGGCATTCCTCCTTTGCTGGTCAGCAAGCTTCTTCCTGCACTGTCTTGCAATGTGGCACACTTTGCCACAGTAGAAGCATCCACCTGTGTCACGTGGACATGGTCCTCTTGCGTGATTTACCTGGCATTTTGGGTTGGACTGCAGATTGTTTGGAGCCATGTTCTGCCTTGGCCTTACGACCTGTTGAGTAACATTCCCACCTTGGAACCTTTTCTTTTGAAAGGGTTGTCGTGAACCCTGGCCACTTGGAAACGTTCTCTTCTTGTTCCCACCATCAACTACGGGCCTTTTCGCTATGATCACTTTTGATCGCTCCCAATCCACTTGTATTTTCGAAGTTGCTGCCACAGCCGTTTGAAAAGTTTGGGGCATGCTGGTGATAACCCGTGACCTTAGCCCTTCTCGTAGTCTGTTGATGTACTTGTCGGCCCTTTCTTGGTCGGTCTCAAATAACCGGGAGCAGTACCGTTCAAGATTTTGAAATTTGGTGGTATAGTCAATCAGACTCATGCCACCCTGCTCCAATTCCAGAAACTCCATTTTCTTCTTGTTTCTGGAGTGTAACGGGAAGTAATTATCCATGAAAGCTCTCCAGAAGTCAGTCCAAGGAATGACTTCAACTTCCGAGAACTGGATAATCTTAGTGGTATCCCACCACTTTCGTGCGTTGTCTTTCAACCTGTACGTGCCAAAGTTGGTCTTCTTTTCTTCTGGTACTCCTAGTACCAGGAAGGCACGTTCTGTCTCTTCGACCCAACTCTCTGTCAGTTCAGGATCGGCTCTACCGGCGAAGACTGGCGGATCGAGCTTAAGGAATTTTTCATAGGTTATTCCCCCAAGGTTTTCGTTTCGAGGTGCGACTGGTTTGGCCTTGTTTCACGGATGGCAGTAACCAGATTGTTGAGCGTTTCCAGTAGGAATCCTTGAGTATGGGACTCCTCGCTCGGCATGGTTCTCCTTGTCGTAGGAGCCATTTATCTATCACATACAAGCAACGTGTTTTAGTTTCTCAATGTATATATCAAAGCAAAGTTTCATTTACTTAATATACATCACATTTACACAAGCATCGCCTTAAACAAAATGTCATGCCGCACTGGCAGACTTTTAGGCGTTAAGAAACTATATACATGAGTCTATTGACTCAAAAACACTACCAGTCTCTTCTAAGAATTGGGTTTCTTTCTTGACCCAAACAACCCGAAGTATCGTTTGCTTCCACATTGCCTTGGTGCAGGCACAACTAGTTTTGGCTTGGGCGGCACTTCCGCACTCTCAAGCGACTCTTGTGGATAGATCAGTGATGCCGGTCCACTTGCCCATTCAGTAGCATCATGGCTCGGGGAATCCGAGACCATAATGGGATGATATAGGTTGTATCCCTCTCCTTGGCCATTCAGGCTCGGCGTTTGTGAAGCCGCTCCGTTACCCCATATAATGGCACTATGATTCGAAGAATCCTAAATCATAATGGGATTATAGAAGGAGTTATTGCATCCCTCATCCCGACTGTGCAAGCTAGGCGTACATGATGCCTGTTGATAGCCTTGCGATTGACCGAATCCCTCAAGGAAGTTCAAGTCAAATTCTATCAGAGATGGTAGCTCATCTGAAGTCGATGGGGTGTGACTACTCCCAACACTTGTATGGTGTGATCCACTAACACGCGAGGTCTTGTCCCTAAGACCAAGCGATCCCCGCCGACCCATATCGGCAGTATATTTCCTTTGGCATTCGTTGGCGGAATGCCCCTCTTCGCCACAAAACTGGCAGTCTTGTACCTCATATGGGCATACCCACTCATCGTGCATAATCCCGCAACGATAGCAGTAGCCTCGTGAGTCGTGAGTTGTCATCTATACAAAGATGCACCCAGATCAGAACAAGAAGTGTAAAATATACTTACAGTGCGATATGGTGGACAAGACGGATCTCGAACCAGGTTTCTCAGACTCTTGCTCTGATACCAATTCTATAACGCCCCGGATTTCCAAAACAAAGCTAAGTTAAAATTTTTATGAATTTCTTTTTTTTTTTTTCTTTGCAGCGGAACTTAGAAAAGCTTTTAGCATCGAAATAAGACGATAATGAGTCGTCAATTTTAGAAAACTCTGAGCACGTTGCAGGTATGTGGCCAAGCAACTCATTGACCACCAAAGTGTTCCATTTTATCGAAAACCACATGTTTATTACAACACTACTCTTTAGAAAAGCAGTGTAGGTTCAATAAAATCAGTACAACTCTGTCTAGAGAAACCCTGGAACTCGATGCCGCATTACTCCGCATATCGCCACGCAGGTACAACACCTGAAATCCCCATAACACGGGGTCAGAACCACTGAAGGTCTGGTAAGTAAGCAAACACCTATATATTCAACTCAAGTAAATGCATAGACCACTCAGGGTCGCAGTTCGTAATACGACGCTCAAGCCTCCATGACTAAGCGTATATCGCAAGAGCCTCCTCATAGCTATGAGTTGAACATTCACGCAAGTTTCATGACTTCGTATAAGCCTCTTCAATGTTGTGAGTTAGAATAATCGCTTAAGTCTTTACGACTTAGCTTTGACCTCTTCAGAGTCACAAATGGATGTCTAGCTCAAGTCTTTATGCTTGGCACATCCGTATCCTATGAATCTAAGGACAACTCTCCGAGCTTCGCATAGTCGTACGGATATCAATGGGGTTCTTTTCCAATCGGTCCAGTAGTATACCGACCATGACACCTTCACAAAGGTTATACAAGACTGACTCAACATCGTACACACACGCATACATTCAAAGTATCGTTGTACCTAAGCTAATGCTTTGTTTCGATAATTGCACCTCTTCCTGGGCTTAGGGGACTCATATCTGGGCGACAACGCGACGATCTGGGGGTTGATTATTCTATATATTTTAGATACCCCAGAGGCCTGTTGACCCCATCTCCCTAGTAGGACGGTACAGCATACCAGAAGAGATCCTTACTAGGTATCCGAATGCATTCTGCTACTGCAGTAGTTGGGTTCAATCCTTAGATATTTAAGGATAACCACGACCTCCATACCTCTGAGTGACGGAGGCCATCAATGAACTTTATCAGGTTCGGGTGAAATGTTTGTCACTCAAGGCTGCGCCATCACCTTCTTCCTCGGTGAGAAATTCTGAAAGGGGCCTGCCGGTCTTACAATTACTTGACGAACATTGCATGCCTATAAGGCAGCCTTTGAGAAGTATGTACCCGACCCCAATCAACCACACGGTTTTCACCGTGGAACAAAGGTTTTATTCATATGCATGCTTAACTCTGCTCTCGGCACGTCGGCCTTGACGAGCACTTCACCTCTTTCGGTGGAAACAACACACTCCGGCTCAGCGGCCCTTACGAGTCTGGTTGTCTGATAATTCTCAATGACCATGCACATGACTCAATCTCTACGAATCGGCTACTCGGCGTATTTTTACGCAACGAGCTCAGGACCTCGTCAAGGCGCTACCCCTACTTTGGCACAACGGCTCTTACAAGTATGGTGCCCTTGCAGGTGTCAGGGAGACGAGTCATTCTAACATCGTTCCAACAAAGGGCATCGTTGTGCCACTTAAATGGTTCTGGCAGCTCTTTTGTCAACCATTCCATCAGTACCTTCTCTGCTTTATCGGCAGTGGCGTGATGAACCTTTCTACGTCGTAGAAGGCGTTCCATGAACTGGGTAGCACTCCTGCTACGTTCTTTCTGAGCTATTCTTAGCTCCTTCAGGAACTTCAGCAGCACTTCCTCTCTTTAACGGAGAAAACGTGCATTTTTTTTTATCCATTTCAGCGGCATCTCCCCTCTTTGGTGGGAAATCGCTACGCTTAACTCGGGAAATGGATGCGCACCGTTGTGTGTACTTTGCATCCATTAAGGTTGCAGGAACCCTCGGCCATAGCCAGGCCATACGTAATTGACTTAGTCTTTACGTAAAGAGCATTTTGCCAAAAAACCGAAGCCTTTCCAATAGAGGCTTCATTCGTCAAGCAGAATCTTGAACGAGGAGCGGTAAGGGAATCGCATTGGCGATTTGGAGTTGATTTCCATTTGAATGCTTATTTACGCGCCATATATGTAGTATAAGCATAAGTTTGTGCTTTATACAGCGGCGGCATAAAGGAAATGCATATACTATTGTTCAGGGTGTGTAACTGAACGAAATATTCTACATATATAACAAAACAGGAGCCTTGGCATCGTTCGACGCGACGGCGTAAGTAAATACATTGCAGAAAGTAGGAGCCTTGGCATCGTTCGACGCGACGGCGTAAGTAAATGCATAATCAGAAGTGCATTAATCGAAAAGTGTAGAAAGCAGGGAGCCTTGGCATCATACGACGCGACGACAAAGGTAAATTACATAGCCTGTGCGATATAGGATGCGTCGGCAGAATCTACAGATATACACCTAGATCTGTATCCAACGATAGTTACGAGGCGAGCGAGTGAACACCGAAGTGTCCTAGAGGGCTCAACCAAGAACTAGGGCGAGATACTATTTTTGAAGAACGCATATACTGCGCATTCGAACATATATATCTGACAATAGTTACGAGGCGAGCGCGTGAACACCGAAGCGTCCTAGAGGGCTCAACCAAGAACTAAAGCAAGATACTACTTCAGAAAGTATATGCTATATACAAACAATCAAATACTTGAGAGAGATGGATTAATGAAGCGAACTTACTTCAATTTGAGGAAGAAACGACTCTGATTGCTTCAAACGCTTCGAACGAGGCTCGACTTCGAAAAAGGATCTACTCCGGACTTCGGACGAAAAAGTTCTTGGACTTTGACTTTGAACCAAACTAGGTTCAAGTCAAGTCAACTAGGTTCAGACTTAGGTCAAGTATGTTCAGACCTAGGTCAGGCAGGCTAAGACCAGATCAGGCAGGCTCTGGCTGAGTCAGGCAGGCTCAGGCTAAGTCAGGCAGACTCAGACCAGGTCAGGTGGGCTGAGGTGGGCTAGGCTAGGTAGGAGAGGTTTAGAAAAGGAGGAGAGATAGAGGGTTTGGCGATTTTCTAAAGGAGGGGTCATCCCCTATTTATAGATTCTGAAACTTGATCCCCAAGTTTCAGAATTTCCATTTTAGTCCATGGCTTTTTCAAAAATTACTTTTGATCTTATCCATCTGACTGTTTGATCTTATCCAAAAAGAATATTCCATGGAATATTCCCTGGAAGGTGCTGGAAGGTCCTGGAATGTTCTAGAATATTCTAGAATATTTTCTAAGAAATATTTCTGTGGGTCCCACCAATATTTTCGCGGGTCCCACAAAAAAGTTGAGTTTTCGGCATTTTTTTCCGAAAATTTCTGAGTAGGCCATTATCTTCGTATTGATGTAACTCAGAAAGTTGGCTCGCAGGAATCCTTTGATTTCGTTCAGATAGGAAATTATGGCTTCCAGAGTGTTTGAGCATATATTCGCGATTCGACGAATATCCTAAGTATAACTGGCTCGCAGGAATTGATTTGTTTCGCATTTTGAGAAGAAATGTTATTTTTACCGGTAAATGTCTCATGAATTTATTCAGATATTTTCTGAAAAATTGCGGGTCTTACAGGTGACGAATCTTGAACTTCGAGCAGAAGGTCTTCATCCTCTCATTATTGAAGTGACTGCCATTATCCGACACAATATCATGTGGGACGCCGAAGCGGCAAAGGAGGTTCTTATGAATAAAAGAAACCACATGTCGGCCTTCCACTGTTCGCAGAGTTACAACTTCGACCCATTTGGTGAAGTATTATGTAGCTGCGAGGAAATATCGGTGGGCATTAGAAGTTGAAGGAGTGATTGGACCCACCACGTCGAAGGCCCACATCGAAAAAGGCCAGGGAGAAACTACGGACTGCAGATATGCGGCTGGTGCATGAATGGAAGGTGCGTGTATTTGGCATTTGACGCACTTCCTTACAAATTAATGGCAATCTTGCTGCATGGTCTTCCAATAATATCCTGCCCGGATAATCTGCTTGACAAGCATTTGGTAGCCGACGTGACCACCACAAATTCCCTCGTGTGCCTCTCGGACAACTTCCATGGCTTCATCCTTATCTAAGCATCTGGCGTACTCAGAACTGAACCCATGACCGTAAAGAGTATTGGCAAGGATGAAATAACGGGTTGACATGCGTTGGATCACACATTGTTCTCTTCTTGGCATTTCTAATGAAAATTCACCAGTTTCAATGAAGTTTTTGATATCCTGATACCAAGGCTTCTCTTTTTGAGTGGCTTGGTTTACTTGCTCAGCTGAAATGAAGGCAGGTTGATCAAGTCTGTCAATCTCGAAGGAACGACAGGATTCACTGTCTTTAAACGACAAGATAGGGCCTAAACAGTCTAGGCCATCTGCTATGTGATTGTATTCCCTCTTGACATGGTTGAGCTGAAATTCTTTAAAATTGCCTATGAGAGCTAGAGCAATTTTCTGATAGGGAATTAATTTTGAATCCTTGACTTTCCATTCAGCATTAACTTGTCTAACAACAAGCAATGAATCACCAAAGGCATATACTCTCTTGACATTGAAGTCTTGCAGAATTTTGAGGCCTTGTATTAGAGCTTCATACTCGGCCACGTTGTGAGTACACTGAAAGTTGAGTTTGAGAGAATAAGGGATCATCTCCTTTTCGGGAGTGATCAACAAGATCCCGATCCCTATACCAGACATGTTTCTGGCTCCATCAAAGAAAAAGGTCCACACTGGGGACTCCCGAACATTGCAAATGCGATCGTCGGGAAAGTCTTATTCTGCCTTGATCTCTTCTGTCAATGAGAAATCTGTCAACTGATCTGCGATGGACTGTCCCTTGACTGACTTCTGAGAAACATACTCCAAGTCGTATTGCATCAGGAGGACTTGCCATTTTGCAATTCGTCCAGTAAGTAAAGGTTGCTCAAGGATGTACTTGAGAGGATTGAGTCTCGATAAAACTTTGATTTCTAATGCCAGGAGATAATGTCTCAGCTCTTGACACATTCATACTAAGGCTAGACATGTCTTTTCCATCTGAGAATATCTCTTCTCATAATCAATGAAAGTCTTGCTGATGTAGTAGATGGCATGCTCTATCCGACTGCCTTCCTCATACTGCGTAATAAATTCGCCACAAGCATTCTGATTGACAGAAATGTATAAGAAAAGTGGCTTTCCAAGTTTTGGTGGCTTCAGAACAGGTGGGTTGAGGAGATACTGCTTGATGCGCTCGAACGAGAGCTGACATTTTGGTCCCCCCTCAAATTTCACTTCTTTCCTCAACAAGTGATTGAAGGGTTCGCATCTCATGGCCAAATTGGAGATGAAGCGCCGAATCGACTGAATACGACCTTGAAGGCTTCGCAGTTCTTTAAGATTGGTGGGAGGTGGCATATCAATTATTGCCTTTGCCTTGGCAGGATCTACCTCTATGCCCCTCTTGCTGATCATATAGCCTAGTAGCTTGCCTGATTCTACTCCGAAGACACATTTCTGCGGATTGAGCCTCAACTTGTAGAGAATAAGTCTTTCAAAGACTTGGCCGAGAGCATCAAGATGATCCTCTCCTTCTTTGGATTTGACCAGGATGTCATCTACATAGGCATCCACGTTCTTGTGCATCTGGTCAAGAAAAATAACTGCCATTGCTCTCTGATAAGTTGCCCCAGCATTCTTGAGTCCGAATGGCATGACAGTGTAGCAAAAAGTGGCCCAAGGCGTGGTAAAAGAAGTTTTGGATTGATCACGAGTGGCCAATTTGATTTGATTATATCCTAAGTATCCATCCATAAAGGAAAACATGGCATGGCTTGTCGTGCTGTCGATCAAAAGATCAATGTTGGGGAGTGGATAATCATCCTTTGGGGTGGCCTTGTTTAGATCCCTGAAATCGATACAAATCCGGACTTTGCCATTCTTTTTGGGAACTGCCACGATGTTCGCCAACCAGTCTTGGTAGTCAATGGTTCGGATGAATCCTGCCTTTAACAAATCCTCAAGTTCTTCTTTAACTTGTGGTGCTACTCGGGGATCCATTTTCCTTAATTTCTACTTGACTGGCTTGCAGTCCGGCTTCAACACGAGACGATGCTCGACTAACTTGGGATCTAAGCCTGGCATATCCTCATAAGTCCAAGCAAAGACTTCTTGATGCTGTTTGAGGAAATGGATGAGCCTTTCCTTCTCATCTGAACTTAGGCTGGAACCAATTTTGAGGACTTTCGGATCGTCTTCTGAACCAATATTAACCTCTTCTGTCGGATCCTGAGCCAATGGCGATGGTTCATCCTGCTTCTGGATACTGGCAATTCTTGAATCATTGAATCGAACTTTGCCAATTCTTCGATCTGCTCTGCCACTTTGCTGACCTCTGCCCCTGCCTTTGCCTTGCAGATTCTGGCCGGTTTGAAATTACTTTGAGAAAAATTAGAATTGATAACGAGCCTTTTGAGTGATAAGCCATGATTCCGGCAATCCTGAAAGCGCAATGAAGGTTTTTGAGAAAAAGGTAAAATGTTCGAAAAATAGCCTTTTATACAGAAATAGAGAATGACAATCATAGACAAAGATATAAGCAAAGAATTTGTGTACGCCAAATAGGAAATCAAAATTTCATTGCTATGAGTAATTTTGATATTTACAGATGACTTGTTGAAGAAAACGAAGAAATTGGGGCGGATTTTTGCCCTTACAAGATGACATTAAAGAAGAGAAAGCAGAAAACACTGGCATTGTCTTCATTCTGCTTCTCTGATGAACATGGCCTTTCTGCCAGATGATTGACCAGTAAAACCCAAGCCTGTATTCTCAACATGCCGAGCGGGGATGATTGGCTCCAGAATGTCGTCTCCATTCTTACCAAGGCCTCTGAAGGGCTGGTAGCCATGTTTCATCAGAAGATCAAATCCCTTCTTAGTCTTCGAGAATTGAGGAAACAGAGGATGATCCTTGAATGAAGTGCAATCAAGGCGCCCACCTAGCTTGAAGAAGTGAGGTCCCTCCCACTGGATCGCTGCGGTTACATTTTCTGACGGACTTCAACTTCAATATGTCCAGGCTTTCACTTAAATTGATTTCATCGATTTCCCGGATGCTCGGAATGTCGGCAGTGAAAGTAGGACGGGGAATCATTGGCTGCGCGAGTCTCTCTTCTGGATCTTCTCCCAGAACAGTGGTAATCATGCCTCCCTTCGACTATTTGATGCACTGGTGAAGGGTAGAAGGAACGACGTTGACATTGTGGATCCAGGTGCGTCCCAGAAGAAGATTGTACGTGGGCGGCATATTTACCACATGGAAAAGCACGGTATGCACCGAGTAGTTGATGAAAATTTCAAGGAAGACTTTTCCCCTAGCTGTCTGCCCATGGTTGTCGAAACCGTAGATCGTTATGGGATCTGAAGTGTATTCTTCTTCCTTCAGACACAAGGCCCTGACTGTCATCTCGAGATAGATGTTGAGGCTGCTGCCTCCATCAACAAGCACATGTGGGACAGTCATGCCCCTGGTTCGCACCATTATATATAAGGCATTATTATGGAAAGAATGAGGCTTCGGCAAATCCTCATCAGAAAATGTGATTGGTGCATTCGTCATTGCTTGATTGACGATCTGAGCCATGTCTTGCAGTGTTGTGCTAGGCTTGACCTTGATCTTTCTTAGCAGATCTTCTAGCACTTGCTGGTGCTCTGGGGAAGCGTGGGTCAAATCCAGGATAGAGATGTTTGATAGAGCAGTATTTGGCTTCTGCACTGACCCTGAAGTTTCCCCTTTCTTTGAAGCTGCCTTCATAAAGCGCTTCGGGATCTTGGGAACTTGCTTGGTGCTTTCTGCTGTCATTTTTGCTGGCTTATTCATTGACTTGCTGAATAATGAAGTGATATCCACCCTATTGGCGGAAGACTGTGCCTGATGCAATACGAGGACCTGATGTTGATCCTGAATGTCCTTGCTGGAACATGGTTGAATGTTGCCTTGCAGAGAAAATGTCTGTTCTATAATGACTGAAGCTGAATGTTTAGGAAATGGCTTGGACAAAATTTCGGGTTGTTGCTCATCCTTATCCTTGATTAACAAATTCTTGTTAATACAGTCCTGGATGATGTTTTTAAGGACAAAATAGTGTTCGGTGTCATGTCCAACAGTCTGGTGAAACTTGCAGAATTTATCAGTCCACTTTCCCATAGCAACGAGAGGATCTGCCACCTTGGAAAGTTTGATCATTCCTTTCGACATCATATATTCCAGAATGTCTTCGCGGGACTGCTCTAGAGCTGTAAACTCCCGATCATAACTCCATCCTTCATGTTTCAGCTTCTCTGGCTGTTTCACTTCTGGCTGCGGTGCTGATTGGACGGGCTGTGGCTTAACAAATTTTCCCTTTTGGGCTGCAGAGTTTGTTCTTTCGGCCCTGGAGTGTCCGACATTCTTGTTGCGATTTTTCTTGCTTTTCTTGCTGCTAGAACTACTGCTGTTGTCGAAAAAATCCGCGGAGTAAGCAACGTGTGCCTTCTTCTTTTGCTCAGGATTCCCTCGAACGAAAGGGTAACCCTCATATAGGCCATTATTCAGTCCTGTCTCGAGCCACTCGGCTCTCTCAATTAGTTTGATGAATGACTTGGCGGGAGATGTGGAAATGAGGTTCCTCAGAGGCTGAGCAAAGTTGTTCAAAATGATTTGCAGGGCATGCTCCTCTGGGATGAGAACCATCATTCTGTTATAGGTGCTTCTCCACCTGTGGATGAATTAGCCGGCTCTCTCATTCTCATTTTGTTTCAAATTGTATAGATGATTGAGAATTGGTGTTGCTTCAATATTGAACATGAAGCGCTCGATAAAAAGATTCACAACTTTATCGAACTCTTATAGTTCGATAGGGTTGATGTGGTCTGAATACCACCTGACCGTTGTTCCCTCTAGGCTGCGAGGAAAGCAGATGAATAATGCCCAGTTGTCCTTCCTGAAACGACTGCACTCAGCATAGAACGTGGCCAAATGAGCCTTGGGATTGCCTGTTCCATCAAACTTGAGGAACTTGCGAGGGAGATTTTCCAGATTGTCATCCCCTTCTAGGCCATTATAGAAATCTTCACCAGAGTAGGTCTCCTTACCCTTGCTCCAAAACTGCGTGAAAAGACTAAGCATGAAGGATGAAGCTACGACAGGAAATTCACTCCTCTCGACCAATCGCTCGAAGATGTGCTCGAGTATATGTTGTCGAAGGAAATGATCAAGTTGCCAAGACTGGCCAATCCCCCTGTGCCTATGGGGAAATGGAAAGACCAATTCTGCAAGTTCCACAGGACAGTGGGACACAGCACGGAGAACTGTTTCGTTCTCAAGGACATTGTGCAAGACTACATTGACAAGAATCTCTTGGTGGAAGGAGATGAAGAAGAAAAAATGGACATTCTCAATCATCCATTCCCGCCGCACACCACGGCAGTAATCACTGAACAGCCATTCCAACCTCAAGAACACACCAAGCCGTGTTCTTTTCAAGATCTCCAAGTTCAACATCAGGTTTTGGTGCTACAACAAGCAGCACCAACCTCTAAGAAGATGGACATAAATGCAGCATTTGTCAAGCTGAAGGTGTCTAAAGAACCCACAAAATTGTCCCCCAAGAAATTAAAAGGAATCCCAGAATTCCTTAATCAGTTCATCAAGCCCATGCCGGAAAAGGAGACTCAAAAGCCAATGACTGCTTTGTCCAATGTTTCAATTTTTGACTTAGCCAAGAACTCCTACAAGCATCAACAGGTACTAGACGATTTGCTTAGAAAAATTAAAGTCAAACCCAGTACCACACCTGAAGACATGGCTCAGATCGTGAATTCAGCCATGACAAATGCGCCAATCGCCTTCTCGAACGAGGACCTTCCAAAGCCTCACTCCTTTCATAACAATGCCTTGTATATCGTTGTTCGAGTAAGCGGGATGACAGTACCCCATGTGTTGGTTGATGGAGGCAGCAACCTCAACATATGTCCTGAAATGACAGCAAAGGCACTAGGCATCAAGGAAGAAGAGTACATTCCAGATCCTATCACCATATATGGATTTGATAACCATGGTCAAACGGCTAAAGGCAAGATATTTCTGAAAATGTTCATCAACTACTCAATACATTTCGTCCTCTTTCATGTGGTCAATGTACCACCCACCTACAATCTACTGCTCGAAAGGACATGGATCCATAATGCAAATGCGGTACCTTTCACCCTTCATCAATGCGTGAAATGGTCCAAAGGTGGAATGCTTACAACAGTACTGGGAGAAGACCCAGAAGAAAGGCTCCTGCAGCCCATGATCCCTCGACCGTCATTCACAACAGATATCCCTAGCATCAGGGAAAGAGAAGAAGTCAGTCTCGGAGAAAGTCTATAAATACTTCAGACAGCTGAGCCATCTCGGCACACTATAGCCATGACCCAATGGAGAGGTCCTAAATTCTTTAAGATTGGAGGACGGATCAACTACAACACTATCAAAGATTATCCGTTGTTTCCGCAGTTCATGAGAGCAAGAAATGGATTTGATTTACTTTTGAAGCATGGTTATCAACCCTTCAAAGGACTAGGTAAAAATGAAGATGGTCGCATCGAGCCAATGATTCAAAAGCATCGTCCCCACAGAGCAGGATTAGGATTCTCCGGCGAAAGCCAACAAAAGAAGATTGTTTTTGTTAAGAGGGCACATTAAGAAATCATTGTTGCACTTCCTTTCTATTCCTTTCAAAATAAATGTCTCAATGTCTTTGATCAAGTCAAATCAATAAAATGTCAAGTTTCTTTGTCTATCTGGATGCCATCCATTTCCTTTCTCTCTATCTCCTAATTTCAATGTCATTTTATGCATGGTTCTTTTCAAATGATTGTTTGTCTTATGATGGGCGATTTTACCTGAATAAAATTTCTTATCCAAAATTTCAGAATGTCTTCCCGAGCAATCAAGAAACTCGTTCTCAATCCAAAGGCTTTCTAGAAATCGACAGTAATTCACCGAGTCAAAGCGAGCACAGAAGATGGCAAGGTTGCAAAGCAGTCAGATGATTATGCAGAATTTGATCAATCTCTTCAAGAATTGCCAGAATTTTCCTCAGTTCAGAAGCAAGAAGAACCATCTACTCTAGTACAAGATCCGACTGAAGATGTCAATATCGGTTCAAAGGACGATCCCAAGATTCTAAAGATCGGTACCAGTCTAAGTCCGGAAGAAAAGGAAAGGCTCACTAATTTTCTCAAGCAACATGAAGAAGTGTTCGCATGGACATATGAAGATATGCCAGGTTTAGACCCAAAATTAGTCCAACATCGTCTCGTTTTAAAGCCAGATGCTAAGCCCGTTGTAAACACCCCAAATTTTTACTCACCTTCCTGATATCTTCATCAATCATCACATTTCGGTTCTCCGAAGATCATTGAAGGGCAAAATGGTCATTTATTGAGTTTAGACCTTGTAGAAAGTCCAAAATTTCATTCCTACGTCTCAAAATTTCTATATTTAGGCTCAGAAATACCTTCAAAACTGCAAACTTTCAAAATTTTACTCTTGACAAAAAAACTAGAATTTCCCATTTCTGATTCAGAGTAGTATTTCTTGAAACATGTCTTTGCGTAGCATTGCATGAACATTTCATATCATTTCATTGCACAGCATGTCACTTCGAGGTCCAGAACTTTCGATTTCAAAATTGTCAATCCAGATTTGAGTTTTAAACTTTTCAAAATCGATTTCAAAACCCTGGGTCTTTAAAATTACCAATTCTTCCCATTTTACCCACAGGACTCTGAATTACAAAAGTTTTCTCAAGAAAACAATCTGGATAGTTTTGATATTGATTTTTTTAAATTTCGTCAGTTGGAAAGAATAGGACACAATTTTAAAGATTTTATCTCAAAACTTTTCGCAAAAAGACTTTAAATCTCTTTACCAAAGTTCTGCATTTTCTTTATACATATTTTTGCCCTGAAAAACCATTTTTTGAAAACAAACCAAAATTTATTTCATATTATGAAAATCCCAAAAAGAAGTTATTTCTTTTGCTTTTTTTATTTTTTTTAAAATAAATGGTGTGGGACACGCCTTGAACTAGCATCACACTCAGATTCTCAGGTATGTTTCTTATTTTCAAGCAGGGTCTACCTGAAGATGGTACTAATTTGTAAAATTCCTTTTTTTTTTATATTATTTATCTTATAAAATAGTTAGTGGGCCCACACACATGTGGCACCCCACTTGAAAATAAGAAATTTGCCAAACAAAATAAAACTTTATTTTCAAAAGGATTTTTTAAAAAATAAGCTGGCTGAGGTGGCATTTCCCTAAACCTCCCATTTATTTCATTTCACTATTCATTTTTTTTATTTTATAATTATGAGCAGCCTTAGATGGCGCCACGGACCAGCTTTCCTAATTTTTTTTTTTTTACCTAAACTTTAGGTAAACGCACCAAAATTTTTTGAAAGTGATAAGGTTCGTCCTTTTTGAAAACGGCGGATTTTCAAAACCAAATAAATTTTCAGTTTCAAAATTTTCAAAAAAAAAACAATAACGGACCCGCAGAAGGAAAGCTGCGATTTTTGGAAAAGGGGCTCAAAATCTTTAAAAAGGGGTTAGATGGAAAGAAAGGAGACCGATGGATTTCTGAATTTTTTTGTTCTTATTGCAGGAGTTCCTCTGTCGTGGAGCCTGGCCCCTCGGGATTTTGTCTCTACCGTCCAGATTGAAGAGCTCTACTAGTAGAAGAAGATCAGCCCCTCCACCGAAGCTCCTCTCTGTTGTGAGGTACCCTCTGCTGGGCGGTGGAGTCTTGCCCCTAGAGGATTCCTTCTCCTCCATCCAGTGTGAAAAGCCTCCAACCCTTCAACGCTTAGTGGGTTGTGTGATAGTTCATTTGGTGCAGGAGATCCAGCCAACGTTTTTCCCCATTTCCTTCAGCCCAATAGAAGAAGATCGACCTCTTTATCGTTGGTTGTAGATCGAGTGGTGCATAGGATCTACAAGGTAACGTATGGCTGTGTTTTATCCTCATTTCGTTATGTTTTATTAAATAAAACTCTGTTGCAAATCTGATTAACTGGAGTTGATATAAGATGAAGGATAATGTAAGGTTCGTTTTCAGCATGAGAGGCATTTCCTCTACATGTTTCCTGTGATTTGGTCCTCAATGATGATTACTCTATACATGATGGTCTAGGGTTTTCGTTTGAGTAACTAATAGGTTTCAAGAGGTTGATATCTGGTCGGTCTTCATTCTATATGCATCTGAAGAGTTTTGATTAGCAATATGTTTTGAAGTGCATTTGTCAACTTCTATAGCTAATAACCTTGATTGGTTATGAAAATCTGAGTTGTAACATTACTGTAACTTAGCTTGTTGTCATTTTTTTTATATACTTGCTTTATTACCTGTTATCTAAATTCACTTACATTAGCGTCTTATGCCTGCCCCTTTGCACATACTTCCTGTTATTTAGCTTGTTTTCTACTATGTTACCCAAGATCTGTAAATATGAAGATTCTATGGTGTTGTTCATTGTATAGATATGTTCATGGTTATCTTAAAGGGTATCATTTAAAACAGAACCGGTTATATGGACCCATCCATCTCAAATTTTTTTTTCTTTCTTTTATTCATTATCATGTCTACATTACTAACCTTTTATCTGTTTGTAGGGCTACTGTGCCTTTACTTGTCACTACTCCTCTGTGTGCATCCAGATTTATGTTAATATTGGTTGTTATGAATCCTTCATCTCAATGATAAAATGTTAGCTACTAAACAGGAAAATCTGTTTCCATTCACTATTCCTGAGTTTTATCAGATAGTTTTTTTTTTTTTGATGTCATGAGCACTAAACTGCTGGAAATCAACTATTTAGTTGGGTTCAATGGAGTTTTGTATGTTATCTGTATGTGTAGTTCATAATAAAGGAAAGCAATCAGTTTTGCAGGAAATAAGTAGTGGACAACTGCACATTTGAGTGATGTTCATCAGTCATTTAAGTGTCTACAGCAGTCAATGGTCTCGTTGTTGTATATCTCCCATACGGCAGCATGTTTACATTGGATAAAATCATAGGGCTGAAGACATCAGCCATTGTCTAGATAAAACAAAAAAAAAATGTGATTGATATGAAATTCTCTGTTTTTTTTTCTTTTCTTTTTGCAAGATCACACTATTGTTTTATATTAACTCTTTGCTACAGCCATTCCTATTAATATGTGTATTTGCTGAATTATATACTGTCATAGCTAAGTATCTTCAGCATAAAATTTCTGTAGGTTAGGACAAATTAGTTTTGCACAATCATTGGTCGCACCTCTACCCACTTGCTATCCCCAAAGTAGTCTCTCATTGCTGTACTTGTCATGGTCAATTCCCTGCAACTTTATAGCATTTGTCTATGTCTATAGTCTTTCATTTACTGCACATATGCGTTGATTTCCTTGTGCCTTCCATAGCAACTAATGCCTTTATTTTTGTATATCACCAGCCGTATCCCATACCCATTTTACTTTCAACATTTTATGTCATTGTGCACACTCACTATAGCATGTTTGTTTCTGCAAAACTACATTTCCCTCATCTCTGCATTCACACTTAGGTCTTCTTTCAACCTTTTCTTTACATTAACACACTGTCCCATCTGCATTTATCATCTGTCTACACTTTGTTCCCAATTTCAGTGTTTGTCTATCATCATATACATAGTCCACTGTCGTATCACCTTGGTTATGCCTTTACACCAATATTTTGTCTCATACTATCAACTATCTTTATATATAGGTCATCCGTGGCATGTCCATAGTGAATGTTCATCAACATATCATTTCAACTTGCCTTTCCCTCATTACATATGAGAATTCAAGTATTATGTATATTCTCTCCTTACAAGCATATATATCTATGTATGTAAATATATCTATATCTATATATATATATATTATATATCTATATATATACCTATATATATATGTGGACCTCTTCATATACACTTATTTTCATATATGAGCATTTATGTAGATATTTTCTCCTGTGAATACATCTCCATTACCCCATTTCATTTAGCATAAATTTAAGCATTTAGAGATATATGTATATATTTCTCATTTAAGTTTAAGCAGGGTATTTAGATATTATCATAGGCATTTCAGTCATGTTTTAACCATTGCATTGTATATTTCAGTGTAATCCAAGTGTAATTACTTAGGCATTGTCATTGATGTGAAATTTTCAAATCTCTCTTTTGTATGCCGTATTTCTCGTACTAATTCTTCTTTGCAGGGAATATCTGGAAGATGTTGATTCTTTGGTTCTATACATTTTTTTTTTATCTTTATGCTAGCAATGTAACAATCAAATGTAAACTTTGGAATAATATTTATTTTTCTGCTTAGATTAAGATGCATTTCATATAGTTTGAATTCCTGCAATATCCTGATTACGTGGTTCATACATTTTATTTCAAAAACACTGTGGATGAACACGAATGGCACGTGCACTAACTCTTAGAGAGTTGATGAACTCGGTGGAGTCCATATTTACGGCCCTAGTCGGAATATGGACGAGGCCTAGATTCAACATCTTTTTACTAGTCACACAGAGCCTACACTCTTAAGCTATCTTCAAAATTGCACATCATATTTCCAATTTTGCAAAATATTGTGAATTAAATCAATTAAACTCTGAACATGTTCATGGCCACAGTCAGAATATGTGAAGGATTTACTTTGACTTAATACACATTTTTCCAACAAATTTCTCAGAAAATCTTTCCAGATGTTATTTTCAAAGTGCATTCATCCATTCAAATCATTTGCATCATGGTATCTCTTGTATTTCTCATGATTTTCTCAAGAAAATTCTATTACAAGGAAATCAATTTCTCTAGAAACTCTAAAAATTTTCAAAGCTGGATTTTCCAAGTCAAGTTTTTCCCTGATTTTCCCTGGAAAATGTTATTTTCTTAAGATTCATTTTCAAAAGGAATTTTTCATCTTTCTCAAGGATCAAAATCGATTTTTAAATATTTCAAGGTCAATATTCTCAGGATTTCAGTTTCCCGATTTTGGATTTTCCTTTTCTAAAGCGTTTTCCAATAAAATTTAGTCATTTTCCAAAGAAAGTTTTCAAAAGTTCGAATTTTCCTAGATGAATAGTTCCTCTTCAAGTTTTTTCTCAAGAATTCTCTCCCTTTTCTCAGGATTTTCTCATATCATCATAAACTTTCTGGTGATTTCCAAATCATTTTCATCTGAGTTTATTGAGAGATTGATTTCCATCTTTTGACTGAGAAATACTTTTCAACTCCATAGCATTTTCTGAGCATACATCATATTTCCAACCTACATTTTACAAAATTTCATAGCACATGTTTGAATTCTCTGTGCATCTAGGATAGAACAGGATTTTGATAATTTAACTAAGTCAAGCACATTTTTGGTCCTTGGTTTGATTGCCCATGTTAAAGGCGGCAGGAACGGTCGAACCTCGTACCGAAAAGTTGAGCCCCATCCCATGGATTTTCCCGCTATTTTAAAAAACGGAGGCAAGTATTTCAAAATAATTTCCAAAATCCGGTCAGGTTTGACCCGCGAAAGCATTTTCCTCTCTCTCCCGCAAGGGAAGGGAAGATGAAAAAATTTTGCGATGATAACAGGTTTGGCGACCGTGATGGGACTTGTCCTTGTCTGATCAAAAATGTGCTTAGCTTAGTTCAATTATCGAAACTGTGCTCACAAAATGTTAGCTCTTTTATTTTCTGATATCATGCGAACCTAGGAGCCTAGATTCTGACCTAGCTGACATTGATTGCATATAGCTTAGGCATGGTTTGGTAGGACCAGATTGAGGAGATATTTTCATGCTCACATAGACTTAGGTCTAAATACAACTCTCCTCAATTTAGGATCTGAATGCAAACAATGTATGCTTCTTCAAAAGTTTTCAAAAATCTATGTCTCTAGGATTTAGAGCCCTCTATTTCTTGCATGTGATCATTTTTTTAAACCTCCTTTACCTACTTTTTACCCGGTCTTCACGTTGCTGGGCTCTCTTCCAGAACCCTAGTTCGGGACAGAGCCTCACAACTGGGCCACTTATTTGGGTTAACGCCCCCCTACCACGTACAGTGGGCCACAGTCCGAAGTATATCGGTAGGCGCTCAAGGATGTTGGAAAACCTTACCTTAGAACCGGAGTTGAAATTATATGCCACGTACCTCGGATGTTGGTTCGGGTATATTGGCATAACTGGATTGGACAAAGATGATCTGAACCTAGAGTTTGGATTAGGGTCCTACAGCTATTTTCAAAATGATGCATCTAGAGTCAGCCTTTTAGGGAGTGTTGTATGTGCATAAATGTTTGTACAGGATGTGACTGTTTGTATGTTACCTTTATTCCTCTCATATTCCCCAAAAATATTTTTTTAAATATCCATATTCTCATCTTTTCGTTTTATTTTCTCAAACCCTGGATGATTTTCCCAAATATCCAATTTCTTTCAAAACTCCCAGTGATTTTTCATTCTTCCTTTCTATTGGATCTCGAATTTCCAGCTGCATTTTATATCCTGCCTGCAAATTTTTCAAATATTCCATAATTTTCCTAAGTCTGATTCTGAGTCTTCCTTTGTTTTCAGCCCGATGGCATCCAGTCAAATCGACCCTATTTTTCCAGAAGGTCACATCTCCTACGAGGTGCGACAAGGTCGTCCCGAACATCAAGCCCTTAGCACCAGAACTTTCATTCCTCGGTGTTATTATTCATGGCTTAAAAGCTTTTCTCGCATGTTCCCGGACCATTTGAGCGAGTGCGGATTAGAATTGGCGTCAGCAGTCGGAAAGCAGACCATCAACGGCAACCTGATCCATGCTATGGCAGAGCGATGTAATCCACGAACTTGTACCTTCTGATTCCCGTGGGGAGAGATGACCCTTTTAATGGATGAATTTTCAGAAATTATGGTATTACTAGAACCAGCCGATCAACCAGGAGATCCGTTAGAGCATCAATTCCTTATCAATGTCAAGGGTTTGGACCCCCGACACTCATTAGCTCGTATGACAGGCTGTCGATCCTGGCCCCTGATTCAGTTGGACAGAAATGAATATGTCAATTTGCTTGAGTTATACCATCAATATGGAACATTCGTCGAAGTCAGTTCACTATCAAGGACAGCTAGAGAAAGGATTCAGAATGCAATGGTTTTATGCATTGTAGGATTAGCCCTCTTCCCGGATGGACAAAACTACATGGATATCAGGATAATCCAGCTCATGAAAAGATAGGGAAGTCGACAGACTAACCGTCTCTCCGTAGCCATGGCAACGCTTGCTTTTTTGTATCGGGGTTTGACTCATTTCTCACTTGGAGAATCCATCTTAGTTGAAGAATGCATTTACGCGCTTCAATCCTGGTTCTTCCAGCATGTTCCAGCCCGAGCAAATTCTTTCAGATACAATGGTCAAGAACTTCTTCCAGTGGCGCAGTACCGATCCATGATTGACAGCATTCAAGAAGATGACATAGTCTGGGACTACTTTGATCGACAATTATCCCCTCCCAGATACACATATGCTTATGGCAAGCGGTTCAAGTTGCTGGGACCTTTCCTCTGCACTTACTACCAACCGGAGCGATGTGTTCGGCAATTCTCCCAGAGACAGCAATACGTTGAAACTCGACTACTATTAGGGGCTATGGCAGAATTCAATCTCACTTCCGCACAATGGTCCGGGGCATATCATTCTGCCCGCTACGGTTGGGATTCCTTTGTCACTCTCAAATTCTTTCCTGGTCCTAAAGTGTCTTCTGATTATCATGAATGGTGGCAAATTGTTTGTCCTCCACCTTTTTGTCAAGATCAATAAAAGTTTAAAATTTATCATTCCAATAAAATTTTCTCTCTCTCTGTTGTGGTTTGACGACCTCGCCTAGGTAACAAGGTACATTTTTCCGTTGTTTATTTCTCTTTCAAAGAATGACAACACAATTGTCGTGATTACTGTGACGACTCAATCCCTAGTAATGAGATAACTTTTTCAAATTGTCTACCATATTTCCAGCAGAGAATGACACATGTCACCTGCTTTTTCTGAAAAGAGTAGAGGATGACACATGGCATTTGCTTTTTCTGAGGAAGTGAGAGCTTGACATGTGTCCTCTGCAGGAGACACACTCCAGATGGCGCCACCTCAGAGGAGACAAGCTTACTTTTTCTGGAGGAATCTAGGAGTGACACGTGTCTCCTACTTTTCTGAGAAAAGTAGGGAGAGACATGTGTCAGGCTACTTTTCTAGAAGGAGTAAGAGGTTGACACGTGTCCCCTGCAGGAGACACACTTCAAGTGGCGCCACCTCAGAGGAGACAAGCTCCACTTTTTTCTAGACAGGACAACCTATGACACTTGGCCTCTCCTGGTGTTCTTTGAAATGACACATGGCGCAGGATGGATAGGGTGACACATGGCAGATAAATGGGATGACATGTGGCGGCTTCTTAGGGTAGCCCCACACTGACACTTGGCATGGAAATGGGAGGAGAGAGAAAAGACAAGTGGCACCAATCCAGGGGACAAGGCTCCTATATTTTTGGGTTTTTCAAAATTCAAATTTTCAAAAGAAAAGCCTATGTGACACCACCTTAATGTGGGCCCCACATTGCTTCTTTATTGAAATAAGGACAAGACAACAACTTCTTTTTGGAATTTTCATAAAATCTGGACTAATTGGTAAAACAGGAATTTTTGGAAAGAGTTGGCCCCTGTAGGGCAATTTTGTAAAAGGAAGATATTTGAAATTGTCAAAAGGGCAAAATCTGAGTTGAAATTTATTGAAAATTATCCAGATTGTTTTCCTGGGGAAATATTTTGAAATTCAGAGCCCTGGGGGTAAAATGGGAACAATTGATAACTTTGAAGACCCAGGGTTTTGAAATCAATTTTGAAAAGAGTTAAAATTCTAATCTGGATTGAAAATTTTGAAATCAAGAGTTCTGGACCTCGAAATGACATGCTGTGCAGTGCAGTGATATGAGATGCTCATGCAATGATATGCAATGCCATGTCTTATGAAATGCAATCTTGAACCAAGACTTGGAGATGTCTGTCTCCTGTCAGGAGTAAAATTTTGAACATCTGAGCTGAAAATAGAGAAATTTTGAGAGTTGCAGATGAAATTTTGACTTTTGTAAGGTCCGGGCTCAGAAAATGACCATTTTGCCCTCCAGCGATTTCAGAGGCTGGATGATGATGCTTGGTGGAAATTTCGGGGAGGTGAATGAAAATTTGGGGTGTTTACAGGTTCGCTTACCCACTTCACCCCAATGGATTGGTGATCGACAGGGTCGCCCGTACAAGGCTTCATACGGTGCCATCCCAATGCTAGCGTGGTGGCTATTATTATAAGCAAATTCAGCCAACGCTAGATGGGAATCCCAATCACCTTTCCATTCCAGCATACAGGCTCTTAGCATATCCTCGAGAGTCTGTATGGTTCATTCTGATTGCCCATCTGTTTGGGGATGGAATGCTGTACTGAACTTGAGTTTCGTCCCCAGGGCTCTCTGAAGCTGCTCCCAAAAGTGAGAGGTGAACTTCGAGTCACGATCAGATATGATTGAAATCGACACTCCATGGAGTCTAACGATTTCCCGAATGTAGATTTCTACCAATCGTTCGGTTGAATATCTGGTGTTGATTGGTAGGAAGTGAGCGACTTGGTGAGTCTGTCCACGATCACGCATATTGAATCGTGTTGTCTCTTGGATCGAGGCAATCCAACGATGAAATCCATCGTAATGCCTTCCCATTTCCATTCCGGAATCTCGATCCGTTGCATTTTTTCCACCAGGTCGTTGATGTTCGATCTTTACTTGCTGGCAGATCAAACACTTCGAGACAAATGTAGCCACATCACGCTTCATACCCCTCCACCAGTACTTTCTCTGTAAGTCCCAAAACATTTTTGTACCTCCAGGGTGGATAGTGTACTTGCTACTATGGGCCTCCTGGAGTACTTCCTGTCTTAGCTCAGGGTTATTTGGAACCCAAATCCTTTCTTCCATCCATATTCCTCCATCTTCTTTTAAATGGAAGAAAGTGTCATCCTTTTCAGCACGAGCTCTCAATTCCAAGTACTGGGGATCCTTGAACTGTTCGGCTACGATGCGATCGAGGATCTCGATATGGATCGTCAGGCATGTCAATCGAATCTTTCCTGGATCAGCTAGGAATGACTTCCAACTGACAAAATCCTCCATCAGCTTCCACTGTCCGGTTAGGCTGGCCAGAGTGCCAACAGTCTTGCGACTAAGGGCATCTGCTACGACATTCGCCTTTCCAGGGTGATAGGAAAGCGTGAATTCATAGTCTTTGAGGAATTCCAGCCATCGTCGTTGCCGCATATTAAGTTCTTTTTGAGAAAAGAGGTATTTTAGGCTTTTATGGTCCGACATGACCTCAAATTTCTCTCCATATAGGTAGTGTCGCCAGATTTTAAGCGCGAACACTACCGCGGCAAGCTCCAAGTCGTGGGTTGGATAGTTTTTCTCATGGACTCTCAACTGTCGTGATGCATAGGCGATTACTTTGCCATGCTGCATCAACACACAACCCAGACCTGTTCCCGAGGCATCGGTATAAGCAACGAAGCCTCTCTGACCAGAAGGTAAGGTAAGGACAGGGGCAGTGGTAAGCCTCTGTTTGAGAACCTCAAAGCACCCCTTACACTGGTCAGTCCATTCGAACTTGACTCCCTTTTTCAACAGTTTCGTCATCGGTACGGCGATTCGGGAGAAGTCTTGTATGAACTTCCGATAATATCCGGCAAGTCCAAGGAAGCTACGGACCTCAGTAATATTTTCTGGCTGCTTCTAGTCCATCACAGCTTCCACCTTCGCAGGATCTACTGCGATTCCATCTTTCGAGATCACATGTCCAAGGAACATCACTTTGTCTAGCCAGAATTCACATTTTGAAAACTTAGCATAGAGTTGGTTATCTTGAAGGGTTTTCAAGACGATTCTCAAGTGCTCCATGTGTTGTTCCTTGTTCTCTGAATATACGAGAATGTCATCGATGAAGACAATAACAAAGCTATCCAAATATGGTCTGAATATCCGGTTCATTAGATCCATAAAGGCAGCAGGCGCATTAGTGAGTCTGAAGGGCATTACTACGAACTCATAATGGCCATATCTCGTTCTGAAGGCAGTCTTAGGTATATCTTCTTCTTTCACTCTGATCTGATGATACCCAGACCTGAGGTCGATCTTGGAGAACACCCTCGCTGTTCTGAGCTGATCAAACAAGTCCTCAATTCGAGGCAACGGGTACTTATTTTTAACAGTTGCCTGGTTAAGCATCCGATAATCGATGCATAACCGAAGGGATCCATCCTTCTTCTTTACAAATAACACCGGGGCTCCCCACGGTGATACACTTGGACGGATGAACCCTTGTTCCATCAGTTCTTCCAACTGACACTTCAACTCACTGAGTTCAGCTGGAGCCATTTGATACGGGGCCTTTGATATCGGCGCTGTTCCAGGTAAGGATTGAATTCCAAATTCAACCTCACGAAGTGGCGGAAGTCCTGGCAATTCCTCAGGAAACACATCGAGAAACTCCCGCACTACTTCCAAACTCTCAAGGGGTTGGTCGTTGGATTTTTCTACCGAGAGACTCAACAGGAAGGCCACACAACCCTTCCTAAGGTATTTTTGTACCTTAAGTGCTGATATGAGCCTTTTCTGTGGAACTGGTTTGGATAACCGGTATTCCATCTTAGGCAATCCGGGTCGAGATAGAATCACTTTGCCCTCACGGCACAAAATCTTGGCATTATTCTGAGCCAACCAATTCATTCCCAGAATGACATCGTACTGTATCATATCGATCAGGATGGCGTCAGTAGGCAAGTGTTGCCCAGCTATCTCAATATCCAAGTTCTTCACACACCAGATACATTTGGTGCGTGAACCCAACGGGTTATACACTTCGATCATTTTATCAACCGGTTGCACCGAGGCGTAGAGTTGTTCGGTGAAATCGTCGGAGATAAACGTATGAGTAGCACCACAATCAAAGACGTAAGCTGCATGTCCATTAACAGGTACGGTGCCTTCAATCAGGTCACCATTTTCGACTTGTTCAGTCGTTACAGCATATACACGACCTGCAGCAGGCCTTTGTTCGATCCTAGGGGGCGGTCGTTGGAACTGCGAACGCTGTGGTGCTGGTCGAGAGGGTCCGGCAGATCCGGCATTACTCCTCTGTTCATCTGCAGCCTTCTTGGCGCAATCCCTTATAAAGTGGCCCATCTTGCCACAATACAAGCAACCACCCATGTCACGAGGACATGGCTTTCCGGGGTGGTTCACACGACACCTTGTGCAGCTGAAGTTGGACTGCTGACCATTCTGAGTTGTGTTCTGTCTTGGCCTCACGACTTGTTGAGTGTTGTTCCCTCCTTGGAACTTCTTCTTTTGAAAGGGTTGTCGTGAACCCTGGCCACTTGGGAACGTCCTTTTACGATTCCCACCATTCACTATGGGCTTCTTTGCTACGATCACTTTAGATCGTGCCCAATCCTCTTGGATCTTTGAAGCTGCTGCTACTGCAGCCTAAAAAGTTGAAGGCATGCTTGTTACTACTCGAGATCGCAGCCCTTCGCGCAGACCATTCACATATTTGTCGGCCCTTTCTTGGTCTGTTTTGAATAGTCGAGAGCAGTAGCGCTCCAGATTCTGAAATTTGGTGGTATAGTCCATCAGACTCATACCGCCCTGTTCCAACTCCAGAAACTCCATCTTTTTCTTGTTTCTGGAATGCAACGGGAAGTAGTTATCCATGAAAGTTCTCCGAAAGTCAGTCCAAGGAATGACTTCGACTTGTGAGAACTGGATAAGTTTAGTGGTATCCCACCACTTCCGTGCATTATCTTTTAACCGGTACGTGCCAAAGTTGGTCTTCTTCTCTTCTGGTACTCCCAGTACTGAGAAGGCACGTTCCGTCTCTTCGATCCAACTCTCCGCGAGCTTCGGATCGGCTCTGCCAATGAAAACTGGCGAATCAAGCTTGAGGAACTTCTCATAAGTCACTCCTCCCAGGTGCTCATTTCGTGGTGCGATTGGTTCTGGCCTCATTTCACGGATGGCTATAACCAGGTTGTTGAGTGTTTCCAACATGAATCCTTGCGTATGGGACTCCTCGCTCGGCATGGTTCTCCTCGTCGTAGGAGCCATTTATCTAATCATACACAAGCACTTGTTTTTTGTTTCTCGATGTATATGAGAAAGTAAAAGCTTTATTTACTTAATATACATCACATTTACACAAGCCGCGCCTTACACAAAACGTCATGCCGCACTGGCAGACTTTAGGCGTTGAGAAACTATATACACGAGTCTATTGACTCCAACACACTACCAGTCTCTTCTAGGAACTGGATTTCTTTCTTGACCCAAACAACCCGAAGTATCATTTGCTTCCACATTGCCTTGGTGCAGGCACAACCAGTTTCGGCTTGGGCGGCACTTCCGCGCTCTCAAGCGAATCTTGTGGGTAGATCAGTGATGTTGGTCCACTTGCCCACTCAGTGGCATCATGGCTCGGGGAATCCGAGACCATAACGGGATAATAAGAGTTGTATCCCTCTCCTTGGTTATTCAGACTCGGCGTTTGTGAAGCCGCTCCATTCCCCCATATAATGGTACTATGATCCGAGGAATTCGAAATCATAATGGGATTATAGAAGGAGTTGTTGCATCCCTCATCCTGACTGTGCAAGCTAGGCGTACGTGATGCCTGTTGATAGCCTTGCGATTGACCAAATCCCTCAAGGAAGTTCATGTCAAACCCTACCAGAGACGGTAGTTCATCTGAAGTTGCTGGGGTACGGCTACTCCCTCTACGGGAGTAATGTGGCCCACTAACATGCGAGGTCTCATCCCTAAGACCAAGCGATCCCCGCCGACCCATATCGGCGGTATGTTTCATTTGGCATTTGTTGGCGGAATGCCCTTCTTCGCCACAGTATTGGCAGTCTTGGACTTCATACGGGCATATCCACTCATCGTGCATGACCTTGCAACGATAGCAGTATCCACGCGAGTCATGAGTTGCCATCTATACAAAGATGCACCCAGATCTAAACAAAAAGTATAAAAACATATACTTACAGTGCGATATTGTGACATGACGGATCTTGAACCAGGTTTCTCAGACACAGGCTCTGATACCAATTCTGTAACGCCCCGGATTTTCAAAACAAAGCTAAGTTAAAATTTTCATGAATTTCTTTTTTTTTTCTTTGCAGCGGAACTTAGAAAAGCTTTTAGCAGCGGAATAAGACGATAATGAGTCGTCGGTTTTAGAAAACTCCGAGCACGTTGCAGGTATGTGGCCAAGCAACTCATTGACCACCAACGTGTTCCATTTTATCAAAAACCACATGTTTATTACAACATCACTGCTTAGAAAAGCAGTATAGGTTCAATAAAAGGAAGCAGTACAACTCTGTCTAGAGAAACCCTGGAACTCGATGCCGCCATGCTCCGCATATCGCCACGCAGGTCCAACACCTGAAATCCCCATAAAACGGGGTCAGAACCACTGAGGGGCTGGTAAGAATGCAGTCATACACCCATTCAACTCAAGTACAATAATGACCACTCAGGGTCGCAATGCGCAATAACGACGCTCAAGTCTCCAAGACTTAGCGTATATCGCAAGAGCCTCCGCAGGGCTATGAGTTGAATATCCGCTCAAGTCCTCATGACTTAGAGCAAGCCTTTTCAGGGCTGTGATTTGGATAACCGCTTAAGTCTCCAGGACTTAGCCATGACCTCTTCCGGGTCTTAAAGTGATGTCTAACTCAAGTCTTCATACTTGGCACATCCGTATCCCACGCATCGAAGGACAGCTCCTCGAGCTTCGCTTAGTCGTGCGGATACAACACGGGTCTTTGCTCAGTCGGTCCAGTCGTATACCGAACATGACACCTTCACAAAGGTTATGCAGGACTGACTCAACACGTCATCCACTCATACATTCAAAGCATCGCTGTACCTAGAACTAATGCATTGTTTGATAATTAACCGCTCCCGCCTTTGGTACGCAGGTAGAGCTATTGTCCGGGCATCAACGCGACGTTCTGGGGGTTGATTATTCTATGTATTTTAGATACCCCAGAGGCCTGTTGACCCTATCCATAGTAGGGCAGTGTGTTCCAACTGGGAGAACCCTACTAGGCCCATATTCGGATGCATCCTCTACTTGCAGTAGTTGGGTTCAATCCTTAGATCTTAAGGATAACCACGACCCTAAAACCCATGAGTGACTGAGGCCATCGTGGACTCTATCAGGTCCAAAGTAAAACACGTGTCACTCAAGGTTGTACCATCACTGTCATTCCACAATGAGCATAATTCCTGAAGGGGTCTGCTAGTCTTATAATTACTTGGACAGAATCTGCATGCCATTTAGGCAGCCCGTGCTTTTAGCACTACGGGAGTATGTACCCGACCCCATTGAGTCCGCCCCAACACAGTCATTACTGAGGGGGTACCCCTAACACGATTTTCAACCGCGGGGTATGTGCGACCTTAAGTCTTATTCATATCCATGCAGAACACCGCTCTTTGGCACTTCGGCCACCACGAGCATCACACCTCTTTGGGTGGAACAACACACTCTGGCTCTTCGGCCCTTACGAGTCTGGTTACGTAACCGTTCTCAATGAGCATGCATATGACTCGATCTAAATAGATCGGCTACTCGGCGTATTTTTACGCAACGAGTCCAAACCTAGCCAAGGCGCAACCTCTACTCCGGCTGAGCGGCCCTTACGAGCAAGGTGCCCTTGCAGGCACAAGGATACGAGCCGATCTGGCATCGTTCCATCAACGGACATCATTATGCCGTTCCATTGGTTCTGGCAGCTCTTCTGCCAACCATTTCGTCAGCACCTCCCCTGCTCTATCGGCAGCGGTGCGACGAACCCTTCCACGTTGTAGAAGGCATTCCATGAACTGGGTATCACTCTGTTATATGTCAGAGTATCCTGCTACATTCTTTCTGAGCTATTCTTAGCTTCTTCAGAATTTTCAGCAGCACTTCCTCTCTTTTACGGAGAAAGCGTGCGTTTCTTTTATCCATTTCAGCGGCATCTCCCCTCTTTGGTGGGAAATCGCTACGCTTAACTCAGGAAATGGACGTGCACCGTTGTGCGTACTTTGCATCCATCAAGGTTGCAGGAACCCTGGGCCATAGCCAGGCCATACGTATTTGACTTAGTCTTTACGTAAAGAGCATTTTGCCAAAAAACCGAAGCCTTTCCAATAGGGGCTTCATTCGTCAAGCAGAATCTTGAACGAGGAGCGGTCAGGGAATCGCATTGGCGATTTGGAGTTTGATCTCCATTTGAACGCTCATTTATGCGCTATATATGTAGTATAAGCAGAAGCCTGTGCTTTATACAGCGGCGGCGTAAAGAAATGCATATACTATTGTTCAGGGTGTATAACTGAACGAAATATTCTACATATATAACAAAACAGAAGCCTTGGCATTGTTCGACGTGACAGCGTAAGTAAATACATTGTATAATCGGAAGTGCAATAATCGGAAATACATAAAACAGGGAGCCTTGGCATCATACGATGCGACGGCAAAGGTAAATTACATAGCCTGTGCGATATAGGACGCGTCGGCAGAATCAACAGATATACACCTAGATCCGCATCCAACGATAGTTACGAGGCGAGCGCGTGAACACCGAAATGTCCTAGAGGGCTCAACCAAGAACTAGGGCGAGATACCATTTTTGAAGAACGCATATACTGCGCATTCGAACATATATATCCAACGATAGTTACGAGGCGAGCGCGTGAACACCGAAGTATCCTAGAGGGCTCAACCAAGAACTAAAGCAAGATACTACTTCAGAAAGTATATGTTATATACAAACAATCAAATACTTGAGAGAGATGGTTTAATGAAGCGAACTTACTTCAATTTGAGGAAGAAATGACTCCGATTGCTTCAAACGCTTCAAACGAGGCTCGACTTCGAAAAAGGATCAACTTCGAACTTCGGACAAAAAAAGACTTGGACTTTGACTTTGAACCAAACCAGGTTCAAGTCAAGTCAACTGGGTTCAGACTTAGGTCAAGTAGGTTCAGACCTAGGTCAGGTGGGTTAGGACCAGGTCAGGCAGGCTCAGACCAGGTCAAGCAGGCTCAGGCTAAGTCAGGCAGGCTCAGACCAGGTCAGGCAGGCTCAGACCAGGTCAAGTGGGCTCAGGTGGGCTAGGCTAGGTAGGGGAGGTTTGGGAAAAGGAGGAGAGAGAGAGGGGTTGGCAATTTTTAGAGAGAGGGGGGCTCCTCTATTTATAGGAAGTGAAACTTGGGCCCCAAGTTTCACTTTTACCCTTATACCCCTTGGCTTTTCAGAAATCCCTTCCATGGAAGGTGCTGGAAGGAGCTGGAAGGTCCTGGAAGATGCTGGAAGGTGCTAGAATATTCTAGAATATTCTAGAACATTTTCTGAGAAATATTTTTGTGGGTCCCACCAATATTTCCGTGGGTCCCGCAAGAATTTCGGGTTTTCGGCGATTTTTTTCCGAAAAATTCTGAGTACGCCATTCCCTTCGTATTGACGTAACTAAGAAAGTTCGCTCTCAGGAATCCTTTGATTTCGTTCAAGTAGGAAGTTATGGCTTCCAGAGTGTTTGAGCATATATTCGTGATTTGACGAAAATCCTAAGTATAACTGACTCGCAGGAATTGATTCGTTTTGCATTTTGAGAGAAAATGCTATTTTTACCGGTAATTGCCTCATGAATTTATTCAGATATTTTCTGAAAAATTGCGGGTCTTACAGACATCTTTACCAGAAGATGCTCTTGATGGAACAACAGGAATTATAGGTGCTTTTTTTAGAAAACTGAGAATATCAGCAAATGCTTATACCCAACTTTATCCTCGTACAAGCAGCTATTACAGGAATAGCTCTTGTCCTTCAACTGAAAGACAACCCCCTTTAGGGTTGATTATCACTCAGATTCAACCTATTCTATTGATGTAAGATAATATCAAACATAACAGATATACCTATTCCATCTAGAAATCAGAGACCAACATTTCAGAAGGAATGATGGGGATATAGGGAACTAGCTAATGAAGGCTAGTGCTGCTGCTACTTCCAGTCTTGAGCAATGGTTCACACAACCCCAGGATCATTCCTATTGAGGAAGTCACCGACAACACAGATAAACGTGAATATGGTGGGTTATGCTAAAAAAGGAAATATAGCAGGGAAAATTAGTTGAAAGCAGAAGGAAATGACGAAATCCATCACTCCATGGATCCGAGAAGTGGCCCAAAACAGGGCAACCGACATATATGAGGTGAAGAGGATAGTATATTGTGAAACACGGCCAGCACATGGTGCCATACGAACAAAGTCTGCATAGATTATAAATATCTTTATAACTCTTAATCAAAATGAACGAAGAATCAGGCAGAATAAAAAAAATGAAAAGATTACATTGAAACAGTGGAGAAAGCATAAATAATCAAAATATCACCGATGATCCCTAATTAATAGAAAATAATCTGGAAACAACATACGTTAAAGCGATCAGAAAAAAAAATAGCTATATAAACCAGAAATCAATGACGGGAATAACACAGACCAAAGCAAAATTAAGGTGAAAAATGAAAATCGAAAGAGAAGGAACAACATAAAATAGGAATTTGAATACATTGAAACAGGGATAAGCAATGTACTGTATTAATGAACGAGACGTTTCAAATGATGATTATAGGCCAACAACAGAATTTCGAAGCATGAAAGGCATTAAAACATAAAGGAAGGATAATATACTATTGTAAACATAGATAAAAAAAAAAAATGTCGAATATCAACAAATGATAGCCTATCAACCAGAGAAATTTGATAAATATAAAAGAGAATGTAGGATCAATTGATCCATTGCTATTGCACAGAGGTGGTTTGACGTTGCAAGGCAACTCAAGCACTACCCAGGGTGCGTTAGTGAAGCAAAATAAATGGAAAGGAAAATTTTAGTGGGATTTATGTAAAAGAAATCAGAAGAAAGGGAGGTTAACTAAGAAGAAATGAAAAAGGAGAAGAGTATTGGCCTTACCAGAAATGCTGAGGATTAACTTTCTTACAGGCAACTGCAGGGAAGACGCCTTGCAGAGATGTTCTTCTTCTTATTCTTGCAGGGATTTTGATGATGGATATCAAAGAATAAAAGCCGATGATGGATTAGCCGAGAACTTGATTAAGTGGGATGCCAAAAGGGGTGTCGATAATGGATTAGAAGGAGAAGAACCCTCGACCAGCAGAGATATTGATGGAAAAACCCGGATGCCGATAATGGTTTAGCCGGAAAAACACTCGATGTCTTGGAATGAAAAGATGTTGATCCTTGATGATATTGATGGATATTAGCCAGAGAAAAAAAATGGATCCCCCCCAAAGAAGATCGGGGTCTCTTCTTAAGGAGGGCGTGGAAAGCTCGAGAGAGGGGGTTCGTTGAAGATGTGGGGTGAAGAACAGAGGAGTCGGTTTTGAGATCGACGATGGAGAGAGGAGAAGAGGGAAGCGCGGGAAAGGGTCGTTGGAATTCTCCACTTTTTCATAAAGAGGTTCCCTTTTTAGGATTTTTTTTGAAAAA
Source organism: Nuphar pumila (assembly GCF_984573655.1). NCBI lineage: Eukaryota > Viridiplantae > Streptophyta > Magnoliopsida > Nymphaeales > Nymphaeaceae > Nuphar > Nuphar pumila. The sequence goes on from NC_143249.1 coordinate 102,400,015, forward strand.
AATGGTTAAGAAATGAGGTTTTCGGCAAAATGGCTCCAAAAAGCTCAAAAATCCTTCGTCTTTCTTGTAGTTTTTCCCAATTTTTTTGGTTTTTGGTTTATTTTTCTATTTTTTTTTGCTATTTTTAGAAGAAAATCCTAAAGTTTGTGAGAAAACAAAGATTAAAACTATTTTTTTTTTGTTTTTGCAAAAATATTTACAAAAGGGAATTTTTCTGAGAATTTAAAAGTTATTTTGAGAAAATTTCTTCAGAAATGGGTTTGGACCCAAGTTTTTAAAAAAAATATTGGGGTTTTAAACCCCGAATTGATAAATACCATTTGACGGATCCAAACGGATACCGGACGAACTGTCTGAGCTTTTTAAAAGGTTATTTTGGAAATTTCGAGAATTTGATTTTAAATATTGGACAACGAAGCTCAGATTTAGATCTTTTATCTGGATCCGGATCTGAAATTGAGTCAGATATATAAAATGAATTTAATTTCAATAAAACTTGAGAAATAAAATGGAATTTAGATTTTAAAACTGACTCAATTACCCAAAAAAATAAAGATAAAGTGCAAAAAAAGGAAATATTTAAAAGATTTTGAAAAATTTGGGGTGTTTACAGATGCCCCTCTTTGCTACTAAGCCGGTCGAAAGCCGAACTTAGTGGCAAAGATAACACTCCAAATTTTGAAAATGCCCCAGTCAGCAGATCTGAACTGGGTGTGAAGAATTTATTTGAAAGACATGGTTTTTCTGGCTTAGAACCTTATCCTGAATGGCTTGAGGGGGACGAAATCCTCGAAAATGATATGACTGAATAGATAGAAATGAGGAAATCGTGATGGGACTTTGAGTGAAGGTCCCGAAAATGGTGAAGGATTTTGATCAAGTCACATGAATGAGGCGAGATCAATCTTTTGGAATGAGTCAGGTTTAGCCCTTAACCTGGATGGGACGAAGATATATCGAGATAATTTGGGATGGGGAAAGGAATATAAGTGAACCTCGATGGGACATTTCTGAGAGAAATGCCTCGTGAGATGAAACTCTAGCATGATCCCTTCCTGGATGGATATACAGAGCATGGATTCCTCGATGGGAAGAACCACGATGGGACTGGAGGAAAACGCCTTGTCGAAACAAGACTCAGGTTTAACCCAAACCTGAAAAAGGAAAAATACCTCGAGGCACGAGGTTCAGGCTTAACCCTTATCCTGAAAGGGACGACCATACAGAATCCTCAAACGAGGAAGCCGTGATGGGACAACAAATGCATCGCAAAAGCGAGATTCAGGTTTAACCCTTGACCTGAGTGGGGGGGGGGGGGGAATCGCACGAAGTTCTCAAATGAAGAAACCGTGGAAGGACTAGAAAGGATATCTAGTCGAAAATGAGACTCAGGTTTAACCCTAACCTGAACGGAAAGATACCTCGTGGAACGAGGCTCAGGCTTAACCCTTAACCTGAAAGGGGCAACCATACGAAATCCTTGGATGAAGAAACCATGATGGGACCTTCGGAATTTGGACGAACAAATCCAAAAGGGGTTTGCGAGAAGAGAAAAATAAGAGATTCCCTAAAGCTTGAAAAGGGGATGATCTCGGGCGTCTCATTGCTGAGACTAAATCAGCTTTCTAAAAACAGACGACCTCTCGCAGAAGGTTTGGGTGATACCTCGAGGAGCGAGGTAACAGGTTTAATCCTTAGCCTGAATGGATACAGGATCCTCGAAGAGCGGGGAAACTGTGATGGGACCTCTAGACTTTGCACAACAAGTCCGAGAGGGATTTTGCAAAAGAATGAAAATGGGGGTCCCTAAAGCTTGAAAAGGGGTTGTTCTTGGGCGCCTCATTGCTGAGACTCAAAATAGCTTTTGACAATAACAGACCTTTTGCAAAAAGTTCAGGTTTAACCCTTATCCTGAGCGAGAACTGTCTATGGTGGGACAGTGGGGAACGCAGGGAAGTGTGCAAATCTAAGAGCGCTCAGATTAGACGGAAGGAAAGGACTTTTCAGTCCTAAGGAGGGATGACGTCAGGATACGTCAAAACGAATATCAAGTTCACACTTCATTTTGGGATAATGAGAAAGTATTGCCAATAAGATGCCAAAAATTGTAGTTGATCTAAAAATGATTGAATTGTGCATGAAAATATCACCTCTTTCTACCCAGAGTATTAGCTCCAATTGGGCTAACTCTGTAGAATCAAGAATCAAATTCAAATTTGTTGCTGTTGAGCTTCTTTAAGGAAGATATCAATTTTCTTGATATGAGAAGAGAGGAAAATATTCTTAGTTTCATAAAAGCGATTGGGTGAAAAGATATTGATAAAAGAATTTCACATAGATAATTCCTGACAATTTCGGGCAGTTTGTTATCCTGGGCATTTCCCACGATGAACTTTTTGCACTCTTTTGAATCATGGAGCTTTCTTGGGCTTTTTTACATCATCCTTTATTTTGGAGATGTCCTGACTTTTCTCTCTTTTTCATGGGAAGGGTACGTCACAAACTCCTTCATCTTGGAGATGTTCCGATCCTTCTTTTTCTTTCTCAGTGATTAGGTTGATGATATAGGTTCATTGGTCAAAATTCTCTAGGTGATAGTGGAAATCGAATATCTTTTAGGGTTTGTCGGTAGGCTCATCACATCCGCCTTCATCTCGACGGTGATCTGAACTTTCCCTAGAAGGATCCGTCACAAACTCCGTCATCTTGGAGATGTTTCCAATCTTCTTTGGCCCCGGGGGTTTACTTGCTTAATTCGTCTTCACCTTGATGAAAATTGAGAGATCCCTTTTGCGGATATTTGATTGCAGCTCAAATGACTGAGCGGATATGGATTGGGTAGGTTCTTTTTACTGCCCAGGATATTTCCACTGTCTTACTGCCAAAAGAATGATCTTTAAGAATGTGCCATAGCTATGATCAATATCGATTCACTTATGGCTTTTCAACATCATTGAATTTTTCCTTTGCCGGTCATATCGAAGATTTTTTTTCATCCTCTTGGTTGACCAACAGAAAAAGCCTGAATTCAGTTCTTTATTTCGTAAAAGTCTTGCTCTTTGGGAAATAATACTAAAGGTAGTTTGAGGTAATTCTTTATGTGATGAAAATTTTGAGATCAATAATGACTTGATAACAAATTGGCAAAATATTCTTAAAATCATTGATGAAAGAGATCGCTTGATATCGAATCGACACGTCCGTGACAAAATTCTCCTCTCTTTTTCCCCAAAAAGAGAGACTCAGGCTTAGTCCTTACCTTAATGGAAAGTTGGAAATACTCCTCTCTTCCCAGAAAGAGGAGGTGTTTGCAAAACGGAACTTTCGAAGAGAAATTAAGTTTTCATCAAAACTCCCTATCTCTAGGCTTCTCTTATGGAAAGGCGGCCGAAAAACAAAGTTGAGAAAGTATCACAGAGGGATCGAGTCCATCACACTCTCCCTAGAAGAGGGTCCTCTGTGAAGGGGTTGGCCAAAGATGCGAAAAATGGGGGCCACAAAAAGAAACGAGCTTCCGTCGAAGCTCTCCCTAGAAAAAGGGTTCTTTTGTGTAAAGTTGGTTGTTGTTTTGCAAACTGTTCGCGAAGAAAAACGAGTTCCTTCAAACTCTCCCTGGAAAAGGGTTCTTGCGAACGAAAGACGGTTGCATGCGCAAGGAACAAGCTCCCTCGAACTCTCCCTGAAGAGGGTCCTTTGCAAGAGAAAATGATTGATTTTTTGATAAAATGATGACCCGAAGGTCAAAATTGAGAATTTAGAGCTTGAGTAATAATGATTGGTTAGTACAAAGACTGAACCTGGAGGGCTAACTGATCAGTCAGCCAAACAACTAGCACGAGCGCTAGGTGTACCAGCACTGGATTTCAAAGAAATGCCCCAGTACGAGTGCTGGGTTTTAAAAAATGCACACCAGTACGAGCACTGGGTTTTTGAAATGCACACCAGCACGAGCACTGGGTTTTTCAAAAGGAGAATTGAAAAATGAGACCGACATTCAAAGATACTCGAGAATTAAGCGAGAATGATTGCCGGTGTTTCAGGATTATCTTTTACCCTGAAGGGGAAGTTCAAGGAGAACTCCGGTCCAAATACGAGTATTAGATCGACAAGGGAAATTCAAGAGAAAATAAGGACATACAAAAGTGAAAAATCCAAGTCGGGACTCGGTTTTTTCAAACACAAGAAATGAGTGAGAATCGAGTTTGAAAACTCGAATTTTCAAAAGAACGATTTATCCAACACGAGCATTGGATTCAAAAGGAAGTTCAAGTCGGAACTTGAGACTTCAAAAATAAGAATATACAAAAAGGAAAATCCGAGTCGAAACCCGGTTTTTAAATATAAGAAAATGAATGAGAATTGAGTTTGAAAACTCGAATTCTCAAAACAACGATTTGTCCAACACGAGCATGGGATTCAAAAGGAAGTTCAAGTCGGAACTTGAGACTTCAAAAATAAGAATATACAAAAAGGAAAATTCGAGTCGGAACCCGGTTTTTAAATATAAGAAAATGAATGAGAATTGAGTTTGAAAACTCAAATTCTCAAAACAATGATTTGTCCAACACGAGCATTGGATTCAAAAGGAAGTTCAAGTCATAACTTGAGACTTCAAAAATAAGAATATACAAAAAGAAAAATCCGAGTCGAAACTCGGTTTTTAAATATAAGAAAATGAATGAGAATTGAGTTTGAAAACTCGAATTCTCAAAACAACGATTTGTCCAACACGAGCATTGGATTCAAAAGGAAGTTCAAGTCGGAGCTTGAGACTTCAAAAATAAGAATATACAAAAAGGAAAATCCGAGTCGGAACCCGGTTTTTAAATATAAGAAAATGAATGAGAATTGAGTTTGAAAACTCGAATTCTCAAAACAACGATTTGTCCAACACGAGCATTGGATTCAAAAGGAAGTTCAAGTCGGAACTTGAGACTTCAAAAATAAGAATATACAAAAAGGAAAATCCGAGTCGGAACCCGGTTTTTAAATATAAGAAATGAATGAGAATTGAGTTTGAAAACTCGAATTCTCAAAACAACGATTTGTCCAACACGAGCATTGGATTCAAAAGGAAGTTCAAGTCGGAGCTTGAGACTTCAAAAATAAGAATATACAAAAAGGAAAATCCGAGTCGGAACCCGGTTTTTAAATATAAGAAAATGAATGAGAATTGAGTTTGAAAACTCGAATTCTCAAAACAACGATTTGTCCAACACGAGCATTGGATTTAAAAGAAAGTTCAAGTCGGAACTTGAGACTTCAAAAATAAGAATATACAAAAAGGAAAATCCGAGTCGCAACCCGGTTTTTAAATATAAGAAAATGAATGAGAATTGAGTTTGAAAACTCGAATTCTCAAAACAACGATTTGTCCAACACGAGCATTGGATTCAAAAGGAAGTTCAAGTTGGAACTTGAGACTTCAAAAATAAGAATATACAAAAAGGAAAATCCGAGTCGGAACCCAGTTTTTAAATATAAGAAATTGAATGAGAATTGAGTTTGAAAACTCGAATTCTCAAAACAACGATTTGTCCAACACGAGCATTGGATTCAAAAGGAAGTTCAAGTCGGAACTTGAGACTTCAAAAATAAGAATATACAAAAAGGAAAATCCGAGTCGGAACCCGGTTTTTGAGAAAAATATTGATAAGATGGAAAAACGAAATTCTCAGTCAGAACTCAGATGGGAAGGAAATAACTCTTATCGAAAGGTCGGCTTTTTAGAAGGATTGACAAAATGCATGAATAGTTTTCGATGATGAAGAAGATGGGAGATTCATTCGAGATCCTTGACCCAAGGTGGCCTAAGATCCGAATTTATTTATGATGGCTTCAGGATCTTCCCCTATCCTGATGGAACATAGAACAAAAATTTGAGGTGAATTGAAGAATTTATGGGAAATAATTCAGGTTTATCCCTTAACCTGAAGAAGAATAAAATTTATAAAATGGAGAAGAATTTAAAGAGATTTATTGAAAATTTATTTTGAAAAAGAATTCTCACGGGTAGCAGCGATGCTCCTATGAGAGGTATCAGGATTATCCCTTATTCTGAATGGGAACACCTTGGACAATGAGGGTCAGGTTTTTCCCTTAACCTTAGGGGAAAAAATAAATAAAAGAATACCTCATGGGAAAAGAGGCATCAGGATTATCCCTTAACCTTAAGGGGTTTTTAAAGATAAAGGAATAAAATTTTGTAAGATTGATAAAACTTAATGAAACTTGACAAATTGATAAAATTGACAATAAATTGATAAAATTTGATTAGATAAAAAGAAAAATGAAATGAACGCAATTTAATAAAGATAACCAACTTAACGAAGAATTGGTAAGATTTTTATAAAAGGATCCGTTTGATCCTGCCTGCATATGATGAAGGAAGACAAGTATAGATTAAAATAAAATGCCCTAGTATCAGGGGGAAGGATGTGAGAATTTAACAGAAGATTCTTGCTTTATTGAAAGACTTTTGAAGAGTACAAAAGGCTATGATGAACAATTCAAGTGTAAAATCTTTTCAAATATAAAGCGTTAATAGGATCGGGCAGTTCCACCCCATCTGCGTTGATCAGACGATAGGAATTGCGAGGCAGCGCTTCTTTAACCACATAAGGGCCTTCCCAATTGGATGACCACTTGCCCTTCGGCCGATGCTTGAGATGAGCTGTCGATCTGAGCACAAGATCATTGACTCAGAATCTTCTCTCAATAACTGATTTGGCGTAGTGCCGAGCTATCCTCTGACGATAAGCCTGAGCGTGTTCTGCTGCCTTGAGCCTTTTCTCATCTAGTACATCAAGTTGTACCAACCTCTGCTGTTGATACTGATCAAGCGGAAGTTCGATGAGCGATGCAAATTTGAGTGCGGGCTTCTGAACGTGGAGAGGTAATACTACCTCGGTCCCGTAGACGAGCTCTGAAGGAGTAGCATTGGTTGGAGTCCGAATGGTGGTTCGGTATGCCCAAAGTGCGTCATGCATCTTTTCGTGCCAATCGCGGCCTGTTTCCACTGTTCTTTCCAGAATGCGGATCAAAATTTTATTGGTGGCTTCTGCCTGGCCATTTCCTTGAGGATAATAAGGAGCTGAGAAGTGGTGATGAATCCTGAACTTCGAGCAGAAAGTCTTCATCTTCTCATTCTTGAAATGGCTGCCATTGTCTGACACAATATCATGTGGGATGCCGAAACGGCAAAGGAGATTCTTATGGATAAACGAAATCACATGTCGGCCTTCTACTGTTCACAGAGTTACAACTTCGACCCATTTGGTGAAGTATTCTGTAGCTGCGAGGAAATATCGGTGACCATTAGAAGTCGAAGGAGTGATTGGACCAACTACGTCGAAGGCCCACATCGAAAAGGGCCAAGGAGAGACCACAGATTGCAAGTAAGCGACTGGCGCATGAATGGAAGGTGCGTGCATCTGACATTTGACGCACTTCCTTACAAATTGATGGCAATCATGCTGCATGGTTTTCCAATAATATCCCGCCCAGATAATCTGCTTGACGAGTGTTTGGTAGCCGACGTGACCACCATAAATCCCTTCGTGTGCCTCTCGGACAATTTCCATGGCTTCATCTTTATTTAAGCATCTGGCGTACTCAGAATTGAATCCACGACGATAAAGAGTATCGGCAAGGATAAAATACCGGGCTGACATGCGCTGAATCGCATGTTGCTCCTTTCTTGGCATTTTCGATGGAAATTTACCAGTTTCAATGAAATTTTTGATGTCTTGGTACCAAGGCTTCTCTTTCTGAGTGGCTTGGTTCGCTTGCTCAGTTGGAACGTAGGCAGGTTGATCAAGTCTGCCGATCTCGAAAGAACGACAGGATTCACTGTCTTTAAAAGACAAAATGGAACCCAGACAGGCTAGGTCATCTGCTATATGATTGTACTCCCTCTTGACATGGTTGAGCTGAAACTCTTCAAAGTTGCCTATGAGAGCTAAGGCAATCTTTTGATAAGGGATTAACTTTGAATCCTTGACTTGCCATTCAGCATTAACTTGACTGACAACAAGTAATGAGTCGTCGAAGGCATGTACTCTCTTGACATCAAAGTCTTGCAAAATTTTGAGGCCTTGTATTAGAGTTTCATACTCGGCCATATTATGAGTACATTAGAAGTCGAGCTTGAGGGAATAAGGGAGCATCTCCTTTTCAGGGGTGATTAGCAAGATCCCAATCCCTATACCGGACATATTTCTAGCTCCATCAAAGAATAGAGTCCAAACTGGGGACCCCTGAACATTGCAGATGCGATCGTCAGGGAAATCATCTTCTGCTTTGATCTTTTCTGTCAACGGGAAATCTGCCAACTGATCTGCGATGAACTGACCTTTGACTGACTTCTGAGAAACATATTCCAGATCGTACTGCATTAGGAGGACTTGCCATTTTGCAATCCGTCCAGCAAGGAAAGGCTGCTCAAGGATGTACTTGAGAGGGTTAAGTCTTGACAAAATTTTGATTTCTGATGCCAACAGATAATGTCTTAACTTCTGACACATCCATACTAAGGCTAGACATGTCTTCTCCATCTGAGAGTATCTTTTCTCATAATCGATGAAGGTCTTGCTGATGTAGTAGATGGCATGCTCTATCCGACTGCCTTCCTCGTACTGTGCAAGAAATCCTCCGCAAGCATTATGGTTGACGGAAATATATAAAAGGAGTGGTTTCTCGAGTTCTGGTGGCTTCAGAACAGGCGGATTGAGGAGATACTGCTTGATGTTCTTGAATGAGAGCTGACATTCTGGTCCCCACTCAAATTTCACTTCTTTTCTTAACAAGTGATTGAAGGGTTCGCACCTCATGGCCAAATTGGAGATAAAACGCCGAATTGACTGAATGCGACCTTGAAGGCTTCGCAGCTCTTTAAGATTAGTGGGAGGCGGCATATCAATGATCGCCTTTGCCTTGGCAGGATCTACCTCTATGCCTTTCTTGCTAATCATATAGCCAAGCAGCTTGCCTGACTCCACTCCGAAGACGCATTTCTATGGATTGAGTCTCAATTTGTAGAGGATAAGTCTTTCAAAGACTTGGCCGAGAGCATCAAGATGATCCTCTCCTTCTTTGTACTTGACCAGGATGTCATCCACATAGGCATCCATGTTCTTGTGCATCTGGTCATGAAAGATAACTGCCATTGCTCTCTGATAGGTTGCCTCAGCATTCTTGAGCCCAAATGGCATGACTCTATAGCAAAATGTACCCCAAGGCGTGGTGAAGGAAGTTTTGGATTGGTCACGAGCGGCCAATTTGATCTGATTATAGCCTGAGTATCCATCCATAAAGGAAAACATGGCATGGCCTGCCGTGCTGTCAATCAAAAGATCGATGTTGGGGAGTGGATAATCATCCTTCGGGGTTGCTTTGTTGAGATTTCTGAAATCAATACAGATCCGGACTTTGCCATTCTTTTTGGGAACCGCCACGATGTTTGCCAACCAGTCTGGGTATTCGATAGTTCGAATGAATCCTGCCTTCAAGTCCTTCTTTAACTTGCGGTGCTACTCGGGGATCCATTTTTCTGAGTTTCTGCTTGATGGATTTGCAATCTGGCTTCAGCACAAGGCGGTGCTCAACCAACTTGGGATCTAGGTCTGGCATATCCTCATAAGTCCAAGCGAAGACTTCCTGGTGCTGTTTGAGGAAGTAGACAAGACTTTCCTTCTCATCCGAATTCAAGCTGGAACCGATCTTGAGGATTTTTGGATCATCTTCCGAACCGATGTTGACATCCTCTGTTGGGTCTTGAACCAATGGTGATGGTTCATCCTACTTCTGAATACTGGCAAATCTTGAATCGTTGAGTCAAATTCTGCCAACTCTTTGATCTGCTCTGTCACTCTGCTAACTTCTGCCCCTGCCTTTGCCTTGCAGATTCTGGCCGGTTTGGATTTATTTTGATAAAAATTGGTATTGATGACGAGCTTTTTGAGCGATTTAGGAGCCATGATTCTGGCAATCTGAAAGTGCAAAGAAAGTTTTTGAGAAAAAGGGTAAAAGGTTTTGAAAAATAGCCTTTTGTACAAAGAAGAATGACAATCATGGAAAATGATGTAAGCAAAGAATTTGTGTACACCAAGATGAGAAATAGGAATCAAAATTTCATTGATTTAAGTAACTTTGGTATTTACAGATGATTGAAGAAAATAAAGAGACTGGGACGGATCTTTTGCCCCTTACAGGATGACTTTAAAAGGAAACAGAAAAACACTGACATTGTCTTTTTTACTGAGCTCCTTTGACGAAAGTGGTCTTCTTACCGGACGATTGACCCGTAAAACCCAAGCCTGTACCTTCAATATGCCAAGCGGGGACGATCGGCTCCAGAATGCCGTCTTCATTTCTGCCTAGGCCCTGAAGGGCTGATAACCGTGCTTCATCAGAAGATCAAACCCTTTCTTATTTTTTGAGAACTGAGGGAAAAGAGGGTGATCTTTGAGTGTAGTGCAATCAAGGCGCCCACCTAGCTTGAAGAAGCGAGGTCCCTGCCACTGAACCACTGCTGCAACATTTTCTATTGGCTGGACTTCTTTTAGCTTCATCATGTCCAAGCTTTCACTTAAATTGATTTCATCGACTTCCCGGATGCTCGGGATGCCGGCAGTGAAAGTAGGACGGGGAATCATCGGCTGCGGGAGTCGCTCTTACGGGTCCTCTCCTAGGACCGTAGTGATCATGCCTCCCTTCGACCATTTGATACATTGGTGGAGGGTTGAAGGAACAGCATTGGCGGTGTGGATCCAAGTGCGTCCCAGGAGAAGGTTGTATGTGGGCGGCACATTGACCACATGGAAGAGGACCGTATGCACCGAGTAATTGATGAAGATTTTGAGAAATATCTTCCCCTTGGATGGCTGTCCATGGTTGTCAAAACCGTAGATCGTGATCGGATTCGGGGTATATTCTTCCTCTTTTAGGCCCAATGCCTTAGCCGTCATTTCAGGGCAGATATTGAGGCTGCTGACTCCATCGACGAGCACATGAGGGACTGTCATGCCCCTGGTTCGCACCACTATGTAGAGAGCGTTATTGTGGAATGAATGAGGTTTTGGCAAATCCTCATCCAAAAATGTGATTGGTGCATTCGTCATTGCTTGATTGACGATTTGAGCCATATCTTGTGGAGTGGTGCTAGGCTTGACTTTGATTTTTCTGAGAAGCTCTTCTAGCACTTGTTGATGTTCGGGCGAAGCGTGGGTCAGATCCAGGATAAAAATGTTGGATAAAGCGGTGATTGGCTTCTGAAAAGACCCTGAAGCCTCTTCTTCCTTCGAAGCCGCCTTGATAAAGCGCTTCAGGATCCTGGGAACCATCTTGGCAATTTTTGCCGCTGCTTTCGCTGGTTTCTTGTTGCTGGAGAATGCAGTAATATCCACCCTCTTGGCAGAAGACTGCGCTTGGCGAAGGACCAGGACCTGATGTTGATTCTGAATGTCCTGACTAGAATATGGCTGGATGCTGTCTTGAAGAGAGAACGTTTGTTCCGTGATGACTGAAGCTGAATGCTTGGGAAATTTCTTGGATAAAATTTCCGGCTGCTCTTCTTCATCTTCAATTAGCAAGTTTTTGTCAATACAGTCCTGGATGATGTTTTTAAGGACAAAACTGTGCTCTGTGTCATGTCCAACAGTCTGGTGAAACTTGCAGAATTTATCCGTCCATTTTCCCATAGTGATCGGAGGATCTGCCACTTTGGGGAGTTTAATCATTCCCTTTGACATCATATACTCCAAGATGTCTTCGCGGGACTGTTCCCGAGCTGTGAACTCTCGGTCATAACTCCAACCCTCGTGCTTCGGCTTTTCTGACTGTTTCGCTTCTGGCTGAGGTGCTGACTGAATAGGCTGTGGCTTGACAAACTTCCCCTTCTAAGCTGCAGAGTTTGTCCTTTCGGCCCTGGAGTGCCCTGAGTTCTTGTTACGATTTTTCTTGCCCTTCTTGTTGTTGGAGCTGCCACTGCCCTGATTCAAAAATTCTGCTGAGTAGGTGACGTGCGCCTTCTTCTTCTGATCAGGATTCCCTCTGACAAAAGGATATCCTTCGTAAAGACCATAGTCCAGGCCGGTCTCGAGCCATTCAGCTCTTTCGATTAGTTTGATGAATGATTTGGCCGGCGAGATAGAAATGAGGTTCCTCAGGGGTTGGGCAAAGTTGTTCAAAATGATTTGTAGGGCGTGCTCCTCTGGGATGGGAACCTTCATTCTATTACAGGTGCTTCTCCACCTGTGAATGAATTCGCTGGCTTTCTCATTCTCATTCTGTTTCAGATTGTACAGATGGTTGAGGGTTGGTGAGGCTTCAATATTGAACATGAAACGCTCAATGAACAGGTTAACGACTTTGTCGAACTCTCGTAGTTCGATAGGATTCATGTGGTCCGCATACCACCTGGCCGCTACCCCCTCTAGGCTGCGAGGAAAGTAAATGAACAACGCCCGGTTGTCCTTCCTGAAACGGCCGCATTCAGCATAGAAAGTGGCCAAATGAGCCTTAGGGTTGCTCGTTCCGTCAAATTTAAGGAACTTGCGAGGGAGATTTTTCAGATTGTCATCCCCGTCTAGGCCATGGTAAAAATCTTCGCCAGAGAAGGTCTGCTTGCCCTTGATTTTGGCCTGGATATCCTTGATGGCCCGATTCATTTCTTTCATTTGTTCTTGCATCGGATCATTAGCAGGAATGGGCTTGTTGATTGATTCGGGCTCTGCAGCGGTCTTTACAAACTGCGTCGGAGGATTCTGATGATAAACAAACTGTTCTTCTTCGTCTGATTCCTCTTCAACTGATTCTATTTCTTCAGAAGTGGTGGCAGGCTGTACTTTTTTTCTAACGATCCTGACTGGTTTCTTTACAGCCTTCTTCTTTGGCTTGCTTTTCGGAGCAACCTCCTTCTGACTGGCCTCAGCCTGTTCTGACATCATTCTGGTCATCATTCTTTTGAACAGGTTGTATATAGCGGGGTCTATATCATCGGTCTGATTTTGATTTTGCCCCCTGACTGACTTAGGAGAGCTGACTGCCTCGACTTCGCTGTCGCTGTGCTGAGGGGCGGTTTCCTTTCCTGCTCTGGTTTGTACCATTTTGACAATGCCAGATGATTTCTGCAGAAGTAGAAGAATGGTTAGAGCCTGGAGGAATTTTTGAAAATGCGACCTTTTGAGAAAAGACATAAAAGAAGGAATTGATAGACGATTTAAACAAGTTATCCCATTACCAGGGATTGGGTCATCACAAATTTTGCAATAATTGTGTCACCATTTTGCGGCAACAAAAATGCACCTTATGACCTAGGCGAGGTCATCCATCATGATGAGAGATAATCGAAGAAAGAATATAGAAAAGAGGTCTCATCACCGGGGATGAATTTTGTCACGAGAATCGTGACTATATACAACAAAATAAAACTTTGGCCATAAAAAGCTTTTTTATCAGAACAAAAGTTGCATTTTTATTGATAACAAAATCTAAATACAAAGAGAAGGCAGGTAGACAGTTTGCCACCATTCTCGATATTCCGAAGATACATTAGGACCAGGAAACATAGACAAAGGAATGAAAGAGTCCCAAGTGTATTTGGTGACGTGGTATGCCCCAGACCACTGATCCGACCGTAGATCAAACTCTGGCATGCGGCCCGTCGGGAAGCGGGTGTTGACACGAATCTGCCGCTGCGAGAACTGTCGGAGACACCTCTCTGGCTGATAGTCGACGCAGAAGAAAGGGTCGAGCAATCTGTAATGCTTGCTACGAGCATAAGTGTAGCGAGGGACTGATTCTCGTCTGTCAAAATAGTCCCAAAGGATCTCTTCTTGGTGCAATCTCTCGATCAACGTTCGATATTGATCAATAGATTTCGGCTTCTTGCTGTTTGAACCTGAAGGAACCTGGCTTTAGATGGAACATGTCGCAAGAACCACGACTGCAAGGCATACGTGCATCCTTCCACCAGAATGGTCTCTCCGAGGGCGAAACAGGCTAAGCCTCTGTAGAGGAAGGCTAAAGCTGCCATGGACACCGAAAGCTGGCGGGTCTGCCTGCTTCCCCATCTTCGAAAGAGTTGGGCGACTCTGACATCGATGAAATTCTGACCATCCTGAAAGAATGCTAGTCCCACTGTGCATAGGACCATGGCATGCTGAATTCTTTCTTTCGCTGCTCGAGACAAGGTATCGACTTCTTCATAGGCCCCATACTTGTGATAGAGTCCGAACAGATCGATGTACTGACTTCCGTTGATCTCCGTGAGAGGCCAAGATCTGCTCCCTGTAGCTCTGGCCAATGCTTCTCGAACATCTATCCCTTTGACATTGATCAGGAACTGCTGCTCGACCGGATCGTCTGGCTGACCAGCTGGCTCTGGCAATCCCACGATGTCACTGAACTCATCCATTAGCAAAGTCATCTCTCCCCATGGAAACCAAAATGTGCAGGTACGCGGATTCCATCGTTCTGCCATAGCTTGAATTAGACTGTCGTTGATGGTTCGCTTGCCAACTGTCGATGCCATCTCCAATCCACAATCATCCAAGTGGTCCGGGAACATACGCGAGAAGGTGGTGAACCAGGAATAATACCACCGAGGGAAGAAGGAACGAGACTGGATAACCCGATGATTTGGGGTTCCATCCCTTATTTGACAGAAGATATGATCCCTGAGAAAGATAGCATTGGGAAATTCGGACGCCATCGAAATGATACTGAGGCAAGAGAGGAAGAGAATTAGATAGACTGCAGGACTTACGGACAAACTTTTGATGAAAGAAGAGGATAGACATAAATCCTGGAAATTTTTTGAAAGATCAAGGGACTTGGAAAAAGACTTTCCAGGGTTTTTAAGAAAATTTTCGACACACAAAAGAAAAAAGAATGTTGGTAAAGGGAAAATATGCACCTGGGGTTTTTGAAAATATAGGGAAATTTTGAATAGTACACCCAGGGTTTTAAAGAAGGTTTTGATATATACAGGAGAATACAAGAAAATATTACGCAATCATAACTGCACAAACAAGGATGCGCACATAGCACTCCCTAAAGGCTGACTCTAAATGCAATATTTGAAATAGCTTGTAGGACCCTAATCCTAACTCTATGGTTCAGATCATCTGATTCCAATCAAGGTATGCCGATATACTCAAGCCGAAGCTCGAAGTACGTGGCATATAAGATATTTCTCCGGTTCTAAGGTAAAGGCTTCCCAACATCCTTGAGCACCTACCGATATACCTTGGACTATGGCCCTTAGGTACGTGGTAGGGCGGCGCGAACCCAAATAAGTGGTCCAGTTGTGAGGCTCTCTCCCGAACTATGGTTCAGTGAGACAGCCCAGCAACGTGAAGACCAAGACAATATAGGTAGGGATGTTTTCAAAAACATGTTCAATATGCAATAAATCCAGAAGGCTCTAATGCAAGTCCTAAAGAGATAGATTTAAATGAAAAGAAGCATACACTTGCATACATTGTTTGCATTCAATCCCTAAAATTGAGGAGAGTTGTATTTAAAACCTAAGTCTAATGTGAACATGGAATAATTTCCTCAATATGGTCCTACCAAACCATACTTAGATCCTATATGCAAAATAATGTCAGCTTAAGACAGAGTCTAGGCTCCTAAGGTTTGCATGAAAAAAAAATGTAGCTGACATATGTTAGAATAAAGACTTAGATTATATAAAAGCAAAGCAAAGGCATAGATTCAACCGGACGAAGACGGGTCCCATCTCGGTCGCTAAAACTGTGATCATCGCAAAAATTTTCCTCTCTTGTGGTTTCTCTCTCTTCCTTCTCTTTTCCTTTTCTAACCTCTATTCTCCTCCTTTTTGAAGGGAGAAAAATAAAAGATAGAAAAGAAAGAGAGAAGAGAAAAGAAAGAAAGAGAGAAGAGGAACTCTTTTGCGGGATTTCACTTGACCTTAATTTGAAAATATTTAGAAATTTAACTCGCCTCCGTTTTGAAAATATTTGCGGGAAAATGGAAAGACGGGATTCGCTCGTCGGTACGAGGTTCGACCGTTCCTGGCGCCTTTACCAAAGGTAATCGAACCAAGGATCAAATTTATGCCTTTTTGCTTTGCCTAAATATTATCTAAGAATTTATTCTAACTCTAAATGCACAAAAAATCATGCTTGTGCAATGCAAGGATGTATGCTCTTTTTGAAAGATGTTTTGAAAATTTCCAAGTATTCTGAGATGAACTTGATAATGGAGTGAAGAAATGGTTGAATCTGATTTAGAACTTGAGATAGGTCAGAGAAGTTCTAAGTTTTTGAAGTAAATCAGAGTTGGAAGAATAAATTTTTGATTTTAAGAAAGAATGATTTGAAGCTTTGAAATAAAAGGAAATGAAGTTTCAAAGTCGGAAATGGACTTTGAATTTAATCATGGATTTAGGAGAAGAAGATGAAATTTTGAAGTGATATTGAATTCGAATCTTAAAATGGATCTGAGAAAATCAAAATGGTATTAAAAATAGAAAATGGATTTCGGGAGTTCAAATGAAATCTGAAAATAGACTTGGATTTGAAATCTAGATTTTGAAATGGAATTGGATCTTAAGAATGGATTTAAGATCTGAGATCCAATGTAGAATTGGGTTCCGGATCCTAAAATGGATTTGGATTTGAAGTTTGAGATCCAAAGTGAAATTGGATTCTGGATCCTAAAATGGATTTTGGATCTGGAGTCTAAGATCCAATGTAGAGTTGGACTCTGGACCCTAAGATGGATTTTGGATCTGAGGTCTGAGATCCAAAGGTAGAATTGTTTTCAGAAAACTGGATTCAAGTTGTGATTGGGATCTATTTTTGGATTTGGATTCTGAAAGTCCAAATGGGACTTCTGAAGATGGATCTGGGTTTTGAAAAACCCAGATTGAATTTAAAATTTAGAAGAGGCCAAGCTTTTGAGATTCAGAATCAATCTCAAACTTTGGATTTTGAATTTGAAGATAAACTTGGTTTTGAGTTTGAAGATAAATCAGAATTTTCAAAGTTAATTTAAACTTTGAAATTTCATTTAGATTTTGAATTTTGGATATACAAATGGATTTCAAAGTCAAATTGGACTTTGAATTTGAAGTTAGAATTTGAATTTTGGATATACAAACGGATTTCAAAGTCAAATTTGGACTTTTGAATTTTTGAAGTTAGAATTTGGGATCAGAAGATGAATCAGAATCTCAAAGTTAAATCGAACTTTGAATTTGATCGGAGTTTTTGAATATAAAATGAATTTGAAATCTCAAAGTTAAATTGAACTTTGAGATTTGGAAATGAAATAGAATTGAAAATGAAAAAGATGAATTGAATTTTACAAGAATTGAAGATTGATTGAAGAAGATATTTATATCACTTGGAGTTTTGAAAAAGGAATTTTGAAAATATGATGTAGTTTTATCCTAAATGATGAATGAATTTGAAGAATTTGAAATTGGATTTTTGAAAAGCTATTTCATTCTTTAGATGAATTAAAATAAGATTGAAGATATAATACATCCTTGACTATGGTCATTGAATGTATTATATAATAATCTGTATTTAGATTCAAGAGAAGAATGAAATACATTTGGTGCTTTTATAGAATTTAAAATGAAATAAACTCTCAATATACCCTTACTATGGCCATTGGTATATATTTTGAGTTAATTTTAAGTTAAATTCTGATAAAAGAAGAAAGTATTTAAGGAAAATATGATGAATTTTGAAAACGGATCCAGTGTTATTTCGTAAAAGATAAAAATCCTAAGTTTTGTTTACATCCTGACTATGGCCATTAATGTAAATCATCAACTTAAGACTAATTACCTCTTACGAAATGGTGCATGTGCCATTCGTGTTCCCATTTGTGGGAATTTGAGAAATAAAGGCGAAATGCATGAAAAACAAGTAATTCCTGATATTTATGATGCTCATTCATTCTATCTAAAAGCTAAAATGTAAATTCTCATTATATCTAGCTATTACAAATTTTAACTTAAATTTTACAAGAGTCTCTAATTCTAGAAAATAGCATCTTCCATGTATTTCCTGCAAAACACTTAAATAAAATATTAGAGGAGGATTGCAAATATTACTTTGATATTAGAGTTACAAGTGGTGAGAAACTCATGTATCTAACTTAGGCTTTAAATGAAATGATGTTTACGATCTTAGGTGTGGGAGGATGGAGAATGAGGAGAAACAGGGGTTGTGCTAGGCAAATGGCATTGCCAGTATAGTGAATGAAAATGCTATGATACTGTTACATCATACAATGAATATATATAGAACCAACAATAAAGGTCGACTAAAAGTATCATTGTGAAAGCAGTGATGATGTATTGGAGGTGAAGAAGTGGGTAAATAGTGATCGTGGCTGGTAAGGGGAGTACTGGCGGGAAAGTAACTATTGGCACAAATGGAAAAACATGTGGGATGTATACTACTACAGACCGCATGCTGGGTGATCTCAGACATCACGAAGGCAAAGGCAACTGCTTGTTGTCTCGCTTAAGTCACAACCTGGTATTGACTGCAGCCTCCATGGCTGCATAACATTTGCCAACCAGTTGACCCAGGCTGGAAGCTTGTGCACATCAATTTTTTTTTTTTATGGGATTTGTTGCAGAAGTGTCTGCAATTTCTGACAGAGAGATAACTGAATATCATGGCCATTCTTGGTTTGATTCCCTCAGAATCTGATTTACCTGGGGGTTATGATGGGGCTGGTGGAGATGATGACAAAAATTATTAACATATAATAATGTAGTGAAGATGTTAGGAATGAAGATGATGTAAGAAGTTACAGGTATACAGTGGGTAGTGACGCTACAGTGAATATGTATAACAAGCAGTTTCCACTTGCAGCAAGTTAGCTAACCACAGACCCTAAACAGATCTATTGCACAATGTATCGACATTTGCAATTCTGAATACTATAATGCTTCTGATTTTATATTCAAGGTTGGATAAAAAAAAATTTAGCAGGAAATGAGGATTTACAGTAAGGGAGAAAGGAGCTTACAGTTGACCATATAAGAATGATGGTCTCTTATGACAATCCAAAAAGAAAGCACAATGTTATCACAATTGCATCAGATAAAACCTGGTTCCTGTGAACACCCTTGTGCACGAAATCCGAGACCTGAAGGAGCCAAGAAAACCGCTCCTGCTACAGCCCTATTGCTTTATCGATATCCTTTCCAACCTTACTCAAAAGACACACATCACTCAGAGCTTCAATGATATCAATTATACATTCTGATTTTGAAGATCTTTTACCCTTGATCCCTCACAATAGACACTTTACAGAATGTTGTTTATGACATGCTCTGATGCTATGGTCTGGTTACCCTTTATCTGATTTTAAGTCTTTGATCATGAAATCTGACTTAGTTGCCAAAAGGTTAAACAACTAAATACCGATAAATGACATTTAAACATTAGACACATTATGGAAATGCCAGACCATGAATTGGACAGTAGATTTATAAATACCTTGTCCGACCATTATCCAAATATACAGAGGCTTGTCCAAATTATTTTATCAGTTTTTCTTGACAAACTATATACACTCAGTATGATTTTCTAAATTCACTTATCATATTAGATTGATTTCTTGAACTCCATGGGCTTCACCAAAGTGATCCCAGCTATTGGGTCAGTTTTTGGCAACTGACCCTTACGGAAGGAGGCAGTGCAGAACCAATCTCAAGGTGTATGGCACACCATTTTACAAGAAATCTACCAGAATTATGAAAGAAACATAGGCTTGCAGGAACTGAACCAGGCATTTTACAAAACGAAATAATAAAAGAAAAAAAAATAAATAAAAAAAATAAAAAAAATAAAGACTAAACATGATACGGATGTAACATGCTGATCAGAATAACTCAAATATGACTATTAATTGACTCATATATCAAAATAGGCACATGATTTAACAACAAGTAGACTGAAGCACGGTGGTTGCCACTTTCTAATCCACAGAGAGTTACCCAAATGATCAAGAGACATCTTTACCAGAAGATGCTCTTGATGGAACAACAGGAATTATAGGTGCTTTTTTTAGAAAACCGAGAATATCAGCAAATGCCTATACCCAACTTTATCCTCGTACAAGCAGCTATTACAGGAATAGCTCTTGTCCTTCAACTGAAAGACAACCCCCTTTAGGGTTGATTATCACTCAGATTCAACCTATTCTATTGATGTAAGATAATATCAAACATAACAGATATACCTATTCTATCTAGAAATCAGAGACCAACATTTCAGAAGGAATGATGGGGATATAGGGAACTAGCTAATGAAGGCTAGTACTGCTGCTACTTCCAGTCTTGAGCAATGGTTCACACAACCCCAGGATCATTCCTATTGAGGAAGTCAGCGACAACACAGGTAAACGTGAATATGGTGGGTTATGCTCAAAAAGGAAATATAGCAGGGAAAATTAGTTGAAAGCAGAAGGAAATGACGAAATCCATCACTCCATGGATCCGAGAAGTGGCCCAGAACAGGGCAACCAACAGATATGAGGTGAAGAGGATAGTATATTGTGAAACACGGCCAGCACATGGTGCCATACGAACAAAGTCTGCATAGATTATAAATATCTTTATAACTCTTAATCAAAATGAACAAACAATCAGGCGGAATAAAAAAAATGAAAAGATTACATCGAAACAAGGGAGAAAGCATAAATAATCAAAATATCACCGATGATCCCTAATTAATAGAAAATAATCTGGAAACAACATACGTTAAAGCAATCAGGAAAAAAATAGCTATATAAACCAGAAATCAATGACGGGAATAACACAGACCAAAGCAAAATTAAGGTGAAAAATGACAATCGAAAGAGAAGGAACAACATAAAACAGGAATTTGAATACATTGAAACAGGGATAAGCAATGTACTGTATTAATGAACGAGACGTTTCAAATGATGATTATAGGCCAACAACAGAATTTCGAAGCATGAAAGGCATTAAAACATAAAGGAAGGATAATATACTATTGTAAACATAGATAAAAAAAAAATGTCGAATATCAACAAATGATAGCCTATCAACCAAAGAAATTTGATAAATATAAAAGAGAATGTAGGATCAATTGATCCATTGCTATTGCACAGAGGTGGTTTTGACATTGCAAGGCAACTCAAGCACTACCCAGGGTGCGTTAGTGAAGCAAAATAAATGGAAAGGAAAATTTTAGTGGGATTTATGTAAAAGAAATCAGAAGAAAGGGAGGTTAACTAAGAAGAAATGAAAAAGGAGAAGAGTATTGGCCTTACCAGAAATGCTGAGGATTAACTTTCTTACAGGCAACTGCAGGGAAGACGCCTTGCAGAGATGTTCTTCTTCTTATTCTTGCAGGGATTTTGATGATGGATATCAAAGAATAAAAGCCGATGATGGATTAGCCGAGAACTTGATTAAGTGGGATGCCAAAAGGGGTGTCGATAATGGATTAGAAGGAGAAGAACCCTCGACCAGCAGAGATATTGATGGAAAAACCCGGATGCCGATAATGGTTTAGCCGGAAAAACACTCGATGTCTTGGAATGAAAAGATGTTGATCCTTGATGATATTGATGGATATTAGCCAGAGAAAAAAAATGGATCCCCCCCAAAGAAGATCGGGGTCTCTTCTTAAGGAGGGCGTGGAAAGCTCGAGAGAGGGAGTTCGTTGAAGATGTGGGGTGAAGAACAGAGGAGTCGGTTTTGAGATCGACGATAGAGAGAGGAGAAGAGGGAAGCGCGGGAAAGGGTCGTTGGAATTCTCCACTTTTTCATAAAGAGGTTCCCTTTTTAGGATTTTTTTTGAAAAAAATGGTTAAGAAATGAGGTTTTTGGCAAAATGGCTCCAAAAAGCTCAAAAATCCTTTGTTTTTCTTGTAGTTTTTCCCAATTTTTTTGGTTTTTGGTTTATTTTTCTATTTTTTTTTGCTATTTTTAGAAGAAAATCCTAAAGTTTGTGAGAAAACAAAGATTAAAACTATTTTTTTTTTTGTTTTTGCAAAAATATTTACAAAAGGGAATTTTTCTGAGAATTTAAAAGTTATTTTGAGAAAATTTCTTCAGAAATGGGTTTGGACCCAAGTTTTTTAAAAAAATATTGGGGTTTTGAACCCCGAATTGAGAAATACCATTTGACGGATCCAAACGGATACCGGACGAACTGTCTGAGCTTTTTAAAAGGTTATTTTGGAAATTTCGAGAATTTGATTTTAAATATTGGACAACGAAGCTCAGATTTAGATCTTTTATCTGGATCCGGATCTGAAATTGAGTTAGATATATAAAATGAATTTAATTTCAATAAAACTTGAGAAATAAAATGGAATTTAGATTTTAAAACTGACTCAATTACCCAAAAAAAAATGAAGATAAAGGGCAAAAAAAGGAAATATTTAAAAGATTTTGAAAAATTTGGGGTGTTTACATAAGGGGATCGCATTGGCGATTTAAAGTGGATCTCCATTTGAACGCTCATTTACGTGCCATATATTTAGTATAAGCAGAAGCCTGTGCTTTATACAGTGGCGGCGTAAAGAAATGCATATACTATTGTTCAGGGTGTGTAACTGAACGAAATATTCTACATATATATTTATAGAAAGCAGGAGCCTTGGTGTCATTCAACACGACGGCGTAAGTAAATGCATAATCGGAAGTGCAGTAATTGGAAATTGCAGAAAGCAGGGAGCCTTGGCATCATACGATGCGACGGCAAAGGTAAATTACATGGCCTGTGCGATATAGGACGCATCGGCAGAATCAACAGATATACACCTAGATTCGTGTCCAATGATAGTTATGAGGCGAGCGGGTGAACACGAAAGTGATCTAAAGGACTCAACCAAGAACTAAAGCGAGATACCATTTTGAAGAACGCATATACCGCGTATTTAAACATATATATCCGACGATAGTTACGAGACGAGCGGGTGAACACCGAAGTGTCCAAAAAGGGCACAATCAAGAACTAAAGCAAGATACTACTTTAGAAAGTATATGCTATATACAAACAATCAAATACTTGAGAGAGATGGATTAATGAAGCGAACTTACTTCAAATCGTGGAAGAAACGTCTCCGGGTTGCTCCTTTGGCTTCGAGTCTTCCTTCGAGAGGTCAGACAAAGTCAGATGAAGCTGACTTAGTTGAGAAAGAGGTAGAGTAGGTCAAGCTACTCAACTTAAGTGGTTTGAACCAAAAAGGGTTCGGTCCAAGTCAACTGGGTTCAGCAGGTTTGAACTCAGCTCAAGTAGGCTAAGCCTGGGTTCAGAAATCAAAACCGAAATCTGGACAAAAAAGGACTTTGACTTTGACTTTAAACCCAGCTAGGTTCAAGTCAAGTCAACTAGGTTTGGACCAGGTCAAGTGGGTTCAGACCCAAGTCAGGTGAGCTAGGACCAGGTCAGGCAAGCTCAGACCAGGTCAGGTGGGTTCAGGCCAGGTCAGGTGGGCTCAGACTCACTTGGGCTCACTAGGGGAGGTTTAGGAGAGAGAGAGAAGGCAAGAGAGAGAGGGGGGGCCGAAATTATGAGAAGAGAGAGAGTGGGGAGGGCTATTTATAGCCCAAGCCCACCTCCTTTAAGGATTTTTCCATTCTCGTTTTGCCCTTAGCTTTATTTTAAATTTTAAGAGGTTCCTTTTGAGGTGGGGCCCACTAGATATTTCCATAGGATATTTTGTGGGTCCCAAAAGATATTTTCTGAGGAATATTTTTGTGGGTCCCACCAACATTTCCATGGGTCCCGCAAAAATTTCGGGTTTTCAGCAATTTTTTTCGAAAAATTTTTAGTACGCTATTCTCTTCGTATTAACGTAACTAAGAAAGTTGGTTCGTAGAAATCTCTTGATTTCGTTTAGGTAGGAAGTTATGGTTTCCAGAGTGTTTGAGCATATATTCGTGAAGATACGAATATCCTAAGTATATTTGGGTCGCAGGAATCGGTTCGATTCGCTTTACGGAAAAAATGCTATTTTTCACTGGAGAATGCCTTAAGAATTTCTTCAGATATTTTCTGAAAAATTGCGGGTCTTACATCATTACCCCCTTAAAGGAATTTCGTCCGCGAAATTCAGTTAAGAGTACAAAGTGCGTAACTCAGGATATTTCCCCCATATGTTAGATTCATAATTGTATTCACTTAGTTGAACATCGTATTTATTCCAATCATAACCTCGTATCATAATTCATGATCGATGAGGTATGCTTCTCATATCTGCATTTAAATTACACTACAACCACGATAGTTTTATTGAATCAATGTTCTTCCAACCGGCTATCAACTTAGCCATCTTGTGTAACTATTTCATACACATAGATCATTCTTATTAGAATTTAACCATTTTGGAACAAGTCCCATGTCAGACTACCTGGTATTGGAAACGTACCTCCTCACAGGTTCGCCCTCGTCAGACTTACCTGATATTGGATCAGTACACCCTCACAGAATCAAACTAGTCAAGCTACTGATTTTGGAACATATACACTCGCACGGAGCTGTATACCCTCATAGGCTCACTCTAGCTAGACGATCTGATCTTGAATATGTAAAACCTCACAGGACTCTCTTATTGGGAACAATTCCTCGATGGTTTATTTTATTATGTGACTTTTAGCGTTCTAATTACGCAGACTTAATTTCTCAATCATGAGGTCTATAGCCATAACTTTTGGGCATAAGCACTTAAGATTTAATTTAACAAATCCAACATTACTTTTGAGAACAAGGATACACAATGATCCAGATGACCGTACACAAGGTCATACGCCTCTTGTCTCAAGCATTCATTGGATCTTGTCTTTCGATAGCTTTTTACCCATTACAACTCTATCTATCAAGGTATTAAGATTCCTTGATACGATCATTATCCATGACTTGTTCGGCTGTCACCGCATAGATACGACCTGCCACAGGTTTCTGCTCTACCCTGGGTAGTGGCAGTCGTTGTTGTTGAGAGGGTTCTCCAGATCCCATATTTCTCCGTTGAAGATTTGAGGCCTTCTTGCGACATTCTCTTACACGATGCTCTGGTTTGCCGCAATATAGGCAACCTCCTGTATCGCGAGGGCAAACCCCTCCGGGATGATCTGAGCTACACCTCGGGCATCGAAAATTAGATGGTTGGTAGGGCTGATTGGCTTCTACCATCTGCAATGGCCGCTCGGCCGGTGGAGTAAAATGGTTCTCCCGAAAATCCCTCTTATAAAAAGGTTGTTGTGATTCCTGGCCACCGGAGAACGTCTTCCTATTGTTCCCATTACTTGTTACTGGTCTCTTTACCACGATCCCTTTGCATCGCTCCCAGTCTGTGCTAATCTTCGAAGTTGCTGCCACAGCGGCTTGAAAAATCTGGGGTATGCTGGTTATAACTCGAGATCGTAACCCTTCCAAAAATCCGTTGATATATTTATCGGCTCTTTCCTGGTCTGTGTCAAATAACCGAGAGCAGTACCGCTCAAGGTATTGAAACTTGGTAGTATAGTCGATGAGACTCATACTACCCTGCTCTAGTTCCAGGAACTCCATCTTTTTCTTATTTCTGGAGTGCAACGGGAAGTAGTTATTCAAGAAAGTTCTCCGAAAATCATCCCAAGGGATGACTTCAAGCTGAGAGAACTGGATGATCTTAGTGGTATCCCACCACTTTCGTGCATTATCCTTCAGCCTATATGTGCTGAAGTTTGTCTTTTTCTCTTTCGGTACTCCAAGTACCAGGAATGCGTGCTCTGTCTCCTCGATCCAACTTTCTGCAAGCTCTGGATCGGCACTGCCAATGAAAACCGGTGGGTCAAGCTTGAGGAACTTCTCATAAGTTATTTCTCCCAGATTCTCGTTGTGAGGCGGGGCTGGTGCTTTGTTATCGTCGCGAAATTTTTTCCCGTCTTCCCTTCCTTGCGGAAGAGAGAGAGGGAAATGCTTTTGCGCTTCAAACTTGACCGGATTTTGGAAATTATTTTGAAATACTCGCCTCCGTTTTGAAAATTGCGGGAAAATCCATGGGATGGGGCTCGACCTGTCGGTACGAGGTTCGACCGTTCCTGCCGCCTTTAACAGGGGTAATCGAACCAAGGACCAAAATTGTCCTTGACTTAGTTAAATCATCAAAATCGTGTTCTATCCTATATGCACAAAGAATTCAGGCATGTGCTATGAAATTTTGGAAAATGCAGCTTGGGAAAACATGATGTATGCTTGGAAAATATTTGGAGTTGAAAAGATTCTCTCAGGAAAAAGCTGAAAGTCAATTTCTCAGGAAACTCAGATGAAAAAGATTTGAAATCTCGGGAAAGTTCATAAAGTTGTGGGAAAATCATGAATGGTTGAAAATCCTGGGAAAATAGAAGTGATTCTTGAGAAAAAGGTGAACATTTGAAAAGGGAAACACTTCTCAGGAAAAAAAACTTGAACTTTGGGAATTTTCTTAGGAAAATGGTGGAAAATTTACAGGAAAACTCATTGGAGAAGGAAATTCAAAACTTGGGAAATTGAAATCCTGGGAATCTTAGCCTTAAAACACTTGGAAATTGAGTTTGATCTTTGAGGAAAATTGGAAACTTTTTTTGGAAATCTTAAGAAAATAACATTTTCCAGGGAAAATCGAGGGAAAGCTTTGATTTTGGAAATCCAACTTAGAAGTTTCTTGAGAAACTGGTTTCCATGGAAAACTGTGAAAACTTGACTTTGGGAAAACCGATTTTGGAAAATACTCAAAGTTTCTTGAGAAATCGATTTCTGGAGAATGAAGTTTTCTTGAGAAAATGATTTCATGATGCAAATGACATGAGTGAATGAATGCCCTTTGAAAAGATTTTCTGAGGAATTGGTTGAAAAATGTGCATTAAGTCCAAATAAATCCTTCACATATTCTGACTGTGGTCATGAATATGTTCAGAACTTAGTTGATTTGATGCACATGACTTTGAAAACTTTGGAAATATGATGTGCATTTTAAGATAGCCTAAGAGTGTAGGCTCTATGTGACTAGTAGAAAGATGATGGATCTGGGTCTCGTCCATATTCCGACTAGGGCCGTAAATATGGATCCCACCGAGTCCATCAACTCCCTAAGAGTTGGTGCACGTGCCATTCGTGAACATCCATAGTGCTTTTGAAATAAAATGCATGAATCATATAATCAGGATATTGCATAAATTTAAACTATATGATATGCATCCTAGTCTAAGCAGGAAATTAACTCTCTTATTCCAAAATTTACATTATTACATCACTAAATAAAGGAAATAAAAGAAATTTGCAGACTTCAGCTCCTTCTTTTGATTGTTCCTGCCAAACTTGAAATAGGGTTAGCTCAACTGTGTGGGTTTTTCCAAGATTTTCCAATAATATTATGAAATTATTGGATTTAATTGGATATAAACCCTATTCTCATGCTTCCTTGATATTTTGAAATGATGAAAATGCAGGAAATTCAGTAGAAAATAGTTTGAAATTCGGAATGGTGGTCAAAATGACCAAAATACCCCTAATTATAAAGTTATACCTTTAAAATCAGGGTTTTTTGAAGGAAAACTTGGTAAAATTGAGATTTTGAAGTTCAAATTGAATCAAATGATGATGAAATGCAGTATGACATGCTGATAAACACATTAGGACTGTAAAATCAGAATTTGGTATTTTGCAATTTATCAAAAATAACGATTTTTGCTTGTTTTTCTCTTGGATCCGGGTCCTGCGGGACCCTGTTTTGGTATTACGGATAATCCGAACCTCAAATCGATTCCAAATTACACCAAATTCGGTATGAAGCCTCTACTTACTCTGATAAACAGCCTAGAATGCTAAAAATCACGAAATGATATGATTTAAATGCTAAAATTCAAAGAAAGTCCTAAAATGGTGGATTTTGCCTATGGATCTGAACCAAATGCAATGCCTAATATGATAATGCAAGATCTACATCATGGAAACTTATGATATTTTGCAGACTGCTAAAAGACCCGAAATGGAACATTTTTGGTTTTTACAGCCTCGGTATTTGAGCCATGGTGAGTTCGTAAACAGGGATTTAGTTCTGACAGAGGTAAAAATCACCCTAATCTGATGTAAAATGCTAAAAAAATATAAACATGCCATGGAAATTTATGAAATTAATCAGAGCTATGCACGACACCTACATGAACAACTTTCATGTTTATGACTTTGGCATTTGATCAACGTAAACACATATAAAAATATAACTATTCCTGCCTAAACTAACAGAATAGACAAATGTAGCAAAACAGGGGACTGACAAAACAAATCTGAGGCAGGTATCAACGCTATTCTAAAAATCACAGGCTTTCAGATGCAAACAGAGGACACCTCAGACATAACTTTCACTTTTTACAGTTTTGGATTTGGAGCAACACACAAAGATAACCCATCGACCAAGTCGATCCAAAATCTCAGAGGCCCAAATTAGGCTCTGACACGTGTCCCAAACTCTCGGATTTTTGTCAGACATTAACAAAAATCATAAAAATCTGAAAAAATCATATTCAAAACTAGACATTCTCCCGAGTTCAGAACAACTTTCGGATTGAAAATCAGATCTCCCATGAGGGATATCTCGATTTTACAAGTCGGCAAATGATTTTCAAAACGCATCCTGGGTAACAAAACCCGACTTGCCATTTTGAATGTTTACCACAGTAAACAAATTCAAATGCCTTCGAATTTTTGGCAAAATTTCAGGGAAACCTAAGGGCGCATTTCGTGATTTTTTGGAGATTTTTAATAAAAAATAAATGCATGCAATGACGTGTGGACTAACTGACAAAAATAGATAATTACTGAAAATGAGCAGAATTGAAATAAATGCTAAATTAATCCTAATTAATTCATGAAACATGCTAAATTAACAAAATAAAATGAAAATTAAATCTAGCTAAATGCATGAATGCTAAAAATCATCAAGGAAGCATAATCATGTATTTTTATATATGCGGTTTCATGAGAATAGCTCAATCCATCTCTCGGATGAGCTCTTTCTTCAAACGACTCCCGAATCGAATTATGAAATCAAATCAAGAGGAAAAGAGGTGCACCTTACGCAGCTTTGAAACTCTTGAAAGGGACTGCTACCAAGGGCTTTGTTCATCCTTCGCTCCGGGCTTTGGATGATTCACCAAAATCGACCCACTGCACCTTCTCTACTGAGCCCAAGGGAGGCGTGAATTCCAAAGTGCAAAATCGGGTTCTCAAGAAGGCTAGGTCGAATTTTCAAGTCCAACAGGAGTTCTCAAAAGATGGTCTCCCTAGGCTGGGCATGGAGCCTTGTTTTTATAGATTTTTCTGAAAAATTTGAATTTCAAACAGGCTCAATCTGAGCCCTCCATGTGGCGCCATCTCAGGGGGTGCCATCTAGGGGTTTTGAAATTCGAATTTGGCTTTTGCAGGGAGCCCTCAGGTGGCCCCACCTCATGTGGCTACTTTTATTAAAAATAAAATAAAAATAAAATTTTGAAGCCAAGTGGGACTGTGGATTGGTGCCACCTCAAAAGGAGATTTGAGGTGTAAAGCTAGAAACAATAGGAGCATGCCATGTGGCGCCACATCTGGAGGCTCTTGACATGTGTCAGAAGGACAGGAGTGGAGGAAGCAGGCTGTGCCACCTTAGAGGAATTCAAATTTTACTTTTCTACAGGAAAGGAGAGGCTGACATGTGGCATTTCCTCAGAGTGGCTCCTACGATGCCATGTGGCAGGAGAACATGAATGGAGGAAGCAAAATGCACCACCTCAGAGGGGGGTTTTTCTACTTTTTCTGATGCAGGGAGGTTTGGACATGTGGCAGACAAGTGTCAGCTGTCTGGAGAGGCCTTCTCAAATGGCGCCACCTCAGAAGGTGAATTTGAATTTCAAATGGAGGTTGGCTTTGGAGGAATGAAGGATGGACATGTGGCGCCACCTCAGGATGGCTCCTACAATGCCATGTGGCAAGAGGGATAGGCAAGGGACATGTGGCGTCCTTAGAGGCCATCTGGAAAAATCAGAGCTCTGGATTTGCGCCACCTAGGAGGAGATTTGAATATTTGAATGGTTTGCTTTTTCTGAAGAAAGCCAGGAGTGACATGTGTCTCCCACTTTTCTGAAAAGAGTAGGGAGAAGACATGTGTCCTCTACTTTTTCTGAAGGAGGTAGAAGGAGACATGTGTCACCTGCTTTTTCTGAAAGAAGCAGAGAATGACACGTGGCAGAGGGGAGAGAAGGAGGGCCAAGCCATGTGGCGCCATCTCAGACAACATGGAAAAGGTAGGAGTTCAAGATCTGCGCCACCTATGAGGAGATTTGAATATTTGAATTCTAGCTTTTCTGAAGAGAGCAGGAAGTGACACGTGGCATTTACTTTTTCTGAGAAGAGCAGAGAATGACACATGGCATTTGCTTTTTCTGAGGAAATGAGAGATTGACATGTGTCCTTTGCAGGAGACACTCCAAATGGCGCCACCTGAGAGGGGACAAGCCTACTTTTTCTGAAGGAAGCTAGGAGTGACACGTGTCTCCTACTTTTCTGAGAAAAGTAGGGAGAGACATGTGTCAGGCTACTTTTCTGAAAGAGGGAGAGGTTGACACGTGTCCTCTGCAGGAGACACTCTTCAAATGGCGCCACCTCAGAGGAGACAAGCTCCACTTTTTTTCTAGACAGGACAACCTATGACACTTGGCATCGCCTGGTAATCTTGGAATGACACATGGCGCAGGATGGATAGGGTGACACGTGGCAGATAAATGGGATGACATGTGGCGGCTTCTTAGGGTAGCCCCACACTGACACTTGGCATGGAAATGGGAGGAGAGAGAAAAGACAAGTGGCACCAATCCAGAGGACAAGGCTCCTATATTTTTGGGTTTTTCAAAATTCAAATTTTCAAAAGAAAAGCCTATGTGACACCACCTTAATGTGGGTCCCACATTGCTTCTTTATTGAAATAGGGATAAAACAACAACTTCTTTTTGGAATTTTCATAAAATCTGGACTAATTGGTAAAACAGGAATTTTTGGAAAGAGTTGGCCCCTGTAGGGCAATTTTGTAAAAGGAAGATATTTGAAATTGTCAAAAGGGAAAAATCTGAGTTGAAATTTATTGAAAATTATCCAGATTGTTTTCCTGAGGAAATATTTTGAAATTCAGAGCCCTGGGGGTAAAATGGGAACAATTGATAACTTTGAAGACCCAGGGTTTTGAAATCAATTTTGAAAAGAGTTAAAATTCTAATCTGGATTGAAAATTTTGAAATCAAGAGTTCTGGACCTCGAAATGACATGCTGTGCAGTGCAGTGATATGAGATGCTCATGCAATGATATGCAATGCCATGTCTTATGAAATGCAATCTTCAACCAAGACTTGGAGATGTCTGTCTCCTGTCAGGAGTAAAATTTTGAACATCTGAGCTGAAAATAGAGAAATTTTGAGAGTTGCAGATGAAATTTTGACTTTTGTAAGGTTCAGGCTCAGAAAATGACCATTTTGCCCTCCAGAGATTTTAGAGACTGGATGATGATGCTTGGTGGAAATTTCGGGGAGGTGAATGAAAATTTGGGGTGTTTACAGATGCCCCTCTTTGCTACTAAGCCGGCTCATTGCCGAGCTTTGTGGCAAAGAAAAACACACCAAATTTGGGCTATACATAAAAAAATGCCCCAGTTAGAAGGATCTGACTGGGTGTGAAGAAATTAGCCTGAGGAAGATGGTAGATATGAAGCGAAGAGTGGAGAGAAAAGACTCACTCTGTGAGAGTGAAATTCAGGTTTTATGCCCTTAACCTGGATGGGACAGAAATACCTCATATGGAACGAAGCTCAGGTTTGGCCCTTAACCTGATTGGGGATAAAATATCTCCTAACATGAGACTCAGGTTTGTACCCTTAACCTGATCGGGCGGAAAATGAAATGCCTCTTTGTTTGAGGCTCAGGTTTGTACCCTTATCCTGATCGGGCGGAAAATGAAATACCTTTTTGGATGAGGCTCAGGTTTGTACCCTTATCCTGATTGGGCGGAAAATGAAATACCTCTTTGGTTGAGGTTCAGGTTTATACCCTTAACCTGATTGGGCGGAAAATGAAATACCTCTTTGGATGAGGCTCAGGTTTGTACCCTTATCCTGATTGGGCGGAAAATGAAATACCTCTTTGGTTGAGGCTCTGGTTTATACCCTTAACCTGATTGGGCGGAAAATGAAATACCTCTTTAGATGAGGCTCAGGTTTGTACCCTTGACCTGATTGGGCGGAAAATGAAATACCTCTTTGATTGAGGCTCAGGTTTGTACCCTTATCCTGATCGGGCAGAAGATGAAATACCTCTTTGATTGAGGCTCAGGTTTGTACCCTTATCCTGATCAGGCAGAAAATGGATGGAATCCTCGAAAGAAGAGACCATGATGGAACCTTTGGATTCAGCACAATAAATCCAATAGGGTTTTTGCAAAAGGAAGGCAAATGGGGTCCCTAAAGCTTTGAAAAGGGATTGATTTTGGGCGTCTCATTGCTGAGACTAAAATCAGCTTTTGAAATTGCCTTTCGCGAGAAAATGATTGGTGGTTCGACCTCGAACCGAAATGGGACTGTCTATAGTGGGACAGTGGGGACACAGGGAAGTGTGCGAATCTGAGAGCTCGCGCTCTCAAAGAAGGGAAGGAATCAAGTCCTTAAGAGAGATTTAAATTGGTGTCTGGATGTATCAAAGACGGATATCAAGCTCTCACTTCATGTCAGGATAACTAGAAAATATTGTCAAAATGTTGGAAATTTTGTTGTTGATTCAAAAATTTTGAAAATGTTGCACATGGTTGCAAAGATATTCTTTCTTTTCTACCCAAAGCATTACCTCTAAATAATGTTCACTTTGTAGAATGGAGACTTGAAATCCAAATTGCTCGCAATTGACCTTCTCCAAGGAAGTTATCAATTTCCTTGATATGAGCAGGAAAGAGAATTTGATATTGTAAAAGCAGTTGATGAAAGAGTATTGATAATAGAATTTCACAAATTTAAAGAGGATTCTTGATAGATCTGGCAGTTTGATATCCTGAGGGCTTCTCTCATGATAATCTTTCTGCACTCTTTTGGCTCTCTGGTGTTTTGCTACATTCTCCTTCATTTTGGAGATGTTCTAACTTTTTTTCTCTCTTTCTTTTTCCTCTCTTGCTCTCTTTTGGAGAAGGGTACGTCACAAACTCCTTCAACTTGGAGATGTTTCGATCCTTCTTTGATGATATTGGCTCATGGGTTATGTTGATGATATTGGCTGGAAGATCTTTAGCTGAAATTAAATACCTTTTAGGGATTGTCGAGGGGTTCATCGCATCTGCCTTCATCTTGACAGTGCTTTGGACCTTCCCTGGAAGGATCCGTCACAAACTCCGTCATCTTGGAGATGTTTTGAATCTTCTTTGGCCCCGGGGGTCTACTCGCCTAATTCGCCTTCATCTTGACGACAGGTGAGAGATCCCTTTTGCGGATATTTAATTGCAGCTTAGGTGATTCTGAGGAGACAGGGTTTTGATGAATGCTCTCTTTTTCTAGCACTCAGGATATTTTCACTGCCTCGTCCTTACAAGAATAGCCTTTAAAGATGCGCCATTGACTGCGATCAATATCGATCATCTGCGGCTTTTCAATAACATTGAATCTTCTTTTCTGGCCATATTGAGGATTTATCCTTCATCCTTTTGGTTGGCCAATAGAAAGAATTTGAGTTTTGAATCTCTTTTCGCAAAAGCTTCACTCTTTTGAAAGTGATGCTGAAGGTAAATTGAGATAGAGATTAGTGCAATAAAGATTCTGAAATCAACAAATAATTTGATTGACAACTTTGACAAATTTTCTTGAAATCCCTAGTGAAAATGAGTATTTGAAATCCGGCTCAACACATCCGTGACGAAAATTCTCCTCTCTTTTTCCCCAAAAAGAGAGACTCAGGCTTAGCCCTTACCTGAATGGGAAATGGGAAATACTCCTCTCTTTCTTGAAGAGGAGGTGTTTGCAAAACGAACTTTCGAAGAGAAATTGAGCTTTCGTCAAAGCTCCCTAATATTAGGCTTCTCTTATGGAAAGGGGGCCGATAATAGTGAGGTCTGAAAATTGGGTCATGAAAAGAACGAGTCCATCACACTCTCCCTGCAAAGAGGGTCTTTCATGACGAAAATGGCCTAGTATGAAATTGGGGGGTCATAAGAAAAGCGAGTCTCCGTCGAGCCTCTCCCTTAAAAAGGGTTCCTCGTGTGAAATTGGAAATTGTTTTGCAAACGGTTCACAAAGACGCGAGTCCCTTCCAACTCTCCCTAAAAAGGGGCTAAGTGAACAAATTGGATAGCATGCGAAAAGAACGAGCTCCCTCGAACTCTCCCTAAAAAGGGTCTTTCGCAAGAGGAAATGATTGAAATTGGATATTGAGATTGATTGACTCGAAGGTCGAAATTGGAAATTGGAAAATTGGTTGCTGGAAATTGAATGACCCGAAGGTCACAAATTTGGATGACCTGGCGGTCGAAATTGAGAATTGATTTGACCAAAAAGGTCGAAATTGAGAATTGGTTGACCGAAAGGTCGAAATTGTGTGACCCGAAGGTCGAAATTGAGAGTTGAGTGACCTAAAGGTCGAAATTGGGAAATGAAGGTCAAAGATTGGAAATTGATTGACCCGAAGGTCAAAATTTGGAAATTGATTGACCCGAAGGTCGAAAATTGGAAATTGGTTGACCCGAAGGTCGAAATTGAGATTGAGAATTGAAAATTGGGTGACCCAGAGGTCGAAATTGGAGAATTGCCTGATTTGAAGATTTAAATTGGAATTTGGAGGGCAAAATATCAAATTCGAGCAATTGACATACCCTGATGATTGAAATGACTTGGATCAATAAAGGAGAATAATGAGTTCGAGTCAGAGCTCGAATAAAATACAGAGATCGCGAGTCGGAACCCGGATCAACACAAGAAAATGAAAAGCTTGAATCAGAACTCGAATGATGTAGAGAGATCACGAGTCGGAACCCGGATCAACAAAGGAAAATGAAAGGCTCGAGTCAGAGCTTGAATAGATAATGAGATCACGAGTCGGAACTCGGATCAACAGAGAAAAAAATGAAGAGCTCGAGTTAGAGCTCGAATAAAGTAATGAGATCACGAGTCGGAACTCGGATCAACAAAATGAAGAGCTCAAATCAGAGCTCGAATGAGGTAATGAGATCACGAGTCAGAACCTGGATCAACAAAGGAAAATGAAGTGCTTGAATTAGAGCTTGGATAAGATAAAGAGATCACGAGTCGGAACTCGGATCAACAAAGGAAAATGAAGTGCTTGAATTAGAGCTCAAATGGATAAAGCGATCTCGAGTCGGAACCCGAATCAACAAATGAAGATAAAGAGCTCGAATCTAAGCTCGAATAAATAGAGAGATCTCGAGTCGGAACCCGGATCAACAAAAGAAAATGAGGAGCTCGAATCTGAGCTCGAATAAAGTAAAGAGATCTCGAGTCGGAACCCGGATCAACAAAAGAAAATGAGGAGCTCGAATCTGAGCTCGAATAAAGTAAAGAGATCTCGAGTCGGAACCCGGATCAACAAAAGAAAATGAGGAGCTCGAATCTGAGCTCAAATAAATAGAGAGATCTCGAGTCGGAACCTTGATCAACAAATGAAAATGAAGAGCTCGAATAAAGTAAAGAGATCTCGAGTCGGAACCCGGATCAACAAAAGAAAATGAGGAGCTCGAATCTGAGCTCGAATAAATAGAGAGATCTCGAGTCGGAACCTGGATTAACAAAAGAAAAATGAAGAGCTCGCATCTGAGCTCAAATGGATAGAGAGATCACGAGTCGGAACCCGGATCAACAAAAGAGAATGATTTGAATAAAAACCCGAGTCGGAACTCGGTTTTGGGATTTTGAAAATGTACCAGTTTGAATACTGGATTTTGAAATAATACCAGTTCGAGCGCTGGGTTTTGGTTCAGTATGGGTGATGACCTTTCAATTTTGAATCATTAGGAATTGTGATGGGACTGTTTGTTGAAATCTCAATACTGACCAGATTGTTGTTAATGCAGTTGAATGCAAATGAATATGAATTGATGCATATGAATGCATAAGTGCGTGAAATGAGGAATTTGTTTATCCTGCCTGCATACAGAACAAAATTTTAAAAATGCCCCAGTGTAACTGGGAAAGAAAGTTGGATCATTATTTGAAGGAAACAGGAAGGATTACAAGAGGAGAATAAACGTTTCAAGTATAAAACTTTTTCAAGTGTCGAGCATTAATAGGATCTGGCAATTCTACCCCATCGGCATTGATGAGCCGATATGAGTTTCGGGGTAATGCTTCTTTGACAACATAGGGGCCTTCCCAATTTGGCGACCATTTGCCGCTGGGATGATGCTTGAGATAAGTTGTGGATCGAAGTACTAAATCATTGACTTTGAATATTCTTTCGATGATAGACTTCGCGTATTGCCTGGCTACTCTCTAGCGATAAGATTGAGCATGCTCTGCTGCTTTTAGCCTTCTCTCGTCGAGTAAGTCTAGCTGCACTAGTCGCTGCTGCTGGTATTGATCAAGAGGTAATTGCAGAAGTGAAGCAAATTTCAAAGCGGGCTTCTGAACATGTAGCGGCAATACTACTTCTGTTCCGTAGACCAATTTTGATGGAGTAGCATTCGTTGGTGTACGAATGGTGGTCCGATAGGCCCATAGGGCATCGTGGATCTTCTCATGCCAGTCACGGCCTGTTTCCACAGTTCGCTCCAAGATACGAATTAAAATCTTATTGGTGGCCTCTGCCTGACCATTCCCTTGAGGATAATATGGAGCGGAAAAATGATGATAGATTTTGAATTTTGAGCAGAATGTCTTCATCTTTTCATTCTTGAAATGACTGCCATTGTCTGACACAATGTCATGTGGGATGCCGAAACGGCAAAGGATGTTCTTGTGAATGAAAGAGACCATGTGTCGTCCTTCTACGGTGCGAAGAGTGATAGCTTCTACCCACTTGGTGAAGTATTCTGTTGCGGCAAGGAAGTATTTGTGGCCATTTGAAGCTGAAGGAGTGATGGGACCTACGACGTCGAAGGCCCACATAGAAAATGGCCATGGAGAAACAACGGACTGCAAATAAGTTGCCGGAGCATGAATAGAAGGTGCGTGTATCTGGCATTGCACACACTTCTTCACATAATGATAACAGTCTTGTTGCATAGTCTTCCAGTAGTAACCTGCTCTGACGATCTGTTTGACAAGGGTTTGGTAGCCGACGTGGCCACCACAAATGGCTTCGTGTGCTTCTCGCACGACTTCTTTGGCTTCGTCTTCATCTAAACATCTGGAATACTCTGAACTGAATCCACGACGATAGAGGACATATAAGACCCGCAATTTTTCAGAAAAATCTAAATAAAATTCATGAGGCATTCACCGGTAAAAATAGCATTTCTTCTCAGAATGCGAAACGAATCAATTCCTGCGAGCCAGTTATACTTAGGATATTCGTCGAATCACGAATATATCCTCAAACACTCTGGAAGCCATAACTTCCTAACTAAACGAAATCAATAGATTCGTACGAGCCAACTTTCTTAGTTACGTCAATACGAAGAAAATGACGTACTCAGAATTTTTCGGAAAAAAATCGCTGGAAACCCGAAATTCTTGCGGGACCCACAGAAATATTGGTGGGACCCACAGAAATATTCCTCAGAAAATATCTTGTGGGACCCACAAAATATCCTATGGAAATATCTTGTGGGCCCCACCTCAAAAGGAACCTCTAGGAATTTAAAAGAAGCCAAGGGGTAAAAGGGGCATGGAAAAACCCAAGAGGAGGTGGGCTTGGGCTATAAATAGCCCTCCCCACTCTCTCTCTTCTCATAATTTTGACCCCCCCTCTCTCTCTTGCCTTCTCTCTCTCTCCTAAACCTCCCCTACCTAGCCTAGCCCACCTGAGCCCACCTGACCTGGTCTGAGCCTGCCTGACTTAGCCTGAGCCTGCCTGACCTGGTCCTAACCCACCTGACCTGGGTCTGAACCCACTTGACCTGGTCCAAACCCAGTTGACTTGACTTGAACCTAGTTGGGTTTAAAGTCAAAGTCAAAGTCCTTTTTGGTCCAGATTCCGGTTTGGATTTCTGAACCTAGACCTAGCCTACTTGAGCTGAGCTCGAACCTGCTGAACCCAGTTGACTTGGACCGAACCTTGTTTGGTTCAAACCACTTAGGTTGAGTAGCTTGACCTACTCTACCTCTTTCTCAACTAAGTCAGCTTCATCTGACTTAGTCTGACCTCTCGAAGGAAGGCTCGAAGCCAAAGAAGCAACCCGGAGCCGTTTCTTCCACGATTTGAAGTAAGTTCGCTTCATTAAACCATCTCTCTCAAGTATTTGATTGTTTGTATAAAGCATATACTTTCTGAAGTAGTATCTTGCTTTAGTTCTTGGTTGAGCCCTCTAGGACGCTTCGGTGTTCACGCGCTCGCCTCGTAACTATCGTCGAATATATATGTTCGAATGCGCAGTATATGCGTTCTTCAAAAATAGTATCTCGCCCTAGTTCTTGGTTGAGCCCTCTAGGACACTTCGGTGTTCACTCGCTCGCCTCGTAACTATCGTTGGATACAGATCTAGGTGTATATCTGCTGATTCTGCCGACGCGTCTTATATCGCACAGGCTATGTAATTTACCTTTGCCGTCGTGTCGTATGATGCCAAGGCTCCCTATTTTCTGCACTTCCGATTATGCATTTACTTACGCCGTCGCGTCGAACGATGCCAAGGCTCCTGCTTTCTGCAATGTATTTACTTACGCCGTCGCGTCGAACGATGCCAAGGCTTCTGCTTTGTTATATATGTAGAATATTTCGTTCAGTTACACACCCTGAACAATAGTATATGCATTTCTTTACGCCGCCGCTGTATAAAGCACAGGCTTCTGCTTATACTACATATATAGCGCATAAATGAGCGTTCAAATGGAGATCAACTCCAAATTGCCCATGCGATTCCTTGACCGCTCCTCGTTCAAGATTCTGCTTGACGAATGAAGCCCCTATTGGAAAGCCTTCGCTTTTTGGCAAAATGCTCTTTACGTAAAGACTAAGTCAATTACGTACGGCCTGGCTATGGCCAAGGGTTCCTGCAACCTTGATGGATGCAAAGTACGCACAACGGTGCGCATCCATTTCCCCGAATTAAGCGTGGCGATTTCCTACCAAAGAGGGGAGATGCCGCTGAAATGGATAAAAGAAACGCACGCTTTCTCCGTAAAAGAGAGGAAGTGCTGCTGAAATTTCTAAAGAAGCTAAGAATAGCTCAGAAAGAACGTAGCAGGATACTCTGACATATAGCAGAGTGCTACCCAGTTCATGGTTTGCCCTCTACAACGTAGAAGGGTTCGTCGCACCACTGCCGGTAGAGCAGAGGAGGTGCTGACGAAATGGTCGGCAGAAGAGCTGCCGAAACCAATGGAACGGCATAATGATGTCCGTTGATGGAACGAGGCCAGATCGGCTCGTATCCTTGTGCCTACAAGGGCACCTTGCTCGTAAGGGCCGCTGAGCCGGAGTAGAGGTTGCGCCTTGGCTAGGTTGGACTCGTTGCGTAAAAATACGCCGAGTAGCCGATCTATTTAGATCGAGTCATATGCATGCTCATTGAGAACGGTTACACAACCAGACTCGTAAGGGCCGAAGAGCCAGAGTGTGTTGTTTCCACCCAAAGAGGTGTGATGCTCGTGGTGGCCGAAGTGTCAAAGAGCGGTGTTCTGCATGCATATGAATAAGACTTAAGGTCGCACATACCCCGCGGTTGAAGATCGTGTTAGGGGTACCCCCTCAGTAATGACTGTGTTGGGGAAAACTGAATGGGGTCGGGTACATACTCCCGTAGTGCTGAAAGCATGGGCTGCCTAAATGGCATGCAGATTCTGTCCAAGTAATTGTAAG
This sequence comes from Nuphar pumila, assembly GCF_984573655.1. Taxonomy (NCBI): domain Eukaryota; kingdom Viridiplantae; phylum Streptophyta; class Magnoliopsida; order Nymphaeales; family Nymphaeaceae; genus Nuphar; species Nuphar pumila. The sequence continues at coordinate 102,439,976 of NC_143249.1, forward strand.
ACTAGCAGACCCCTTCAGGAATTATGCTCACTGTGGAATGACAGTGATGGTACAGCCTTGAGTGACATGTATTTTACTTTGGACCTGATAGAGTCCACGATGGCCTCAGTCACTCATGGGTTTTGGGGTCGTGGTTATCCTTAAGATCTAAGGATTGAACCCAACTACTGCAAGTAGAGGATGCATCCGAATATGGGCCTAGTAGGGTTCTCCCAGTTGAAACACACTGTCCTACTATGGATAGGGTCAACAGGCCTCTGGGGTATCTAAAATACATAGAATAATCAACCCCCAGAACGTCGCGTTGATGCCCGGACAATAGCTCTACCTGCGTACCAAAGGCGGGAGCGGTTAATTATCAAACAATGCATTAGTTCTAGGTACAACGATGCTTTGAATGTATGAGTGGATGACGTGTTGAGTCAGTCCTGCATAACCTTTGTGAAGGTGTCATGTTCGGTATACTACTGGACCGACTGGGCAAAGACCCGTGTTGTATCCGCACGACTAAGCGAAGCTCGAGGAATTGTCCTTAGATGCGTGGGATACGGATGTGCCAAGTATGAAGACTTGAGCTAGACATCACTTGAGACCGGGAAGAGGTCATGGCTAAGTCGTGGAGACTTAAGCAACTATTCAAATCACAGCCCTGAAAAGGCTTGCTCTAAGTCATGAGGACTCGAGCGGATGTTCAACTCATAGCCCTACGGAGGCTCTTGCGATATACGCTAAGTCTTGGAGGCTTGAGCGTCGTTATTGCGCATTGTGACCCTGAGTGGTCATTATCGTACTTGAGTTGAATGGATGTATGACTGCATGCTTACCAGACCATCAGTGGTTCTGACCCCGTTTTATGGGGATTTCAGGTGTTGAACCTGCGTGGCGATATGCGGAGCAAGGCGGCATCGAGTTCCAGGGTTTCTCTAGACAGAGTTGTACTGCTTCCTTTTTATTGAACCTACACTGCTTTTCTAAGCAGTAGTGTTGTAATAAACATGTGGTTTTCGATAAATGGAACACTTTGGTGGTCAATGTGTTGCTTGGCCACATACCTGCAACGTGCTCGGAGTTTTCTAAAACTGACGACTCATTATCGTCTGATTCCGCTGCTAAAAGCTTTTCTAAATTCCGCTGCAAAGAAAAAAAAAAGAAATTCATGAAAATTTTAACTTAGCTTCGTTTTGGAAATCCGGGGCGTTACAGAATTGGTATCAAAGCATGAGTCTGAGAAACCTTGTTCAAGATCCGTCATGTTCACGATATCGCAATGTAAGTATATTTTATACTTCTTGTTCTGATCTGGGTGCATCTTTGTATAGATGGCAACTCACGATTCACAAGGCTACTGCTATCGTTGCGGGATTATGCACGATGAGTGGGTGTGCCCACATGAGGTACAAGACTGCCAGTTTTGTGGCGAAGAGGGGCATTCCGCCAACGAATGCCAAATGAAACATACCGCCGATATGGGTCGGCGGGGATCGCTTGGTCTTAGGGACGAGACCTCGCGTGTTAGTGGGCCACATTAGTTCAGTAGAGGGAGTAGCCGTACTCCAGCAACTTTTGATGAACTACCGTCTCTGGTAGGATTTGACTTGAACTTCCTTGAGGGATTCGGTCAATCGCAAGGCTATCAACAGGCATCACGTACGCCTAGCTTGCACAGTCGGGATGAGGGATGCAACAACTCCTTCTATAATCCCATTATGATTTCAGATTCCTCGAATCAAAGTACTATTATATGGGGGAACAGAGCGGCTTCACCAACGCCGAGTCTGAATGGCCAGGAAGAGGGATACAACCCCTATCATCCCGTTATGGTATCGGATTCCCCGAGCCATGATGCCACTGAATGGGCAAGTGGACCGGCATCACTGATCTACCCACAAGATTCGCTTGAGAGTGCGGAAGTGCCGCCCAAGCCAAAACTAGTAGTGCCTGCACCAAGGCAATGTGGAAGCAAACGATACTTCGGGTTGTTTGGGTCAAGAAAGAAATCCAGTTCCTAGAAGAGACTGGTAGTGTGTTAGAGTCAATAGACTCATGTACATAGTTTCTCAACGCCTAAAGTCTGCCAGTGCGGCATGACGTTTTGTTTAAGGCGATGCTTGTGTAAATGTGATGTATATTAAGTAAATAAAGCCTTTACTTCAATATATACATTGAGAAACTAAAAACAAGTGCTTGTGTGTGCATAGATAAATGGCTCCTACGACGAGGAGGACCATGCCGAGCGAGGAGGACCATACTCAAGGATTCCTGCTAGAAACGCTCAACAACCTGGTTACAGCCATCCGTGAAACGAGGCCAGAACCAGTCGCACCACGAAACGAGCACCTGAGAGGAGTGACTTATGAGAAGTTCCTCAAGCTTGATCCGCCAGTTTTCATTGGCAGAGCCGATCCTGAGCTCGCAGAGAGTTGGATCGAAGAGACAGAACGTGCCTTCTCGGTACTGGGAGTACCAGAAGAGAAAAAGACCAACTTTGGCACGTATCGGTTGAAAGACAATGCACGGAAGTGGTGGGATACCACTAAACTTATCCAGTTCTCACAAGTCGAAGTCATTCCTTGGACTGACTTTTGGAGGACTTTTATGGATAACTACTTCCCGTTGCATTCCAGAAACAAGAAAAAGATGGAGTTTCTGGAGTTGGAACAGGGCGGTATGAGTCTAATGGACTATACCACCAAATTTCAGAATCTAGAGCGCTACTACTCTCGATTGTTCGAAACAGACCAAGAAAGGGCCGACAAATATGTGAATGGTCTGCGCGAAGGGCTGCGATCCCGAGTGATAACAAGCATGCCTTCGACTTTTCAGGCTGCGGTAGCAGCAGCTTCAAAAATCCAAGAGGACTGGGCACGATCTAAAGTGATCGTAGCAAAGAAGCTCATAGTGAATGGTGGGAATCATAAAAGGACGTTCCCAAGTGGCCAGGGTTCACGACAACCCTTTCAAAAGAAGAAGTTCCAAGGAGGGAACAACACTCAACAAGTCGTGAGGCCAAGGCAGAACACAACTCCGAATGGTCAGCAGTCCAACTTCGGCTGCCCAAGGTGTTGTGTGAACCACCCCGGAAAGCTCGTGACATGGGTGGTTGCTTGTATTGTGGCAAGATGGGCCACTTTATAAGAGATTGTGCCAAGAAGGCTGCAGATGAACAGATGAGTAATGCCGGATCTGCCGGATCCTCTCGACCAGCACCACAGCGTTCGCAGTTCCAACGACCGCCCCCTAGGATCGAACAAAGGCCTGCTACAGGTCGTGTATATGCTGTAACGACTGAACAAGTCGAAAATGGTGACCTGATTGAAGGCACCATACCTGTTAATGGACATGCAGCTTACGTCTTGTTTGATTGTGGTGCTACTCATACGTTTATCTCTGACGATTTCACCGAACAACTCCACGCCTCGGTGCAACCGATTGATAAAATGATCGAAGTATATAACCCGTTGGGTTCACGCACCAAATGTATCCGGTGTGTGAAAATTTTGGATATTGAGATAGCAGGGCAACACTTGCCTACTGATGCCATCCTGATCGATATGATACAGTACGATGTCATTTTGGGAATGAATTGGTTGGCTCAGAATAATGCCAAGATTCTGTGCCGCGAGGGCAGAGTGATTCTATCTCGACCCGGATTGCCTAAGATGGAGTACCGGTTATCCAAACCAGTTTCACAGAAAAGGCTCATATCAACACTTAAGGTACAAAAATACCTTAGGAAGGGTTGTGTGGCCTTCCTGTTGAGTCTCTCGGTGGAAAAATCCAACGACCAACCCCTTGAGAGTTTGGAAGTGGTGCGGGAGTTTCCCGATGTGTTTCCTGAGGAATTGCCAGGACTTCCGCCACTTCGTGAGGTTGAATTTGGAATTCAATCCTTACCTGGAACAGCGCCGATATCCAAAGCCCCGTATCGAATGGCGCCTGCTGAACTTAGTGAGTTAAAGTGTCAGTTGGAAGAACTGATGGAACAAGGCTTCATCCGACCGAGTGTATCACCGTGGGGAGCCCCGGTACTGTTTGTAAAGAAGAAGGATGGATCCCTTCGGTTATGCATCGATTATCGGATGCTTAACCAGGCAACTGTTAAAAATAAGTACCCGTTGCCTCGGATTGAGGACTTATTCGATCAACTCAGAACAGCGAGGGTGTTCTCTAAGATCGACCTCAGGTCTGGGTATCATCAGCTCAGAGTGAAAGAAGAAGATATACCTAAGACTGCCTTCAGAACGAGATATGGCCATTATGAGTTCGTAGTAATGCCCTTCGGACTCACTAATGCGCCTGCTGCCTTTATGGATCTAATGAACCGGATATTTAGACCATATTTGGATAGCTTTGTCATTGTCTTCATCGATGACATTCTCGTATATTCAGAGAACAAGGAACAGCACGTAGAGCACTTAAGAATTGTCTTGAAAACCCTTCAAGATAACCAACTCTATGCTAAGTTTTCAAAATGTGAATTCTGGCTAGATAAAGTGATGTTCCTTGGTCATGTGATCTTAAAAGATGGAATCGCAGTGGATCCTGCGAAGGTGGAAGCTGTGATGGACTGGAAGCAGCCAGAAAATATCACTGAGGTCCGTAGCTTCCTTGGACTTGCTGGATATTATCGGAAGTTCATACAAGACTTCTCCCGAATCGCCGTACCGATGACGAAATTACTTAAAAAGGGAGTCAAGTTTGAATGGACTGACCAGTGTAAGGAGTGCTTTGAGGTTCTCAAACAGAGGCTTACCACTGCCCCTGTCCTTACCTTACCTTCTGGTCAGGGAGGCTTCGTGGCGTATACCGATGCCTCAGGAACGGGTCTGGGTTGTGTGTTGATGCAGCATGGCAAAGTAATCGCCTATGCATCACAACAGTTGAGAGTCCATGAGAAAAACTATCCAAACCACGACTTGGAGCTTGCCGCGGTAGTGTTCGCGCTTAAAATCTGGCGACACTACCTGTATGGAGAGAAATTTGAGGTCATGTCGGACCATAAAAGCCTAAAATACCTCTTTTCTCAAAAAGAACTCAATATGCGGCAACGGCGATGGCTGGAATTCCTTAAAGACTATGAATTCACGCTTTCCTATCACCCTGGAAAGGCGAATGTTGTAGCAGATGCCCTTAGTCGCAAGACTGTTGGCACTCTGGCCAGCCTAACTGGACAATGGAAGTTGATGGAGGATTTCGTCAAGTGGAAGCCATTTTTGGCTGATTCTGGTAGAATCCAAATGTCATGTTTGATGATCCACATTGAGTTCCTCGATCGCATCATAGCCGAACAATTCAAGGATGCCCAGTACTTGGAATTGAAAGCTCGCACTGAAAAGGATGATACTTTCTTCCATTTGAAAGAAGATGGAGGAATATGGATGGAAGAAAGGATTTGGGTTCCAAATAACCCTGAGCTAAGACAGGAAGTACTCCAGGAAGCTCATAGTACCAAATACACTATCCACCCTGGAGGTACAAAAATGTTCCGGGACTTGCAGAGAAAGTACTGGTGGAGGGGTATGAAGCGTGATGTGGCTACGTTTGTCTCGAAGTGTTTGATCTGCCAGCAAGTTAAGATCGAACATCAGCGACCTGGTGGAAAGATGCAACGGATCGAGATTCCAGAATGGAAATGGGAAGGCATTACGATGGATTTCATCGTTGGATTGCCTCGATCCAAGAGACAACATAACTCAATATGGGTGATCGTGGACAGACTCACCAAGTCTGCTCACTTCCTGTCAATCAACACTCGATACTCAACTGAACGATTGGCAGAGATCTACATTCGGGAAATCGTTAGACTCCATGGAGTGCCGATTTCGATCATATCTGATCGTGACCCGAAGTTTACCTCTCACTTCTGGGAGCAGCTTCAGAGAGCCCTGGGGACGAAACTCAAGTTCAGTACAGCATTCCATCCCCAAACAGATGGGCAATCTGAACGAACCATACAGACTCTTGAAGATATGTTAAGAGCCTGTATGCTGGAATGGAAAGGTGATTGGGATTCCCATCTAGCGTTGGCTGAATTTGCTTATAATAATAGCCACCACGCTAGCATTGGGATGGCACCGTATGAAGCCTTGTACGGGCGACCCTGTCGATCACCAATCCATTGGGGTGAAGTGGGTGAGCGAACCTTGGACTCGCCCATTGTGTTGCAGCATTACACTGAGCAGGTCCACATGATCAGAAAGAAGCTACTGACTGCTCAGAGTCGACAGAAGAGCTACGCCGATCAGCGGCGTAGGGAACTCACTTTTGCGGTTGGAGATAAGGTTTTTATCAAGGTCTCTCCAACCAAGAGTGTGTTTCGCTTTGGAAAGAAGGGGAAACTCAGCCCCAGATTCGTTGGTCCCTTCGAAGTTTTGAGCCGAATCGGAGAGACTGCCTACCGTGTAGCATTGCCACCGCAATACGCGCAAATACATGATGTATTTCACATGTCAATGCTTAGAAAGTACGTTCATGATCCTTCTCACGTCATTCAACATGAAGATATTGACATTCGAGAAGATATGACGGTGGAAGAAAGGCCAGTAGAGATCATGGACCGCCGGGAGCAAGTGCTAAGGACGAAGGTCATTCCACTTGTTAAAGTGAGGTGGCAGCATCATGGAATCGATGATTGCACTTGGGAGCCGAATCGGATATGCGGGATAAATATCCTCAACTCTTCACTTTCTACTCTTAGCTGAATTTCGCGGACGAAATTCCTTTAAGGGGGTAATGATGTAAGACCCGCAATTTTTCAAAAAAATCTGAATAAAATTCATGAGGCATTCACCGGTAAAAATAGCATTTCTTCTCAGAATGCGAAACGAATCAATTCCTGCGAGCCAGTTATACTTAGGATATTCGTCGAATCACGAATATATCCTCAAACACTCTGGAAGCCATAACTTCCTAACTAAACGAAATCAATAGATTCGTACGAGCCAACTTTCTTAGTTACGTCAATACGAAGAAAATGACGTACTCAGAATTTTTCGGAAAAAAATCGCCGGAAACCCGAAATTCTTGCGGGACCCACAGAAATATTGGTGGGACCCACAGAAATATTCCTCAGAAAATATCTCGTGGGACCCACAAAATATCCTATAGAAATATCTTGTGGGCCCCACCTCAAAAGGAACCTCCAGGAATTTAAAAGAAGCCAAGGGGTAAAAGCGGCATGGAAAAACCCAAGAGGAGGTGGGCTTGGGCTATAAATAGCCCTCCCCACTCTCTCTCTTCTCATAATTTCGACCCCCCCTCTCTCTCTTGCCTTCTCTCTCTCTCCTAAACCTCCCCTACCTAGCCTAGCCCACCTGAGCCCACCTGACCTGGTCTGAGCCTGCCTGACTTAGCCTGAGCCTGCCTGACCTGGTCCTAACCCACCTGACCTGGGTCTGAACCCACTTGACCTGGTCCAAACCCAGTTGACTTGACTTGAACCTAGTTGGGTTTAAAGTCAAAGTCAAAGTCCTTTTTGGTCCAGATTCCGGTTTGGATTTCTGAACCTAGACCTAGCCTACTTGAGCTGAGCTCGAACCTGCTGAACCCAGTTGACTTGGACCGAACCTTGTTTGGTTCAAACCACTTAGGTTGAGTAGCTTGACCTACTCTACCTCTTTCTCAACTAAGTCAGCTTCATCTGACTTAGTCTGACCTCTCGAAGGAAGGCTCGAAGCCAAAGAAGCAACCCGGAGCCGTTTCTTCCACGATTTGAAGTAAGTTCGCTTCATTAAACCATCTCTCTCAAGTATTTGATTGTTTGTATAAAGCATATACTTTCTGAAGTAGTATCTTGCTTTAGTTCTTGGTTGAGCCCTCTAGGACGCTTCGGTGTTCACGCGCTCGCCTCGTAACTATCGTCGAATATATATGTTCGAATGCGCAGTATATGCGTTCTTCAAAAATAGTATCTCGCCCTAGTTCTTGGTTGAGCCCTCTAGGACACTTCGGTGTTCACTCGCTCGCCTCGTAACTATCGTTGGATACAGATCTAGGTGTATATCTGCTGATTCTGCCGACGCGTCTTATATCGCACAGGCTATGTAATTTACCTTTGCCGTCGCGTCGTATGATGCCAAGGCTCCCTGTTTTCTGCACTTCCGATTACTGCACTTCCGATTATGCATTTACTTACGCCGTCGCGTCGAACGATGCCAAGGCTCCTGGTTTCTGCAATGTATTTACTTACGCCGTCGCGTAGAATGATGCCAAGTCTTCTGCTTTGTTATATATGTAGAATATTTCGTTCAGTTACACACCCTGAACAATAGTATATGCATTTCTTTACGCCGCCGCTGTATAAAGCACAGGCTTCTACTTATACTACATATATAGCGCATAAATGAGCGTTCAAATGGAGATCAACTCCAAATCGCCCATGCGATTCCTTGACCGCTCCTCGTTCAAGATTCTGCTTGACGAATGAAGCCCCTATTGGAAAGCCTTCGCTTTTTGGCAAAATGCTCTTTACGTAAAGACTAAGTCAATTACGTACGGCCTGGCTATGGCCAAGGGTTCCTGCAACCTTGATGGATGCAAAGTACGCACAACGGTGCGCATCCATTTCCCTGAATTAAGCGTGGCGATTTCCTACCAAAGAGGGGAGATGCCGCTGAAATGGATAAAAGAAACGCACGCTTTCTCCGTAAAAGAGAGGAAGTGCTGCTGAAATTTCTAAAGAAGCTAAGAATAGCTCAGAAAGAACGTAGCAGGATACTCTGACATATAGCAGAGTGCTACCCAGTTCATGGTTTGCCCTCTACAACGTAGAAGGGTTCGTCGCACCACTGCCGGTAGAGCAGAGGAGGTGCTGACGAAATGGTCGGCAGAAGAGCTGCCGGAACCAATGGAACGGCATAATGATGTCCGTTGATGGAACGAGGCCAGATCGGCTCGTATCCTTGTGCCTACAAGGGCACCTTGCTCGTAAGGGCCGCTGAGCCAGAGTAGAGGTTGCACCTTGGCTAGGTTGGACTCGTTGCGTAAAAATACGCCGAGTAGCCGATCTATTTAGATCGAGTCATATGCATGCTCATTGAGAACGGTTACACAACCAGACTCGTAAGGGCCGAAGAGCCAGATTGTGTTGTTTCCACCCAAAGAGGTGTGATGCTCGTGGTGGCCGAAGTGTCAAAGAGCGGTGTTCTGCATGCATATGAATAAGACTTAAGGTCGCACATACCCCGCGGTTGAAGATCGTGTTAGGGGTACCCCCTCAGTAATGACTGTGTTGGGGAAAACTGAATGGGGTCGGGTACATACTCCCGTAGTGCTGAAAGCATGGGCTGCCTAAATGGCATGCAGATTCTGTCCAAGTAATTGTAAGACTAGCAGACCCCTTCAGGAATTATGCTCACTGTGGAATGACAGTGATGGTACAGCCTTGAGTGACATGTATTTTACTTTGGACCTGATAGAGTCCACGATGGCCTCAGTCACTCATGGGTTTTGGGGTCGTGGTTATCCTTAAGATCTAAGGATTGAACCCAACTACTGCAAGTAGATGATGCATCCGAATATGGGCCTAGTAGGGTTCTCCCAGTTGAAACACACTGCCCTACTATGGATAGGGTCCACAGGCCTCTGGGGTATCTAAAATACATAGAATAATCAACCCCCAGAACATCGCGTTGATGCCCGGACAATAGCTCTACCTGCGTACCAATGGCGAGAGCGGTTAATTATCAAACAATGCATTAGTTCTAGGTACAACGATGCTTTGAATGTATGAGTAGATGACGTGTTGAGTCAGTCCTGCATAACCTTTGTGAAGGTGTCATGTTCGGTATACTACTGGACCGACTGGGCAAAGACCCGTGTTGTATCCGCACGACTAAGCGAAGCTCGAGGAGTTGTCCTTAGATGCGTGGGATACGGATGTGCCAAGTATGAAGACTTGAGCTAGACATCACTTGAGACCCGGAAGAGGTCATGGCTAAGTCGTGGAGACTTAAGCGGCTATTCAAATCACAGCCCTGAAAAGGCTTGCTCTAAGTCATGAGGACTCGAGCGGATGTTCAACTCATAGCCCTACGGAGGCTCTTGCGATATACGCTAAGTCTTGGAGGCTTGAGCGTCGTTATTGCGCATTGCGACCCTGAGTGGTCATTATCGTACTTGAGTTGAATGGATGTATGACTGCATGCTTACCAGACCATCAGTGGTTCTGACCCCGTTTTATGGGGATTTCAGGTGTTGAACCGGCGTGGCGATATGCGGAGCAAGGCGGCATCGAGTTCCAAGGTTTCTCTAGACAGAGTTGTACTGCTTCCTTTTTATTGAACCTACACTGCTTTTCTAAGCAGTAGTGTTGTAATAAACATGTGGTTTTCGATAAATGGAACACTTTGGTGGTCAATGAGTTGCTTGGCCACATACCTGCAACGTGCTCGGAGTTTTCTAAAACTGACGACTCATTATCGTCTGATTCCGCTGCTAAAAGCTTTTCTAAATTCCGCTGCAAAGAAAAAAAAAAAGAAATTCATGAAAATTTTAACTTAGCTTCGTTTTGGAAATCCGGGGCGTTACAGGACATTTGCCAGAATGAAGTATCGAGTAGACATACGCTGGATTGCTCGTTGCTCTTTCTTTGAAAGTTCTGGAGGAAATTTACCTGTTTCTACCAAAGTTTTGATATTGTAATACCAAGGCTTTTTCTTTTGCTCAGCCTGGTTTACTTGCTCCGCTGGAAGGAAGGCAGGTTGGTCAAGTCTGCCAATATCAAAAGAGCGACAAGATTCTCCATTCTTGAATGCCATAATAGAGCCTAAACTGGCTAGGCTATCGGCCACTTGATTAAAATCTCTCTTGATGTGAAATAACTGAAATTCTTCGAACTTGCTGACAAGAGCTGAAACAATTTTCTGATAGGGAAATAGCTTCTGATCTTTGACTTGCCATTCGGCTCGAACTTGATTGACAACAAGTAATGAGTCGCCATATGCATGCACTCTCTTAACATTGAAGTCTAGTAGAATCTTTAGACCTTGAATCAGGGCTTCATATTCAGCCATATTGTGTGTACATTGAAAATTTAACTTGAGAGAAAATGGAATCATCTCCTTCTCAGGAGTGATTAATAAGATCCCAATGCCTATTCCAGCCATATTCTTGGAACCATCGAAAAATAAATTCCAGACTGGAAATTGCTGGATATTGCAAATCTGCTCATCAGGGAAGTCATCTTCGGCTTTCACCTCTTCTGCCAGAGGAAAATCCGCCAATTGATCTGCAATTGCTTGGCCTTTGATTGATTGCTGCGAGACATATTCTAAGTCATACTGCATCAGTAAGACTTGCCATTTTGCTACTCGTCCGCTGAGGAAAGGTTGTTCTAAGATATACTTGAGGGGATTGAGTTTAGACAAAATTTTGACTTCTGACGCTAGCAGGTAGTGTCTTAGCTTCTGGCACATCCATACCAGAGCTAGGCAGGTCTTCTCTATTTGAGAGTATCTCTTTTCATAATCTATGAAAGTCTTACTCACGTAATAAATGGCGTGTTCTATCAGGCTGCCTTCTTTGTATTGCGCCAAGAATCCACCGCATGCGACTTGATTAACTGAGATGTATAACAGAAGAGGTTTTCCCAATTCTGGCGGCTTCAGGATGGGAGGATTGAGAAGATACTTCTTGATTCGATCGAACGATTGCTGACACTCTGGTCCCCATTCGAACTTAACTCCTTTTCTGAGTAAGTGGTTGAAGGGCTCACATCTCATCGCCAAATTGGAAATGAATCGCCAGATTGATTGCATACGTCCTTGAAGGCTACATAGTTCTTTGAGATTCTTCGGGGGTGGCATATCAATGATAGCCTTTGCTTTGGCCGGGTCAACTTCAATTCCCTTTTTGCTGACCAGAAAACCCAACAGTTTGCCTGATTCGACTCCAAAGACACACTTTTGCGGGTTAAGCCTTAACTTGTAAAGAATAAGTCTTTTAAAGACTTGATCAAGTGCTTCGAGGTGATCTTCTCCCTCTTTAGATTTCACGAGGATATCGTCAACATACGCATCCATGATTTTGCGCATCTGATCGTGAAATATAACGGCCATTGCCCGTTGATATGTTGCTCCAGCATTCTTGAGCCCAAAAGGCATGACTGTATAGCAAAAAGTGCCCCAAGGCGTGGTGAAAGAAGTTTTGGATTGGTCGCAGGCGACCAACTTAATCTGATTGCAGCCGGAATATCTATCCATGAAAGAGAACATAGCATGTCCTGCCGTGCTATCGACTAGAAGATCGATGCTTGGAAGTGGATAATCATCCTTCGGAGTTGCCTTATTGAGGTCTCTGAAGTCTATGCAAATCCTTACTTTGCCGCTTTTCTTTGGGACAACGACGATATTGGCTAACCAATCTGGGTAGTCAATAGCTCGAATAAATCCTGCTTTGAGCAGATCTTCGAGTCCTTCCTTGACTTGCTGTTCTATTCTGAGATCCATTTTTCTCAGCTTCTGCTTGACTGGCTTAGCATCCGGCTTTAAGACAAGACGGTGTTCGACTAATTTGGGGTCTAAGCTCGGCATGTCTTCATACGTCTATGCGAACACTTCTTCATGCCGCTTGAGAAAATCTGTAAGCCTTTTCTTTTCTTCTGAACTCAGACTGGTTCCGATCTGGGGAATTTTTGGATCTTCCTCTGAACCGATATTGACACCTTCAGTTGGATCTTGTACTAGAGGAGATGGTTCGTCCTGCTTCTGAACTGCGGCGAACTCCAGTAATTCCTGAAGAGACTGATCATATTCTGCACAATCATCCGACTGCTTTGCACTCTTGTCATTTCCGGTGCTTGCTTTGACTCAGTGAATTGCTGCCGTCTTCTGCAAGGCCTTGGGATTGAGAACGAGCTTCTTGATTGTCCGAGAAGTCATTCTGAAATTTTGGAGAAGAAATCTGGTTCAGACAAATCGGCCTATAGTAAGACAAGCAATCATTTGAAGAGAACTATGCATAAAATGGCATTGAATTATAAAACGATGAGATAGACGGAAAGGGAGTAGATGGCATCTGGATAGACAAAGAAACTTGGAATTTTATTGATTGAATTGATCAGTGACATTGGTAAAATGAGACATTTATTTGGAAAAGAATAGAAAGAAAATAACAAATGGTCTTCATTGTGCTCCTTTGACAAAAACAGTCTTCCTTGATGAGCTTCCTCTGGAGAACCCTAGTCCTGCTCTGTGGGGACGATGTTTCTGGATCATTGGCTCGATGCGGCCATCTTCGTTCTTGCCGAGTCCCTTGAAGGGTTGATAGCCATGCTTCAGGAGTAAATCGAATCCCTTTCTTGACTTCATGAATTGAGGAATAGCAAGTGACACATGTCACCCTCTGCTCTTCTCAGAAAAAGCAAGGGACACGTGTCTCTCTCTGCTTTCTTCAGAAAAAGCAAGTGACACATGTCACTTTCTGCCTCCTTCAGAGAAAGCTGGAGATGATGGGATTAGAAGGACATGACAAAAATTTTGGATAAAATTTGGAAGATATACTGGAAGATAGGGAAAAGTTTTTGAAGATATAAGCAAAATTTGAAATTTCAAAAATTTGCAGGCAGGATTGGAATAAGGCTGGAAGTTCGAGATCCAGTAGAACGAGAGAATAGAAAATCACCTGGAGTTTTGGAAGAAATTAGATATTTGGAGAAATCATCCAGGGTTTGAGAAAATAAAGGGAAAAGATGAGAATTTGAAAATATTTTGGGGAAAATATGAGGGAAATAAAAGTAGCATACAATCACATCCTGCACAAACATTTATGCACATACAGCACTCCCTAAAAGGCTGACTCTAGATGCATCACTTTGAAAACAGTTGTAGGACCTTAATCCTAACTCTAGACTCAGATCATCTTTGTCCAATCCAGTTATGCCGATATACTCGAATCGAAATCCGAGGTACGTGGCATATAATTTCAACTCCGGTTCTAAGGTAAGGTTTTCCAACATCCTTGAGCGCCTACCGATATACTTCGGACTGTGGCCCGCGGTACGTGGTAGGGGGGTGTTAACCCAAATAGTTGGCCCAGTAGTGAGGCTCTGTCCCGAACTATGGTTTTGGAAGAGAGCCTAGCAACGTGAAGACCGGGTAATGATAGGTAATGGATATTTTGAAAAATGATCACATGCAAGAAATAGAGGGCTCTAAATCCTAGAGAGATAGATTTTGAAAACTTTGAAGAAGCATACATTGTTTGCATTCAGATCCTAAATTGAGGAGAGTTGTATTTAGACCTAAGTCTATGTGAACATGAAAATATCTCCTCAATCTGGTCCTACCAAACCATGCCTAAGCTATATGCAGTCAATGTCAGCTAGATCATAATCTAGGCTCCTAGGTTCGCATGATAGCAAAAGTAAAAAGCTGACATGTTGTGAACATAATTTCGATGATTGAACTAAGTCAAGCATAATTTAGGTCAGACAAGGATAGGTCCCATCACGGTCGCCAAACCTGTTATCGTCGCGAAATTTTTCCCCGTCTTCCCTTCCTTGCGGAAGAGAGAGAGGGAAACGCTTTCGCGCTTCAAACTTGACCGGATTTTGGAAATTATTTTGAAATACTCGCCTCCATTTTGAAAATTGCGGGAAAATCCATGGGATGGGGCTCGACCTGTCGGTACGAGGTTCGACCGTTCCTGCCGCCTTTAACAGGGGTAATCGAACCAAGGATCAAAATTGTGCTTGACTTAGTTAAATCATCAAAATCGTGTTCTATCCTATATGCACAAAGAATTCAGGCATGTGCTATGAAATTTTGGAAAATGCAGCTTGGGTAAACATGATGTATGCTTGGAAAATATTTGGAGTTGAAAAGATTCTCTCAGGAAAAAGCTGAAAGTCAATTTCTCAGGAAACTCAGATGAAAAGGATTTGAAATCTCGAGAAAGTTCATAAAGTTGTGGGAAAATCATGAATGGTTGAAAATTCTGGGAAAATAGAAGTGATTCTTGAGAAAAAGGTGAACATTTGAAAAGGGAAACACTTCTCAGGAAAAAAAACTTGAACTTTGGGAATTTTCTTAGGAAAATGGTGGAAAATTTATAGGAAAACTCATTGGAGAAGGAAATTCAAAACTTGGGAAATTGAAATCCTGGGAATCTTAGCCTTAAAACACTTGGAAATTGAGTTTGATCTTTGAGGAAAATTGGAAACTTTTTTTGGAAATCTTAAGAAAATAACATTTTCCAGGGAAAATCGAGGGAAAGCTTTGATTTTGGAAATCCAACTTAGAAGTTTCTTGAGAAACTGGTTTCCATGGAAAACTGTGAAAACTTGACTTTGGGAAAACCGATTTTGGAAAATACTCAGAGTTTCTTGAGAAATCGATTTCTTGAGAATGAAGTTTTCTTGAGAAAATGATTTCATGATGCAAATGACATGAGTGAATGAATGCCCTTTGAAAAGATTTTCTGAGGAATTGGTTGGAAAATGTGCATTAAGTCCAAATAAATCCTTCACATATTCTGACTGTGGTCATGAATATGTTCAGAACTTAGTTGATTTGATGCACATGACTTTGAAAACTTTGGAAATATGATGTGCATTTTAAGATAGCCTAAGAGTGTAGGCTCTATGTGACTAGTAGAAAGATGATGGATCTGGGTCTCGTCCATATTCCGACTAGGGCCGTAAATATGGATCCCACCGAGTCCATCAACTCCCTAAGAGTTGGTGCACGTGCCATTCGTGAACATCCATAGTGCTTTTGAAATAAAATGCATGAATCATATAATCAGGATATTGCATAAATTTAAACTATATGATATGCATCCTAGTCTAAGCAGGAAATTAACTCTATTATTCCAAAATTTACATTATTACATCACTAAATAAAGGAAATAAAAGAAATTTGCAGACTTCAGCTCCTTCTTTTGATTGTTCCTGCCAAACTTGAAATAGAGTTAGCTCAACTGTGTGGGTTTTTCCAAGATTTTCCAATAATATTATGAAATTATTGGATTTAATTGGATATAAACCCTATTCTCATGCTTCCTTGATATTTTGAAATGATGAAAATGCAGGAAATTCAGTAGAAAATAGTTTGAAATTCGGAATGGTGGTCAAAATGACCAAAATACCCCTAATTATAAAGTTATACCTTTAAAATCAGGGTTTTTTGAAGGAAAACTTGGTAAAATTGAGATTTTGAAGTTCAAATTGAATCAAATGATGATGAAATGCAGTATGACATGCTGATAAACACATTAGGACTGTAAAATCAGAATTTGGTATTTTGCAATTTATCAAAAATAACGATTTTTGCTTGTTTTTCTCTTGGATCCGGGTCCTGCGGGACCCTGTTTTGGTATTACGGATAATCCGAACCTCAAATCGATTCCAAATTGCACCAAATTCAGTATGAAGCCTCTACTTACTCTGATAAACAGCCTAGAATGCTAAAAATCACGAAATGATATGATTTAAATGCTAAAATTCAAAGAAAGTCCTAAAATGGTGGATTTTGCCTATGGATCCGAACCAAATGCAATGCCTAATATGATAATGCAAGATCCACACCATGGAAACTTATGATATTTTGCAGACTGCTAAAAGACCCGAAATGGAACATTTTTGGTTTTTACAGCCTCGGGATTTGAGCCATGGTGAGTTCGGAAACAGGGATTTAGTTCTGACAAAGGTAAAAATCACCCTAATCTGATGTAAAATGCTAAAAAAATATAAACAAGCCATGAAAATTTATGAAATTAATCAGAGCTATGCACGACACATACAAGAACAACTTTTATGTTTATGACTTCGGCATTTGATCAACGAAAACACATATAAAAATATAACTATTCCTGCCTAAACTAACAGAACAGACAAATGTAGCAAAACAGGGGACTGACAAAATAAATCTGAGGCAGGTATCAACGCTGTTCTAAAAATCACAGGCTTTCAGATGCAAACAGAGGACACCTCGGACATAACTTTCACTTTTTACAGTTTTGGATTTGGAGCAACACACAAAGATAACCCATCGACCAAGTCGATCCAAAATCTCAAAGGCCCAAATTAGGCTCTGACACGTGTCCCGAACTCTCGGATTTTTGTCAGACATTAAAAAAAATCTTAAAAATCTAAAAAACTCATATTCAAAACTAGACATTCTCCCGAGTTCATAACAACTTTCGGATCGAAAATCGGATCTCCCATGAGGGATATCTCGATTTTACAAGTCGGCAAATGATTTTCAAAACGCATCATGGGTAACAAAACCCGACTTTCCATTTTGAATGTTTACCATAGTAAACAAATTCAAATGCCTCCGAATTTTTGGCAAAATTTCAGGGACACCTAAGATCGCATTTCGTGATTTTTTTGGGATTTTTAATAAAAAATAAATGCATGAAATGACGTGTGGACTGACTGACACAAATAGATAATTACTGAAAATGAGCAGAATTGAAATAAATGCTAAATTAATCCTAATTAATTCATGAAACATGCTAAATTAACAAAATAAAATAAAAATTAAATCTAGCTAAATGCATGAATGCTAAAAATCATCAAGGAAGCATAATCATGTATTTTTATATATGCCGTTTCATGAGAATAGCTCAATCCATCTCTCGGATGAGCTCTTTCTTCAAACGACTCCCGAATCGAATTATGAAATCAAATCAAGAGGAAAAGAGGTGCACCTTGCTTCGTTACACAGCTTTGAAACTCTTGAAAGGGACTGCTACCAAGGGCTTTGTTCATCCTTCGCTCCGGGCTTCGGATGATTCACCAAAATCGACCCACTGCACCTTCTCTACTGAGCCCAAGGGAGGCGTGAATTCCAAAGTGCAAAATCGGGTTCTCAAGAAGGCTAGGTCGAATTTTCAAGTCCAACAGGAGTTCTCAAAAGATGGTCTCCCTAGGCTGGGCATGAAGCCTTGTTTTCATAGATTTTTTCTGAAAAATTTGAATTTCAAACAGGCTCAATCTGAGCCCTCCATGTGGCGCCATCTCAGGGGGTGCCATCTGGGGGTTTTGAAATTCGAATTTGGCTTTTGCAGGGAGCCCTCAGGTGGCGCCACCTCATGTGGCTACTTTTATTAAAAATAAAATAAAAATAAAATTTTGAAGCCAAGTGGGACTGTGGATTGGTGCCACCTCAAAAGGAGATTTGAGGTGTAAAGCTGGAAACAATAGGAGCATGCCATGTGGCGCCACATCTGGAGGCTCTTGACATGTGTCAGAAGGACAGGAGTGGAGGAAGCAGGCTGTGCCACCTCAGAGGAATTCAAATTTTACTTTTCTGCAGGAAAGGAGAGGCTGACATGTGGCATTTCCTCAGAGTGGCTCCTGCGATGCCATGTGGCAGGAGAACATGAATGGAGGAAGCAAAATGCACCACCTCAGAGGGGGGTTTTTCTACTTTTTCTGATGCAGGGAGGTCTGGACATGTGGCAGACAAGTGTCAGCTGTCTGGAGAGGCCTTCTCAAATGGCGCCACCTCAGAAGGTGAATTTGAATTTCAAATGGAGGTTGGCTTTGGAGGAATGAAGGATGGACATGTGGCGCCACCTCAGGGTGGCTCCTACAATGCCATGTGGCAAGAGGGATAGGCAAGAGACATGTGGCGTCCTTAGAGGCCATCTGGAAAAATCAGAGCTCTAGATTTGCGCCACCTAGGAGGAGATTTGAATATTTGAATGGTTTGCTTTTACTGAAGAAAGCCAGGAGTGACATGTGTCTCCCACTTTTCTGAAAAGAGTAGGGAGAAGACATGTGTCCTCTACTTTTTCTGAAGGAGGTAGAAGGAGACATGTGTCACCTGCTTTTTCTGAAAGAAGCAGAGAATGACACGTGGCAGAGGGGAGAGAAGGAGGGCCAAGCCATGTGGCGCCATCTCAGACAACATGGAAAAGGTAGGAGTTCAAGATCTGCGCCACCTATGAGGAGATTTGAATATTTGAATTCTAGCTTTTCTGAAGAGAGCAGGAAGTGACACGTGGCATTTACTTTTTCTGAGAAGAGCAGAGAATGACACATGGCATTTGCTTTTTCTGAGGAAATGAGAGATTGACATGTGTCCTCTGCAGGAGACACACTCCAAATGGCGCCACCTCAGAGGGGACAAGCCTACTTTTTCTGAAGGAAGCTAGGAGTGACACGTGTCTCCTACTTTTCTGAGAAAAGTAGGGAGAGACACTTGTCAGGCTACTTTTCTGAAAGAGGGAGAGGTTGACACGTGTCCTCTGCAGGAGACACTCTTCAAATGGCGCCACCTCAGAGGAGACAAGCTCCACTTTTTTTCTAGACAGGACAACCTATGACACTTGGCATCTCCTGGTAATCTTGGAATGACACATGGCGCAGGATGGATAGGGTGACACGTGGCAGATAAATGGGATGACATGTGGCGGCTTCTTAGGGTAGCCCCACACTGACACTTGGCATGGAAATGGGAGGAGAGAGAAAAGACAAGTGGCACCAATCCAGGGGACAAGGCTCCTATATTTTTGGGTTTTTCAAAATTCAAATTTTCAAAAGAAAAGCCTATGTGACACCACCTTAATGTGGGTCCCACATTGCTTCTTTATTGAAATAGGGATAAAACAATAACTTCTTTTTGGAATTTTCATAAAATCTGGACTAATTGGTAAAACAGGAATTTTTGGAAAGAGTTGGCCCCTGTAGGGCAATTTTGTAAAAGGAAGATATTTGAAATTGTCAAAAGGGCAAAATCTGAGTTGAAATTTATTGAAAATTATCCAGATTGTTTTCCTGAGGAAATATTTTGAAATTCAGAGCCCTGGGGGTAAAATGGGAACAATTGATAACTTTGAAGACCCAGGGTTTTGAAATCAATTTTGAAAAGAGTTAAAATTCTAATCTGGATTGAAAATTTTGAAACCAAGAGTTCTGGACCTCGAAATGACATGCCGTGCAGTGCAGTGATATGAGATGCTCATGCAATGATATGCAATGCCATGTCTTATGAAATGCAATCTTGAACCAAGACTTGGAGATGTCTGTCTCCTGTCAGGAGTAAAATTTTGAACATCTGAGCTGAAAATAGAGAAATTTTGAGAGTTGCAGATGAAATTTTGACTTTTGTAAGGTCCGGGCTCAGAAAATGACCATTTTGCCCTCCAGCGATTTCAGAGGCTGGATGATGATGCTTGGTGGAAATTTCGGGGAGGTGAATGAAAATTTCGGGTGTTTACATGCTTGCCTCGTTTCATGGATAGCTATTACTAGATTATTAAGTGTCTCTAGCAGGAAGCCTTGTGTATGAGACACCTCGCTTGGCATGATCCTCCTCGTCCTAGGAGCCATTTATCTATTCACGTAAATACGCCCAAATCAGCAAAAGTATAAAACTTATACTTACAGTGCGATACCGCAAACACGACGGATCTTGAACCAGGTTTCTCAGACACATGCTCTGATACCAATTCTGTAATGCCCTGGATTTCCCAAACAAAGCTAAGTTAAAAAAATTCATGAATTCCTTTTTTTTTTCTTTGCAGCGGAACTTAGAAAAGCTTTTAGCAGCGGAATTAGACGATAATGAGTCGTCGGTTTTAAAAAACTCCGAGCACGTTGCAGGTATGTGGCCAAGCAACTCATTGACCATCAAAATGTTCATTTTATTGAAAACCACATGTTTATTACAACATCACTGCTCGAATAAGCAGTATGGCTCAATAAAAGGAAACAATACAACTCTGTCTAGAGAAACCTTGGAACTTGATGCCGCCTTGCTCCGCATATCGCCATGCAGGTACAACACCTGAAATCCCCATTAAACGGGGTCAGAACCACTGATGGTCTGGTAATCATGCAATCATACGTTCATTCAACTCAAGTATATACGATGACCACTTAGGGTCGCAATTCGTAATAACAATGTGTCATCGTCGTAAAATTTTTCCCGTCTTCCCTTCCCTGCGGAAGAGAGAGGAAAATGTTTTCGCGATTCAAACTTGACCGAATTTTGGAAATTTGTTTTGAATTGGTTCCAACACGAGCATTGGACCAAAAGGAAGTCCAAGTCGGAACCCGGAACTTCAGAAATAAGAATATACACAAGGGGAAAATCCGAGTCGGAACCCAGTTTTTCAAAATAAAAGAATGAATGAGAATCAAGTTTGAGAACTCGAATTCTCGATGTAGCAATTGGTTCCAACACGAGCATTGGATCCAAAAGGAAGTCTGAGTCAGAACCCGAAACTTCAAACGAAAGGTAAAAGGGGAAAACCCGAGTCGGGACTCGGATCTTCCAAAAAAAATAAGAAAAATAAAAACAAAACCTGAGTCGGAACTTAGACGGGAAGGAAATAATTCCTACCCAAAAGTCAGATTTCAGAAGGATTGACAAAAAGCGTGAATAGATTCCGACGATGAGGATGAAAAACTTATTCAAGATCCTTGACCCAAGGCGGCCTAAGGTTTGAATTTTATTTAGGATGGTTTTCAGGATTTTGTCCCCTATCCTGCAGAGAATTTGACAACATCAGGGAAGTTTGATAGGGATCGACAAAGGATAAAGAATTAAGGAAAGAGAAGAATTAACGAATTTGATAATAAAAAATTGAAAATGGATTGGTAGAAATAGGCAGAGTTTTGAAGAAAAATTGATGATAAAAGAATTTAGGAGTATCCCTTGTCTTAAAAGAAAATAAAGGGCCTCGCGGGATGAGGTTCAGGTTTTATCCCTTAACCTGAAAGGGAAATACCCCATGAAAATGAAGCATCAGGTCTATCCCTTAACCTGAAAGGGTTTAATGAATAAGAGAATACCACATTGAGAAGAGGCATCAAGTTTATCCCTTAACCTGAAAGGGTTTTATAAAGATTTGATAAAATTTAGTAAAAATCGATAAAACTTGACGAAAATTGATAAAATTGACAACAAATTGATGAAAACTTGATTAAATTAAAAAATGAAATGAATGCAATTTAATAAAGATAACAAGATTAACTGAAAAAGTTGATAAGATTTGTAGAAAAAGATTCGGCTGATCCTGCCTGTATATGATGAAGGAAAATAAGTATAGATCTAAATAAAATGCCCCAGTATCAGGGAGAAGAATGTGAGAATTCAGTGAAAGGTTATTGCTTTATTGAAAAAGACCTTTGAAGAGTACAAAATGCTAGGATAAACAATTCAAGTATAAAATCTCTTCAAATGTAGAGCATTGATAGGATCTGGCAGTTCCACCCGATCTGCGTTGATTAGGCAATAGGAATTGCAAGGCAGCACTTCCTTAACCACATAAGGGCCTTCCCAATTAGGTGACCACTTGCCCTGTGGCCGATGCTTGAGATGAGCTGTTGATCTGAGCACAAGATCATTAAAATCTCCTCTCAATAACTGATTTGGCGTAATGTTGAGCTATCCTCTGACGATAGGCTTGAGCGTGCTCTGCTGCCTTGAGTCTTCTCTCGTCTAACATATCAAGTTGTACTAACCTCTGCTGCTGATACTGATCAAGCGGAAGTTCAATGAGCGACGCAAACTTGAGTGCGGGCTTCTGAACGTGGAGAGGTAATACCACCTCGGTCCCATAAACAAGCTTCGAAGGAGTAGCGTTGGTTGGGGTCCGAATGGTGGTTTGGTACACCCAGAGCGCATCATGCATCTTCTCGTGCCAATCACGGCCTGTCTCCACAGTTCTTTCCAGAATGCGGATCAAAATCTTGTTGGTGGCCTCTGCCTGACCATTCCCTTGAGGATAATAAGGAGCTGAGAAGTGGTGATGTAACGCCTCGGATTTCCAAAACAAAGCTAAGTTAAAATTTTCATGAATTTTTTTTTTCTTTGCAGCGGAACTTAGAAAAGCTTTTAGCAGCGAAATAAGACGATAATGAGTCGTCGGTTTTAGAAAACTCTGAGCACGTTGCAGGTATGTGGCCAAGCAACTCATTGACCACCAAAGTGTTCCATTTTATCGAAAACAACATGTTTATTACAATACTACTGTTTAGAAAAGTAGTGTAGGTTCAATAAAAGCAGTACAACTCTGTCTAGAGAAACCCTAGAACTCAATGCCGCCTTACTCTGCATATCGCCACGCAGGTACAACACCTGAAATCCCCATAACACGGGGTCAGAACCACTGAAGGTCTGGTAAGTAAGCAAACACCTATCTATTCAACTCAAGTAAATGCATAGACCACTCAGGGTCACAGTTTGTAATACGACGCTCAAGCCTCCATGACTTAGCGTATATCGCAAGAGCCTCCTCAGGGCTATGAGTTGAACATTCACGCAAGTCTTCATGACTTCGTATAAGCATCTTCAATGCTGTGAGTTAGAATAACTGAAATTCCACTAGAGGGGGGTGAATAGGGAATTACTAAACAGATCGATAAATTAAAAATATAATGCAATAAAGGCACAACACATAAACACAGAATATATACTGGTTCGGTCAAAACCCTGACCTACATCTAGTCCCCAAGCAAACCACTTGAGCTTTCCACTATAACATCTGAGTCACCGGATAAATAGTACAACACCCTCTTCCTAAGAGGTCTTCTTCTCTCAACAGAGAAGGGGCACACCCTCTTCCACAGAGGTCTTCTTCTCTCAACAGAGAAGGGCAACACCCTCTTTCTCAGAGGTCTACTTCTTTCAACAAAGAAGGAAAACAGTGAATAACAGAAAGTTACAATACTTCCTATAGAACCTTCAGAATGATATGAATGCACGAATGAAGGATTCTCAGAATGTTCTGTTCTTTTCACTCAAGAAATTCTCTTTGTCAAAGAGCTATTTTTGACTTTTTCTCTTTCTTTTTCTAGGGTCTCTTTCAAATATCGAATAGGAATTTTTCTCGTTGTAAGCTCACATATGCATTCCCCTGTTTGAATAGTTTATTTGAGTGTGTTTATATAGCTTTAAAAAAGTAGTCGTTACTTATTTGAAATCGTAGTCTTTTTGAGATGTGAAATGTCATGTCATTTCAAAAACCAAATTTATGGGTTTTCGAAAAAGTCTTATTTCCATAAAAGTAAAATATAGGGTACAATAGTCGTTGTAATATTTTAGGTAATATATATTTTATGTAAAAAGTCTATTTCTTACAATAGTATATTGAACGTTGGATTGTAGGCTGTCATGTAGTTTTGTCTTTATCCTAATTAATGATTTATGGTACATAAGTACTTCTTTACTTTAAATGAGTGTAAGTACAATAAATGCTTTGAGATATTTATTTGTACATAGTCATATCAAGAGTTTTCTTTATGATGTGTTTTTCAATGTCTACAGAGAGAATGAAGACTTTAAACAAGTCGACATTCTTGAGATGGATATTAACAAGGATTTCTTACAGGAGGTATTTAATGCTATACAAAGAGAATGATGACTTCAAGTAGGTCGACATTCTATGGGTTTGTAAAAAGGTAACTAAAGTCTTTTCACCAAGTATTATATTTGTTTTTCTTTGTGTAGCCGATTTCCATGTTTTGTCTTTTTCCTACACATTTGAAATCATTTCTTTAAAAAGGTAACTAAAGTCTTTTCAACAAGTATTATATTTGTTTTTCTTTGTGTAGCCGATTTCCATGTTTTGTCTTTTTCCTACCAATTTGAAATCATTTCTTTTTAAGTTGTCTTATACATGATAGAAGGTACAATTATTGCTTTTTGAAATCATGAATTATATCATGTCAAAATACATTTTCCATAAAGGTTTGTAAGAAGGTACAATTATTGGTTTTCAAAAAGGTGCTTTTTGAAACTATCATATACTTTTATGAAATAGCTTTTATGAATGAGTATGTAATATGCAATATGCATGCTTCTGAAGGTTCTGTTACATATGACTCTAAAGAAGAAAAAAAGTCTTCAACTTGAGGTAACCGATCTCTTTAGATGGTCTTTAGGAATGCATGGCTCATCAAGCTTTTTCTTCAAGGAGTATGATTGCACCATAGTTGTACTTGAATAGGAGGTCTCCATCCTTTTGAGTGAGATATCCTTGCATCAAATACTCGTTAGATATATGGCAAAACATATCCAGTCATAATATAACATTTTTCAAGAAGATATATTATCATATTATATAAAATCAAATACGACAGTGTATCATATTATGTGACATCAAAATAGAGTTTCTCAACATTCTCCCCCTTTTTTATGATGACAAAATATGCTCCCCCTGTCAAAAAAACATTATGCATAGAAATAATAATATCATAAAAACATTGAAAAATGTCAAAGAGAGTATTTTTCTCCAATAATGGAGACAGGTTTTTCTCCCCCTTTGTCATGGACAAAAAGGAAGGGATCAGAGTAATCAGAGTTATTACAGACCAAAATAGTTAAAGTTATTACATTCCAAAATAATAAGTTTACTCCAAAGGTGGAGAGGATTGATGTGTACGGGCGTCTTGATCCTGCTGGAGAGTTTGAAGGGTCTGCTGCATCGAGGCTTGATTCCGAAGGAGAAGATCCTGAGTGTGCTGGACATCCAGGATTGCAGAAAGGTAATCATATTCGGATGAGGGATCCGTGTCATCAGAGTCGGTATTATCAGTGTGCAGGGACCTTGGATTGAAAGAAGTAGCCTTGAGGATCTACGAAGGATAGAGGATAACTTCATTTTGAAGGGGTACCTTGAAGTATTTTAAAATGGGAGTTATAAAACACCCAAAAAGAAGAGGTTGAAATTTTTGATAGCGAATAAAGTGGGCGAAGATGATGTTGGACCAGTTTATTGGAGTAGAGTAGAAGATTGCGTAGAGGAGGAGAGAGATTTTTCTGGGTACTAATCCCTTACGAGGAGGCTTGGGATAGAGATTGTGAAGAAGAATATGAGCAAGCAATTGAGCATGGGGTTGGAGATTTCTCATGTGCCAGGGAAGGTGTGTGAAGTGAGTACAGACAAGAATTTTTTGAAGTATCGAGTGGTCGAGTGGTACTATGTTTGTTAGATCGATGCCGGTGGAAGGAAGGTTGAGAATATTGCCTAGTGAGGAAGCATCAAAGAATATCATGCATCCTCGGACCTTGGTGGTGATGGTAGTGCGATTATGATTGGTGAAAAGATTTGTGTAGAAGAGACGAACAAGTTCAGGATAGTAGGAAGCTTGGGATGAAGTATCTAGTAAGTGTTTAAGTTCGGGGAGAGATTGTTCAAGGTCAAAAGAGGTGAAGTCTTCGTAGTGAACCAATTCACCTTCATGAATTGGACGTGAGGAAAGAGAGTTGTAAAAGTGAAATAGATCAGGAAACCTGAGATCAGCGGCAGTGATCAAATTTGTTGAGGAGGAGGCCATTGCAAGAGCTTAGGAAAAACGAGCAAGAGAGAAGAGCTTGGAAGGAGTAGTAGTTTGTAAGAGAATAGAGATATTTGTGGGGAATTGGTGAGAGATGAATCAATCTATTAAATAGAAAGAGAAAAGTAATAGTGATAAGAAATGAATGACATTGGAAGAGAAGGATTTTTAGATTTTAGCTGAAAGAGGAAATGCGTGAGTTGAAAATTAAGAGGCTTGTGAATGACAAATCAAATCAGTTTTTGGATGATAGTGTATTGGATGTTAAGAAGGACATAGTTTTTAAACAATTTTTCTATGTAGAGAAAGGTTTACTATGGGAGAGTTTGTCGAAGTTTGAGATGTGTCACGTGATGCGTATGAACTATCTTATTAGACTTGGATTTTAAAGAGTTTCGTGTGATGAAGAGATGTGAGAAAAGATGTATAGTGAAGGAAATAATGGCCTAATAAAACAAACAACTTTTTAAGCCAAATATTATGTTACTTTATATGAAAGCATACAAAATCCGTGAGAGATGAATTCGGAATAGGACAAACAAGGATGCAATAATTTCTTATTTGAGAAGAATTTTTGTAGGAGAGTAAAAAAAATCATAAAGACAGGTGAGTTGATATATGAATTTTGAAAGAAAGAGAGAGAGAGATTATAAAGGACAACAATCACTTGATGT
Source organism: Nuphar pumila (assembly GCF_984573655.1). Classification (NCBI taxonomy): domain Eukaryota; kingdom Viridiplantae; phylum Streptophyta; class Magnoliopsida; order Nymphaeales; family Nymphaeaceae; genus Nuphar; species Nuphar pumila. The sequence goes on from NC_143249.1 coordinate 102,466,886, forward strand.
ATGACATAAAGTTATGATTGATGTTTGGCTAAGAGGACATGGTTTTAATGGAGGGAGTTCATGGTTTTTGAAAACGATAAATTTAAATGTATAATGGTCACGGATGGAGATTCACTTTGTATTTGATGAAGAGCGACAAGAAAAGTGTGGTACTTAATAGTACAAGTTTTTGAAAATAATAATTATTCATAAAGAGGTGTGAAGGATGACATGATAGAAATAGAGTGTACGTAATATATGATATAACAAATGATATAGTAAAATTATACGTGAAATACAACAACTTAACTTTTGAAGAAGGTAAAGAAAACTAAAAAGATAATCATTCGATTTTGACTAAAATTTGAAAAGCAAGATTTCTCATAAAATACTATTATTGTTTAAGTTACGTATAGGCAAGTTGAGAGGAATATGTTATCATGTTGAAGGTGAACTAACTTATCGTAAGAGAAGTTTTCACAAAAGGACAAAAGTAATAAAATGTGTTATGAGATGAGTGATGTGAACAAAGTCATGATAGCTTTTACTTAATATAAATAGTTCTTATGGATATGTGTGAAAGGAAATAGGACAAGGAGTCATTATTAATGTATACTTGAAAGATGACAAGTTGAAAGACATAAAGCATGTGTCATGATGAATGTGTTTTTATAAGTGTTTAGATTATACGTGAATATAGAAACATAGTTTGACCTTTTTTTTTTTTTTTTTTTAATATATATATATATAAGAGATCGATAAGAATGAAACCGATTAAAAAATTTTAATAGAACTCATAAGATGTTTTAGTCTTAGTAGATGAGATTAATTATAAGTCACTTAGTTTGCATATTCCTAATTCTCTTCTAATTCGTGTAAAGTCTTCATGTTTCAATGATTTAGTGAAGATGTCTGCTAACTGTTGATTAGTGGGTATGAATTCGAGTTTAATTATGTTGTTTAAGACTTGTTCTCTTAAGAAGTGGTGTCTTATTTGAATATGCTTAGTTCGTGAGTGTAAAATAAGATTTTTAGATAGGTTTATAACACTAGTATTATCACAGAAAATAGTTGTATTTTCAAAATTTAAACCAAAATCTTTCAAAGTTTGTTTCATCCAGATAACTTGTGTACAAGCTAGGCTAGCAGCAATGTATTCAGCTTCAGTAGTTGATAAGGATACACAGTTTTGTTTCTTACTGAACCATGAAACTAGTGAGTGCCCTAGCATATGACATGTTCCACTTGTGCTTTTTCTGTCAGATTTACTTCCAGCAAAGTCAGCATCGCTGTATGAGATTAGATCAAATGTAGAGGATTTTGAATAAAATAATCCAAAATCAACTGTGTCTTTTAAATATCTCATTATTCTTTTTACAGCTTTAAGATGTGATTCTTTTGGATTTGACTGAAATCTAGCACACAAGCAAACACTGAGCATAATATCTGGACGGCTAGCAGTTAAATACAGAAGTGATCCTATCATACCACGGTATACCTTTGTATCAATAGACTTACCATCTTCATCTTTGTCCAAAACAATGGTTGTGCTCATAGGAGTGGTTTTTGAAGCTGTTGAGTTCATGTTGAACCTCTTTAGAAGTTCATGAGCATACTTGGATTGATTGATGAAAACTCCATCCTTGGTTTGCTTAATATGCAGTCCAAGAAAGTAGTTGAGTTCTCCCATCATACTCATTTCGAATTCCTTCTACATGGACTTAGAAAATTCTTCACAGAGAGTGCTGTTACTAGATCCAAAGATGATATCGTCCACATAAACTTGAACAATTAAGGTATGATTATCCACAACTTTTACAAATAGAGTAGAGTCTGCTTTGCCTACCGAAAAACCAGTTTTTAATAAAAAGGTTTTGAGTCTATCATACCAAGCACGAGGTGCTTGTTTTAATCCATATAAGGCACGTTTTAGTTTGAAAACATGATCTGGATATTGTTCATTTTCAAAGCCTGGAGGTTATTTTACATAAACTTCTTCATTTATAAAACCATTAAGAAAGGCACTTTTAACATCCATTTGATAAAGTTTAAAATCCATATAGCTTGCATATGCTAAAAACATCCTAATAGATTCAAGTCTAGCAACAGGAGCAAATGTTTCATCAAAATCAATACCTTCCTCTTGGTTATATCCTTGAGCTACTAGTCTTGCCTTGTTTCTTATAACATTACCTGTTTCATCTAGCTTGTTTCTGAAGATCCATCGTCTCAATGATCTGATGATCCTTTGGTCTTGGTACAAGATCCCAAACTTCATTCCTTTGGAATTGATTCAGTTCTTCAGTCATGGCTAGCATCCAGAACTCATCGATGATGGCTTCATCAATCTTCTTTGGTTCAAGTTGAGAAATGAATGTCATATTTGCAATCCGTTCTAGCTGAGCTCTAGTCTGAACCCCCTTTGTCAGGTCTCCCAAAATCTGCTTTTGAGGATGATCTTTGATTTCGACAAATGTTCTTTGATGATCATCTTCATTAGATTTGGCTGTGTTATCTAGGAACAAATCTGTACTTTCAACATCATCATCGTTAGTCTGTTTAAGAACAGATTGATCAATAGATTCACAAAAACTGACATGCATAGATTCTTCAATAGTATATGAACTCTTATTATAAACTCTATATGCTTTACTATGACTTGAATATCCTAAGAATATGCCTTCAATAGATTTAGCATCAAATTTATCCAGGCTATCTTTTGTGTTAAGGATAAAACATTTACATCCAAAGACTTTGAAATAGTCTATTCTTGGAGTCCTGTCATAGAATAATTCATAGGGAGTTTTATTTAATAAGGGTCTAATAAGAACTCTATTTGTTATATAGCATGCAGTATTAACAGCTTCTGCCCAGAAAGATTTAGCAAGATTATTATGTTGGAGCATAGTTCTAGCAGATTCTTGAAGGGTTCTATTTTTTCTTTCTACTACCCCATTTTGAGGTGCAGCTCTAGGAAAGGCAAAGTTATGAGAAATACCATGCAAGTTACAAAAAATTTCAAAAAGTTCATTTTCAAATTCTCCTCCATGGTCACTACGGATTTTTACAATGGAACAAGATTTTTCATTTTGTAATTTTTTGCACAAAATTTCAAATTGACAAAACGTGTCACTTTTGTTTTTCAAAAATATTACCCAAGTAAATCTTGAGTAGTCATCCACAATGACAAAAACGTATTTATTGTGATTAAGACTAGCTACTCTAGAAGGACCAAAAAGATTCAGGTGGAGAAGCTCTAAAGGTCTTTTGCTTGAAATGATATTTTTTGATTTGAAAGATGATTTTGATAGTTTTCCTATTTGACATGCATCACAAAAATAATCCTTTTTAAAAGATATTTTGGGTAACCCACGTACTAACTTATCTTTAGCTAATTTAGACATGTATTTGGAGTTGACATGACCCATTCTCATGTGCCATAAATGTTGAGTGTCATTATTAGCTATAAGGCAATGTTCAGTGATGTTTTCTAGGTATAGTTCATATATATTATTTCTTCTTATACTTTTTAAGATGATGTTCTTGTTGGTGTCTGCTATAAGACATGCATCATGATTAAAGCTAACATTATAACCTGTGTCACACATTTGACTAATACTTAGAAGGTTATGTTTTAAGCCTTTAACCAGGAGAACGTCTTTGATAAGAGGTTTATCAATATTACCAATACCAATTATCAAACCTTTGTTGTTATCTCCAAAGGTGACCGTTCCTCCTTCTTTATGATGAAGAACAGCAAAAAGGTCTGGATGTCCTGTCATGTGCTTTGAACATCCACTGTCTAGTATCCATCTGTTCTTCTTCTTTGGAGCCTGCAAAACATTAAGTAAAACTTCTTTTTGGTACCCAGTCGGGTCCCTTTTTGTTAGATTTTGGAACCCAAATCCATTTTGATTTAGGTTTGTCTACAGCTTTAAAGGAGTTTAAGGAATTAAAATTATAATACTCCTTTTTAGGTTCAGAAGAACTTTTCACAAAAGTGGTCTTTTGACTCATACAAGAAGGCTTGTTGAAATGGGAGTAGCCAATACCATTCTTGTAGAAACAGACTTTTTGAGAGGATAGGAGTTTATCCAAGCTCTCTTTTCCTTTAGTAAACTTGAAAACCGTTTTCATAAGGTTCTTAGTTTTACTTTTTAATTCTGAAATTTCTACTTGCAGATTTTTAGTCTTGGAGCTAGTAGAAGAGATTTCAGAAGTAATAAGAAGATTTTTCTTTTGTAACTCAGAATTTTCAATACTGAGTTGTTTATTTTTCAGAATGAGCTCTAGATTCTTAGATTTCAAATGTCTATTTTTGAGAATCGTTTTTCTTGATTCTTCAAAAAGTTCCTGAAAAGCATTTTGAAGTTCTTCAAAGGAGAAATCAAGGGATTCACTTACAGAGCTTTTTGCCATGAAGCACATGTTGGCGGTTTCTGCTTCATCATCATTTGACTCTTCACTTGTGGATGGTTTTGAATCATCCCATTGAGCATACAGAGCCTTTTTCTTGAAGAACCTTTTCTTTGGTTCCTCAGTCTTGGATTTTCTTTTGAGAAGAGGACAGTCACGTCTCAAGTGACCTGGCTTATTACACTGGTAGCACATAGAATCTTCCTTTGGGTCTTTTCTTTCTTTGTGCTTATTTGGAAGCCGGTTCCTTCTCATAAAGTGCTGGAATTTTCTGGTGAGTAGCGCAATCTCAGTTTCTTTTTCTGAGTCCTCATCCTCAGAAAGGGCTGGGAAGGCTAAAGTTTTCTTTAAAGGTTGTTCCTCTTCCCTTCTGTCCTTCATGTGGACTTCATAGGCCATAAGATTGCCTATTAAATCGTCCAGGGTAAGTTTGGACAAATCTTGAGCTTCTTCAATAGCAGTAGTCTTTTTCTCCCAATCAGTTGTGAGAGATCTCAAGATTTTCTTTACCTTTTCTGTCTGAGAGTGGGTTACACCCAGAGATTTCAGATCGTTGGTGATGTTGGTGAATCTGGTGAACATCTCTGTGATGGGTTCATCTTTGTTCATTTTGAACAAATCATATTTTCTGACAAGAGATGAGATTTTGGCTTCTTTCACTTTGTTGGTTCCTTCATGAATAACCTCCAAAAAATGCCAAATATCATATGCAGATTCACATATAGATATTCTATTGAATTCATTCTGATCAATGGCACAATATAAGGCATTCATAGCCTTTGCATTTAGATTTGCCATTTTCTTTTCTTCATCAGACCATAAGCTATAGTCTGTGGATGGAGATGTGTATGGATGCTCAACAATTTTCCACACAGCAAAATCTATGGACTTGAGAAATATAGCCATTCTGCACTTCCAGTATCCATAGTTGGAGCCATTGAAGAAAGGAGGACGAGATGCTTGTTGACCTTCAATATCACGAGCATAGGAGGTAGATGCCATTTGTGCTGGAAGACTTGTTATGTCGAAACCAGCAAACCTGCTCTGATACCAAATGAAATTCCACTAGAGGGTGGGTGAACAGGGAATTACTAAACAGATCGATAAATTAAAAATATAATGCAATAAAGGCACAACACATAAACACAGAATATATACTGGTTCGGTCAAAACCCTGACTTACATCCAGTCCCCAAGCAAACCACTTGAGCTTTCCACTATAACATCCGAGTCACCGGATAAATAGTACAACACCCTCTTCCTCAGAGGTCTTCTTCTCTCAACAGAGAAGGGGCACACCCTCTTCCACAGAGGTCTTCTTCTCTCAACAGAGAAGGGCAACACCCTCTTTCTCAGAGGTCTACTTCTTTCAACAAAGAAGGAAAACAGTGAATAACAGAAAGTTACAATACTTCCTATAGAACCTTCAGAATGATATGAATACACGAATGAAGGATTCTCAGAATGTTCTGTTCTTTTCACTCAGAAGATACTCTTTGTCAAAGAGCTATTTTTGACTTTTTCTCTTTCTTTTCTTTTTTTTTTCTCTTTCTTTTTCTAGGCTCTCTTTCAAATATCAAATAGAAATTTTTCTCGTTGTAAGCTCACATATCCATTCCCCTGTTTGAATAGTTTATTTGAGTGTGTTTATATAGCTTTAAAAAAGTAGTCGTTACTTATTTGAAATCGTAGTCTTTTTGAGATGTGAAATGTCATGTCATTTTAAAAACCAAATTTATGGGTTTTCGAAAAAATCTTCTTTCTATAAAAGTAAAATATAGGGTACAATAGTCGTTGTAATATTTTAGGTAATATATATTTTATGTAAAAAGTCTATTTCTTACAATAGTACATTGAACGTTGGATTGTAGGCTGTCATGTAGTTTTGTCTTTATCCTAATTAATGATTTGTGGTACATAAGTACTTCTTTACTTTAAATGAGTGTAAGTACAATAAATGCTTTGAGATATTTATTTGTACATAGTCATATCACGAGTTTTCTTTATGATGTGTTTTTCAATGTCTACAGAGAGAATGAAGACTTTAAACAAGTCGACATTCTTGAGATGGATATTAACAAGGATTTCTTACAGGAGGTATTTAATGCTATACAAAGAGAATGATGACTTCAAGTAGGTCGACATTCTATGGGTTTGTAAAAAGGTAACTAAAGTCTTTTCACCAAGTATTATATTTGTTTTTCTTTGTGTAGCCGATTTTCATGTTTTGTCTTTTTCCTACACATTTGAAATCATTTCTTTAAAAAGGTAACTAAAGTCTTTTCAACAAGTATTATATTTGTTTTTCTTTGTGTAGCCGATTTCCATGTTTTGTCTTTTTCCTACCCATTTGAAATCATTTCTTTTTAAGTTGTCTTATACATGATAGAAGGTACAATTATTGCTTTTTGAAATCATGAATTATATCATGTCAAAATACCTTTTCCATAAAGGTTTGTAAGAAGGTACAATTATTGGTTTTCAAAAAGGTGCTTTTTGAAACTATCGTATACTTTTATGAAATAGCTTTTATGAATGAGTATGTAATATGCAATATGCATGCTTCTGAAGGTTCTGTTACATATGACTCTAAAGAAGAAAAAAAGTCTTCAACCTGAGGTAGCCGATCTCTTTAGATGGTCTTTAGGAATGCATGGCTCATCAAGCTTTTTCTTCAAGGAGTATGATTGCACCATAGTTGTACTTGAACAGGAGGTCTCCATCCTTTTGAGTGAGATATCCTTGCATCAAATACTCGTTAGATATATGGCAAAACATATCCAGTCATAATATAACAATTTTCAAGAAGACATATTATCATATTATATAAAATCAAATACGACAGTGTATCATATTATGTGACATCAAAATAGAGTTTCTCAACAATAACCGCTTAAGTCTTTACGACTTAGCTTTGACCTCTTCAGGGTCAAGAATGGATGTCTAGCTCAAGTCTTTATGCTTGGCACATCCGTATCCTACGAATCTAAGGACAACTCTCCGAGCTTTGCATAGTCGTACGGATATCAATGGGGTTCTTTCCATATCGGTCCAGTAGTATACCGACCATGACACTTTCACAAAGGTTATGCAGGACTGACTCAACATCGTACATACACGCATACATTCAAAGTATCGTTGTACCTAAGCTAATGCTTTGTTTCGATAATTGCACCTTCCCCTGGGCTTAGGGGACTCATATCTGGGCGACAACGCGATGATCTGGGGGTTGATTATTCTATGTATTTTAGATACCTCAGAGGCCTGTTGACCCCATCCCCCTAGTAGGATGGTACAACATACCAGAAGAGATCCTTACTAGGTATCCGAATGCATTCTGCTATTGCAGTAGTTGGGTTCAATCCTTAGATATTTAAGGATAACCACGACCTCCATACCTCTGAGTGACGGAGGCCATCAATGAACTCTATCAGGTTCGGGTGAAATGTATGTCACTCAAGGCTGCGCCATCACCGTCTTCCTCGGTGAGAAATTCTGAAATGGGCCTGCCAGTCTTACAATTACTTGACGAATATTGCATGCCTATAGGGCAGCCTTTGAGAAGTATGTACCCGACCCCAATCAACCACACGGTTTTCACGGTGGAACAAAGGTTTTATTCATATGCATGCTAAACTCTGCTCTCGGCACTTCGGCCTTGACGAGCACTTCACCTCTTTTGGTGGAAACAACACACTCCGGCTCAGCGGCCCTTACGAGTTTGGTTGTCTGATAATTCTCAATGAGCATGCACATGACTCGATCTCTACGGATCGGCTACTCGGCGTATTTTTACGCAACGAGCTCAGGACCTCGTCAAGGCGCTACCCCTACTTTGGCGCAACGGCTCTTACAAGTATGGTGCCCTTGCAGGTGTCAGGGAGACGAGTCATTCTAACATCGTTCCAACAAAGGGCATCGTTAAGCCACTTAACTGGTTCTGGCAGCTCTTTTGCCAACCATTCCGTCAGTACCTCCTCTGCTTTATCGGCAGTGGCGTGACAAACCTTTCTACATCGTAGAAGGCGTTCCATGAACTGGGTAGCACTCCTTCTACGTTCTTTCTGAGTTATTCTTAACTCCTTCAGAAACATCAGCAGCACTTCCTCTCTTTAACGGAGAAAGCGTGCGTTTTCTTTTATCCATTTCAGCGGCATCTCCCCTCTTTGGTGGGAAATCGCTACGCTTAACTCGGGAAATGGATGCGCACCGTTGTGCGTACTTTGCATCCATTAAGGTTGCAGGAACCCTGGGCCATAGCCAGGCCATACGTAATTGACTTAGTCTTTACGTAAAGAGCATTTTGCCAAAAACCGAAGCCTTTCCAATAGGGGCTTCATTCGTCAAGCAGAATCTTGAACGAGGAGCGGTAAGGGAATCACATTGGCGATTTGGAGTTGATCTCCATTTGAACGCTTATTTACGCGCCATATATGTAGTATAAGCAGAAGCTTGTGCTTTATACAGCGGCGGCGTAAAGGAAATGCATATACTATTGTTCAGGGTGTGTAACTGAACGAAATACTCTACATATATAACAAAACAGGAGCCTTGGCATCGTTCGACGCGACGGCGTAAGTAAATACATTGCAGAAAGTAGGAGCCTTGGCATCGTTCGACGCGACGGCGTAAGTAAATGCATAATCAGAAGTGCATTAATCGAAAAGTGTAGAAAGCAGGGAGCCTTGGCATCATACGACGCGACGACAAAGGTAAATTACATAGCCTGTGCGATATAGGATGCGTCGGCAGAATCTACAGATATACACCTAGATCTGTATCCAACGATAGTTACGAGGCGAGCGAGTGAACACCGAAGTGTCCTAGAGGGCTCAACCAAGAAGTAGGGCGAGATACTATTTTTGAAGAACGCATATACTGCGCATTCGAACATATATATCTGACAATAGTTACGAGGCGAGCGCGTGAACACCGAAGCGTCCTAGAGGGCTCAACCAAGAACTAAAGCAAGATACTACTTCAGAAAGTATATGCTATATACAAACAATCAAATACTTGAGAGAGATGGATTAATGAAGCGAACTTACTTCAATTTGAGGAAGAAACGACTCCGATTGCTTCAAACGCTTCGAACGAGGCTCGACTTCGAAAAAGGATCAACTCCGGACTTCGAACGAAAAAGGACTTGGACTTTGACTTTGAACCAAACCAGGTTCAAGTCAAGTAAACTAGGTTCAGACTTAGGTCAAGTAGGTTCAGACCTAGGTCAGGCAGGCTAAGACCAGATCAGGCAGGCTCAGGCTGAGTCAGGCAGGCTCAGACTAAGTCAGGCAGGCTCAGACCAGGTCCGGTGGGCTAGGCTAGGTAGGAGAGGTTTGGAAAAGGAGGAGAGAGAGAGGGTTTGGAGATTTTCTAAAGGAGGGGTTATCCCCTATTTATAGATTCTGAAACTTGATCCCCAAGTTTCAGAATTTCCATTTTAGTCCATGGCTTTTTCAAAAATTACTTTTGATCTTATCCATCTGACTGTTTGATCTTATCCAGAAAGAATATTCCATGGAATATTCCTTGGAAGGTGCTGGAAGGTCCTGGAATGTTCTAGAATATTCTAGAATATTTTCCGAGAAATATTTATGTGGGTCCCACCAATATTTTTGAGGGTCCCGCAAAAAAGTTGAGTTTTCGGCATTTTTTTCCGAAAATTTCTGAGTAGGCCATTATCTTCGTATTGATGTAACTAAGAAAGTTGGCTCGCAGGAATCCTTTGATTTCGTTCAGATAGGAAGTTATGGCTTCCAGAGTGTTTGAGCATATATTCGCGATTCGATGAATATCCTAAGTATAACTGGCTCGCAGGAATTGATTTGTTTCGCATTCTGAGAAAAAATGCTATTTTTACCGGTAAATGCCTCATGAATTTATTCAGATATTTTCTGAAAAATTGCGGGTCTTACATCATTACCCCCTTAAAGGAATTTCGTCCGCGAAATTCAGTTAAGAGTACAAAGCGAAGAGTTCAGGATATTTATCCCGCATATCCGATTCGGGCTCCCAAGTGCAATCATCGACTCCGTGATGTTGCCATCTCACTTTAACAAGTGGAATGACCTTCGACCTAAGCACTTGTTCTCGACGGTCCACGATCTCGACAGGTATTTCTTCCACAGTCATATCTTCCTGGATGTCAATATCTTCATGTTGGATGACGTGGGAAGGGTCGTGAACGTATTTTCTAAGCATTGACACATGAAATACGTTGTGTATCTATGTATACTGCGGTGGCAATGCTACTCTGTAGGCGGTCTCTCCTATCCGGCTCAAAACCTCGAAGAGACCAACGAATATGGGGCTGAGTTTCCCCTTCTTTCCAAAATGGAAAACACTTTTGGTTGGAGAGACTTTGACGAAGACCTTGTCTCCAACCGCAAAAGTGAGTTCCCTACGTCGCTGATCGGCGTAGCTTTTCTGTCGACTCTGAGCAGTCAGTAGTTTCTTTCTGATCATGTGGACCTGCTCAGTGTAATGCTGCAAGACAATGGGCGAGTCCAAGGTTCGCTCACCCACTTCGCCCCAATGGATTGGTGATCGGCAAGGTCGTCCATACAGGGCTTCATATGTTGCCATCCCAATACTAGCATGGTGGCTATTATTATAAGCAAATTCAGCCAACGCTAGGTGGGAATCCCAATCACCCTTCTATTCTAGCATACAGGCTCTTAGCATATCTTCAAGAGTCTGTATGGTTCGTTCTGATTGCCCATCTGTTTGGGGATGGAAAGCTGTACTGAACTTGAGTTTCGTCCCCAGGGTTCTTTGAAGCTGCTCCCAAAAGTGAGAGGTGAACTTCGGGTCACGATCAGATATGATCGAAATCGGCACTCCATGGAGTCTAACAATTTCCCGAATGTAGATTTCTGCCAATCGTTCAGTTGAGTATCGAGTGTTGATTGGCAGGAAGTGAGCAAACTTGGTGAGTCTGTCCACGATCACCCATATTGAGTCATGTTGTCTCTTGGATCGAGGCAATCCAACGATGAAATCCATCGTAATGCCTTCCCATTTCCATTCTGGAATCTCGATCTGTTGCATCTTTCCACCAGGTCGTTGATGTTCGATCTTAACTTGCTGGCAGATCAAACACTTTGAGACAAACGTAGCCACATCACGTTTCATACCCCTCAACCAGTACTTTCTCTGTAAATCTCTGAACATCTTGGTACCTCCAGGGTGGATAGTGTACTTGCTACTATGAGCTTCCTAGAGTACTTCCTCTCTGAGCTCAGGGTTATTTGGCACCCAAATCCTTTCTTCCATCCATATTCCTCCATCTTCTTTTAAATGGAAGAAGGTATCATCTTTTTCAGCACGAGCTTTTAATTCCAAGTACTGGGGGTCCTTGAACTGTTCAGCTACGATGCGATCGAGGATCTCGATATGGATCGTCAGGCATGACAATCGAATCTTTCCTGGATTAGCCAGGAATGGCTTCCAACTGACGAAATCCTCCATCAGCTTTCATTGTCCTGTGAGGCTGGCTAGAGTGCCAACAGTCTTGCGACTAAGGGCATCTGCTATGACATTCGCCTTTCCAGGGTGATAGGAAAGCGTGAATTCATAGTCTTTGAGGAATTCCAGCCATCGTCGTTGCCGCATATTGAGTTCTTGTTGAGAAAAGAGGTATTTTAGGCTTTTATGGTCCGACATGACCTCACATTTCTCTCCATACAGGTAGTGCCAGATTTTAAGTGCGAACACCACCGCGGCAAGCTCCAAGTCGTGGGTTGGATAGTTTTTCTCATGGACTCTCAACTGTCGTAACGCATAGGCGATTACTTTGCCATGCCGCATCAACACACAACCCAGACCTGTTCCTGAGGCATTGGTATAAGCCATGAAGCCTCCCTGACCAGAAGGTAAGGTAAGGACAGGGGCAGTGGTAAGCCTCTGTTTGAGAACCTCAAAGCACTCCTTACACTGGTTAGTCCATTCAAATTTAACTCCCTTTTTCAGTAATTTTGTCATGGGTACGGCGATTCGGGAGAAGTCTTGTATGAACTTCCGATAATAACCGGCAAGTCCAAGGAAGCTACGGACCTCAGTGATATTTTCTGGTTGCTTCCAGTCCATCACAGCTTCGACCTTCGCAGGATCTACTGCGATTCCATCTTTTGAGATCACATGGCCAAGGAACATCACTTTGTCTAGCCAGAATTCACATTTTGAAAACTTGGCATATAGCTGATTATCTTGAAGGGTTTTCAAGACGATTCTTAAGTGCTCCTTGTGCTGTTCCTCATTCTCTGAATATACGAGAATGTCATCGATGAATACGATGACAAAGCTATTCAAATATGGTCTAAATATCTGGTTCCTTAGATCCATAAAGACAGCAGGTGCATTAGTGAGTCCGAAGGGCATTACTACGAACTCATAATGGCCATATCTCGTTCTAAAAGCAGTCTTAGGTATATCCTCTTCCTTAACTCTGAGCTGATGGTACCCAGACCTGAGGTCGATCTTGGAGAACACTCTCGTTGTTCTGAGCTGATCGAATAAGTCCTCAATCCGAGGCAACGGATACTTATTTTTAACGGTTGCCTGGTTAAGCATCCGATAATCGATGCATAACCGAAGGGATCCATCCTTCTTCTTTACAAACAACACCGGGGCTCCCCATGGTGACATACTTGGTCGGATGAACCCTTGTTCCATCAGTTCTTCCAACTGACACTTCAACTCGCTGAGTTCAGCAGGCGCCATTCGATATGGGGCTTTGGATATCGGCGCAGTTCCAGGTAAGGATTGAATTCCAAATTCAACCTCACGAAGTGGTGGAAGTCCTGGCAATTCCTCAGGAAACACTTCGGGAAATTCCCGAACCACTTCCAAACTCTCAAGGGATTGAATATTTGAGCCTTCAGCTGAAAGGCTACACAACCCTTCCTAAGGTATTTCTGAACCTTAAGAGCTGATATAAGCCGCTTTTGTGGAACTGGCTTGGATATCCGGTATTCTATCTTAGGCATTCTCGGTCGTGATAGAATCACCCTGCCCTCTCGGCATAAGATCCTGGCATGGTTCTGGGCTAACCAATTCATTTCCAGAATGACATCGTATTGTACCATATCGATTAGGATGGCATCGGTAGGCAAGTGTTGCCCAGCTATCTCTATATCCAAATTCTTGATGCAATGGATACATTTGGTGCGTGAACCCAACGGGTTGTATACTTCGATCATTTTATCCACCGGTTGTACCGAAGCGTGGAGTTGTTCGGTAAAATCATTGGAGATAAAGGTATGAGTAGCACCACAATCAAACAAGACGTAAGCTGCATGTCCATTAACAGGTACGGTGCCTTCAATGAGGTCACCGGTTTCGACTTGTTGAGTCGTTACAGCGTATACACGACCTGCAGCAGGCCTTTGTTCTACTCTAGGTGGGGGTCGTTGGACTTGTGTTCACTGTGGTATTTGTTGAGAGGGTCCGGCAGATCCGGCATTCCTCCTTTGCTGGTCAGCAAGCTTCTTCCTGCACTGTCTTGCAATGTGGCACACTTTGCCACAGTAGAAGCATCCACCTGTGTCACGTGGACATGGTCCTCTTGCGTGATTTACCTGGCATTTTGGGTTGGACTGCAGATTGTTTGGAGCCATGTTCTGCCTTGGCCTTACGACCTGTTGAGTAACATTCCCACCTTGGAACCTTTTCTTTTGAAAGGGTTGTCGTGAACCCTGGCCACTTGGAAACGTTCTCTTCTTGTTCCCACCATCAACTACGGGCCTTTTCGCTATGATCACTTTTGATCGCTCCCAATCCACTTGTATTTTCGAAGTTGCTGCCACAGCCGTTTGAAAAGTTTGGGGCATGCTGGTGATAACCCGTGACCTTAGCCCTTCTCGTAGTCTGTTGATGTACTTGTCGGCCCTTTCTTGGTCGGTCTCAAATAACCGGGAGCAGTACCGTTCAAGATTTTGAAATTTGGTGGTATAGTCAATCAGACTCATGCCACCCTGCTCCAATTCCAGAAACTCCATTTTCTTCTTGTTTCTAGAGTGTAACGGGAAGTAATTATCCATGAAAGCTCTCCAGAAGTCAGTCCAAGGAATGACTTCAACTTCCGAGAACTGGATAATCTTAGTGGTATCCCACCACTTTCGTGCGTTGTCTTTCAACATGTACGTGCCAAAGTTGGTCTTCTTTTCTTCTGGTACTCCTAGTACCAGGAAGGCACGTTCTGTCTCTTCGACCCAACTCTCTGTCAGTTCAGGATCGGCTCTACCGGCGAAGACTGGCGGATCGAGCTTAAGGAATTTTTCATAGGTTATTCCCCCAAGGTTTTCGTTTCGAGGTGCGACTGGTTTGGCCTTGTTTCACGGATGGCAGTAACCAGATTGTTGAGCGTTTCCAGTAGGAATCCTTGAGTATGGGACTCCTCGCTCGGCATGGTTCTCCTTGTCGTAGGAGCCATTTATCTATCACATACAAGCAACGTGTTTTAGTTTCTCAATGTATATATCAAAGCAAAGTTTCATTTACTTAATATACATCACATTTACACAAGCATCGCCTTAAACAAAATGTCATGCCGCACTGGCAGACTTTTAGGCGTTAAGAAACTATATACATGAGTCTATTGACTCAAAAACACTACCAGTCTCTTCTAAGAATTGGGTTTCTTTCTTGACCCAAACAACCCGAAGTATCGTTTGCTTCCACATTGCCTTGGTGCAGGCACAACTAGTTTTGGCTTGGGCGGCACTTCCGCACTCTCAAGCGACTCTTGTGGATAGATCAGTGATGCCGGTCCACTTGCCCATTCAGTAGCATCATGGCTCGGGGAATCCGAGACCATAATGGGATGATATAGGTTGTATCCCTCTCCTTGGCCATTCAGGCTCGGCGTTTGTGAAGCCGCTCTGTTACCCCATATAATGGCACTATGATTCGAAGAATCCTAAATCATAATGGGATTATAGAAGGAGTTATTGCATCCCTCATCCCGACTGTGCAAGCTAGGCGTACATGATGCTTGTTGATAGCCTTGCGATTGACCGAATCCCTCAAGGAAGTTCAAGTCAAATTCTATCAGAGATGGTAGCTCATCTGAAGTCGATGGGGTGTGACTACTCCCAACACTTGTATGGTGTGATCCACTAACACGCGAGGTCTTGTCCCTAAGACCAAGCGATCCCCGCCGACCCATATCGGCAGTATATTTCCTTTGGCATTCGTTGGCGGAATGCCCCTCTTCGCCACAAAACTGGCAGTCTTGTACCTCATATGGGCATACCCACTCATCGTGCATAATCCCGCAACGATAGCAGTAGCCTCGTGAGTCGTGAGTTGTCATCTATACAAAGATGCACCCAGATCAGAACAAGAAGTGTAAAATATACTTACAGTGCGATATGGTGGACAAGACGGATCTCGAACCAGGTTTCTCAGACTCTTGCTCTGATACCAATTCTATAACGCCCCGGATTTCCAAAACAAAGCTAAGTTAAAATTTTTATGAATTTCTTTTTTTTTTTTTTCTTTGCAGCGGAACTTAGAAAAGCTTTTAGCATCGAAATAAGACGATAATGAGTCGTCAATTTTAGAAAATTCTGAGCACGTTGCAGGTATGTGGCCAAGCAACTCATTGACCACCAAAGTGTTCCATTTTATCGAAAACCACATGTTTATTACAACACTACTCTTTAGAAAAGCAGTGTAGGTTCAATAAAATCAGTACAACTCTGTCTAGAGAAACCCTGGAACTCGATGCCGCATTACTCCGCATATCGCCACGCAGGTACAACACCTGAAATCCCCATAACACGGGGTCAGAACCACTGAAGGTCTGGTAAGTAAGCAAACACCTATATATTCAACTCAAGTAAATGCATAGACCACTCAGGGTCGCAGTTCGTAATACGACGCTCAAGCCTCCATGACTAAGCGTATATCGCAAGAGCCTCCTCAGAGCTATGAGTTGAACATTCACGCAAGTTTCATGACTTCGTATAAGCCTCTTCAATGTTGTGAGTTAGAATAATCGCTTAAGTCTTTACGACTTAGCTTTGACCTCTTCAGAGTCACAAATGGATGTCTAGCTCAAGTCTTTATGCTTGGCACATCCGTATCCTATGAATCTAAGGACAACTCTCCGAGCTTCGCATAGTCGTACGGATATCAATGGGGTTCTTTTCCAATCGGTCCAGTAGTATATCGACCATGACACCTTCACAAAGGTTATACAAGACTGACTCAACATCGTACACACACGCATACATTCAAAGTATCGTTGTACCTAAGCTAATGCTTTGTTTCGATAATTGCACCTCTTCCTGGGCTTAGGGGACTCATATCTGGGCGACAACGCGACGATCTGGGGGTTGATTATTCTATATATTTTAGATACCCCAGAGGCCTGTTGACCCCATCTCCCTAGTAGGACGGTACAGCATACCAGAAGAGATCCTTACTAGGTATCCGAATGCATTCTGCTACTGCAGTAGTTGGGTTCAATCCTTAGATATTTAAGGATAACCACGACCTCCAAACCTTTGAGTGACGGAGGCCATCAATGAACTTTATCAGGTTCGGGTGAAATGTTTGTCACTCAAGGCTGCGCCATCACCTTCTTCCTCGGTGAGAAATTCTGAAAGGGGCCTGCCGGTCTTACAATTACTTGACGAACATTGCATGCCTATAAGGCAGCCTTTGAGAAGTATGTACCCGACCCCAATCAACCACACGGTTTTCACCGTGGAACAAAGGTTTTATTCATATGCATGCTTAACTCTGCTCTCGGCACGTCGGCCTTGACGAGCACTTCACCTCTTTCGGTGGAAACAACACACTCCGGCTCAGCGGCCCTTACGAGTCTGGTTGTCTGATAATTCTCAATGACCATGCACATGACTCAATCTCTACGAATCGGCTACTCGGCGTATTTTTACGCAACGAGCTCAGGACCTCGTCAAGGCGCTACCCCTACTTTGGCACAACGGCTCTTACAAGTATGGTGCCCTTGCAGGTGTCAGGGAGACGAGTCATTCTAACATCGTTCCAACAAAGGGCATCGTTGTGCCACTTAAATGGTTCTGGCAGCTCTTTTGTCAACCATTCCATCAGTACCTTCTCTGCTTTATCGGCAGTGGCGTGATGAACCTTTCTACGTCGTAGAAGGCGTTCCATGAACTGGGTAGCACTCCTGCTACGTTCTTTCTGAGCTATTCTTAGCTCCTTCAGGAACTTCAGCAGCACTTCCTCTCTTTAACGGAGAAAACGTGCATTTTTTTTTATCCATTTCAGCGGCATCTCCCCTCTTTGGTGGGAAATCGCTACGCTTAACTCGGGAAATGGATGCGCACCGTTGTGTGTACTTTGCATCCATTAAGGTTGCAGGAACCCTCGGCCATAGCCAGGCCATACGTAATTGACTTAGTCTTTACGTAAAGAGCATTTTGCCAAAAAACCGAAGCCTTTCCAATAGAGGCTTCATTCGTCAAGCAGAATCTTGAACGAGGAGCGGTAAGGGAATCGCATTGGCGATTTGGAGTTGATTTCCATTTGAATGCTTATTTACGCGCCATATATGTAGTATAAGCATAAGTCTGTGCTTTATACAGCGGCGGCATAAAGGAAATGCATATACTATTGTTCAGGGTGTGTAACTGAACGAAATATTCTACATATATAACAAAACAGGAGCCTTGGCATCGTTCGACGCGACGGCGTAAGTAAATACATTGCAGAAAGTAGGAGCCTTGGCATCGTTCGACGCGACGGCGTAAGTAAATGCATAATCAGAAGTGCATTAATCGAAAAGTGTAGAAAGCAGGGAGCCTTGGCATCATACGACGCGACGACAAAGGTAAATTACATAGCCTGTGCGATATAGGATGCGTCGGCAGAATCTACAGATATACACCTAGATCTGTATCCAACGATAGTTACGAGGCGAGCGAGTGAACACCGAAGTGTCCTAGAGGGCTCAACCAAGAAGTAGGGCGAGATACTATTTTTGAAGAACGCATATACTGCGCATTCGAACATATATATCTGACAATAGTTACGAGGCGAGCGCGTGAACACCGAAGCGTCCTAGAGGGCTCAACCAAGAACTAAAGCAAGATACTACTTCAGAAAGTATATGCTATATACAAACAATCAAATACTTGAGAGAGATGGATTAATGAAGCGAACTTACTTCAATTTGAGGAAGAAACGACTCTGATTGCTTCAAACGCTTCGAACGAGGCTCGACTTCGAAAAAGGATCTACTCCGGACTTCGGACGAAAAAGTTCTTGGACTTTGACTTTGAACCAAACTAGGTTCAAGTCAAGTCAACTAGGTTCAGACTTAGGTCAAGTATGTTCAGACCTAGGTCAGGCAGGCTAAGACCAGATCAGGCAGGCTCTGGCTGAGTCAGGCAGGCTCAGGCTAAGTCAGGCAGACTCAGACCAGGTCAGGTGGGCTGAGGTGGGCTAGGCTAGGTAGGAGAGGTTTAGAAAAGGAGGAGAGATAGAGGGTTTGGCGATTTTCTAAAGGAGGGGTCATCCCCTATTTATAGATTCTGAAACTTGATCCCCAAGTTTCAGAATTTCCATTTTAGTCCATGGCTTTTTCAAAAATTACTTTTGATCTTATCCATCTGACTGTTTGATCTTATCCAAAAAGAATATTCCATGGAATATTCCCTGGAAGGTGCTGGAAGGTCCTGGAATGTTCTAGAATATTCTAGAATATTTTCTAAGAAATATTTCTGTGGGTCCCACCAATATTTTCGCGGGTCCCACAAAAAAGTTGAGTTTTCGGCATTTTTTTCCGAAAATTTCTGAGTAGGCCATTATCTTCGTATTGATGTAACTCAGAAAGTTGGCTCGCAGGAATCCTTTGATTTCGTTCAGATAGGAAATTATGGCTTCCAGAGTGTTTGAGCATATATTCGCGATTCGACGAATATCCTAAGTATAACTGGCTCGCAGGAATTGATTTGTTTCGCATTTTGAGAAGAAATGTTATTTTTACCGGTAAATGTCTCATGAATTTATTCAGATATTTTCTGAAAAATTGCGGGTCTTACAGGTGACGAATCTTGAACTTCGAGCAGAAGGTCTTCATCCTCTCATTATTGAAGTGACTGCCATTATCCGACACAATATCATGTGGGACGCCGAAGCGGCAAAGGAGGTTCTTATGAATAAAAGAAACCACATGTCGGCCTTCCACTGTTCGCAGAGTTACAACTTCGACCCATTTGGTGAAGTATTATGTAGCTGCGAGGAAATATCGGTGGGCATTAGAAGTTGAAGGAGTGATTGGACCCACCACGTCGAAGGCCCACATCGAAAAAGGCCAGGGAGAAACTACGGACTGCAGATATGCGGCTGGTGCATGAATGGAAGGTGCGTGTATTTGGCATTTGACGCACTTCCTTACAAATTAATGGCAATCTTGCTGCATGGTCTTCCAATAATATCCTGCCCGGATAATCTGCTTGACAAGCATTTGGTAGCCGACGTGACCACCACAAATTCCCTCGTGTGTCTCTCGGACAACTTCCATGGCTTCATCCTTATCTAAGCATCTGGCGTACTCAGAACTGAACCCATGACCGTAAAGAGTATTGGCAAGGATGAAATAACGGGTTGACATGCGTTGGATCACACATTGTTCTCTTCTTGGCATTTCTAATGAAAATTCACCAGTTTCAATGAAGTTTTTGATATCCTGATACCAAGGCTTCTCTTTTTGAGTGGCTTGGTTTACTTGCTCAGCTGAAATGAAGGCAGGTTGATCAAGTCTGTCAATCTCGAAGGAACGACAGGATTCACTGTCTTTAAACGACAAGATAGGGCCTAAACAGTCTAGGCCATCTGCTATGTGATTGTATTCCCTCTTGACATGGTTGAGCTGAAATTCTTTAAAATTGCCTATGAGAGCTAGAGCAATTTTCTGATAGGGAATTAATTTTGAATCCTTGACTTTCCATTCAGCATTAACTTGTCTAACAACAAGCAATGAATCACCAAAGGCATATACTCTCTTGACATTGAAGTCTTGCAGAATTTTGAGGCCTTGTATTAGAGCTTCATACTCGGCCACGTTGTGAGTACACTGAAAGTTGAGTTTGAGAGAATAAGGGATCATCTCCTTTTCGGGAGTGATCAACAAGATCCCGATCCCTATACCAGACATGTTTCTGGCTCCATCAAAGAAAAAGGTCCACACTGGGGACTCCCGAACATTGCAAATGCGATCGTCGGGAAAGTCTTATTCTGCCTTGATCTCTTCTGTCAATGAGAAATCTGCCAACTGATCTGCGATGGACTGTCCCTTGACTGACTTCTGAGAAACATACTCCAAGTCGTATTGCATCAGGAGGACTTGCCATTTTGCAATTCGTCCAGTAAGAAAAGGTTGCTCAAGGATGTACTTGAGAGGATTGAGTCTCGATAAAACTTTGATTTCTAATGCCAGGAGATAATGTCTCAGCTCTTGACACATTCATACTAAGGCTAGACATGTCTTTTCCATCTGAGAATATCTCTTCTCATAATCAATGAAAGTCTTGCTGATGTAGTAGATGGCATGCTCTATCCGACTGCCTTCCTCATACTGCGTAATAAATTCGCCACAAGCATTCTGATTGACAGAAATGTATAAGAAAAGTGGCTTTCCAAGTTTTGGTGGCTTCAGAACAGGTGGGTTGAGGAGATACTGCTTGATGCGCTCGAACGAGAGCTGACATTTTGGTCCCCCCTCAAATTTCACTTCTTTCCTCAACAAGTGATTGAAGGGTTCGCATCTCATGGCCAAATTGGAGATGAAGCGCCGAATCGACTGAATACGACCTTGAAGGCTTCGCAGTTCTTTAAGATTGGTGGGAGGTGGCATATCAATTATTGCCTTTGCCTTGGCAGGATCTACCTCTATGCCCCTCTTGCTGATCATATAGCCTAGTAGCTTGCCTGATTCTACTCCGAAGACACATTTCTGCGGATTGAGCCTCAACTTGTAGAGAATAAGTCTTTCAAAGACTTGGCCGAGAGCATCAAGATGATCCTCTCCTTCTTTGGATTTGACCAGGATGTCATCTACATAGGCATCCACGTTCTTGTGCATCTGGTCAAGAAAAATAACTGCCATTGCTCTCTGATAAGTTGCCCCAGCATTCTTGAGTCCGAATGGCATGACAGTGTAGCAAAAAGTGGCCCAAGGCGTGGTAAAAGAAGTTTTGGATTGATCACGAGTGGCCAATTTGATTTGATTATATCCTAAGTATCCATCCATAAAGGAAAACATGGCATGGCTTGTCGTGCTGTCGATCAAAAGATCAATGTTGGGGAGTGGATAATCATCCTTTGGGGTGGCCTTGTTTAGATCCCTGAAATCGATACAAATCCGGACTTTGCCATTCTTTTTGGGAACTGCCACGATGTTTGCCAACCAGTCTTGGTAGTCAATGGTTCGGATGAATCCTGCCTTTAACAAATCCTCAAGTTCTTCTTTAACTTGTGGTGCTACTCGGGGATCCATTTTCCTTAATTTCTACTTGACTGGCTTGCAGTCCGGCTTCAACACGAGACGATGCTCGACTAACTTGGGATCTAAGCCTGGCATATCCTCATAAGTCCAAGCAAAGACTTCTTGATGCTGTTTGAGGAAATGGATGAGCCTTTCCTTCTCATCTGAACTTAGGCTGGAACCAATTTTGAGGACTTTCGGATCGTCTTCTGAACCAATATTAACCTCTTCTGTCGGATCCTGAGCCAATGGCGATGGTTCATCCTGCTTCTGGATACTGGCAATTCTTGAATCATTGAATCGAACTTTGCCAATTCTTCGATCTGCTCTGCCACTTTGCTGACCTCTGCCCCTGCCTTTGCCTTGCAGATTCTGGCCGGTTTGAAATTACTTTGAGAAAAATTAGAATTGATAACGAGCCTTTTGAGTGATAAGCCATGATTCCGGCAATCCTGAAAGCGCAATGAAGGTTTTTGAGAAAAAGGTAAAATGTTCGAAAAATAGCCTTTTATACAGAAATAGAGAATGACAATCATAGACAAAGATATAAGCAAAGAATTTGTGTACGCCAAATAGGAAATCAAAATTTCATTGCTATGAGTAATTTTGATATTTACAGATGACTTGTTGAAGAAAACGAAGAAATTGGGGCGGATTTTTGCCCTTACAAGATGACATTAAAGAAGAGAAAGCAGAAAACACTGGCATTGTCTTCATTCTGCTTCTCTGATGAACATGGTCTTTCTGCCAGATGATTGACCAGTAAAACCCAAGCCTGTATTCTCAACATGCCGAGCGGGGATGATTGGCTCCAGAATGTCGTCTCCATTCTTACCAAGGCCTCTGAAGGGCTGGTAGCCATGTTTCATCAGAAGATCAAATCCCTTCTTAGTCTTCGAGAATTGAGGAAACAGAGGATGATCCTTGAATGAAGTGCAATCAAGGCGCCCACCTAGCTTGAAGAAGTGAGGTCCCTCCCACTGGATCGCTGCGGTTACATTTTCTGACGGACTTCAACTTCAATATGTCCAGGCTTTCACTTAAATTGATTTCATCGATTTCCCGGATGCTCGGAATGTCGGCAGTGAAAGTAGGACGGGGAATCATTGGCTGCGCGAGTCTCTCTTCTGGATCTTCTCCCAGAACAGTGGTAATCATGCCTCCCTTCGACTATTTGATGCACTGGTGAAGGGTAGAAGGAACGACGTTGACATTGTGGATCCAGGTGCGTCCCAGAAGAAGATTGTACGTGGGCGGCATATTTACCACATGGAAAAGCACGGTATGCACCGAGTAGTTGATGAAAATTTCAAGGAAGACTTTTCCCCTAGCTGTCTGCCCATGGTTGTCGAAACCGTAGATCGTTATGGGATCTGAAGTGTATTCTTCTTCCTTCAGACACAAGGCCCTGACTGTCATCTCGAGATAGATGTTGAGGCTGCTGCCTCCATCAACAAGCACATGTGGGACAGTCATGCCCCTGGTTCGCACCATTATATATAAGGCATTATTATGGAAAGAATGAGGCTTCGGCAAATCCTCATCAGAAAATGTGATTGGTGCATTCGTCATTGCTTGATTGACGATCTGAGCCATGTCTTGCAGTGTTGTGCTAGGCTTGACCTTGATCTTTCTTAGCAGATCTTCTAGCACTTGCTGGTGCTCTGGGGAAGCGTGGGTCAAATCCAGGATAGAGATGTTTGATAGAGCAGTATTTGGCTTCTGCACTGACCCTGAAGTTTCCCCTTTCTTTGAAGCTGCCTTCATAAAGCGCTTCGGGATCTTGGGAACTTGCTTGGTGCTTTCTGCTGTCATTTTTGCTGGCTTATTCATTGACTTGCTGAATAATGAAGTGATATCCACCCTATTGGCGGAAGACTGTGCCTGATGCAATACGAGGACCTGATGTTGATCCTGAATGTCCTTGCTGGAACATGGTTGAATGTTGCCTTGCAGAGAAAATGTCTGTTCTATAATGACTGAAGCTGAATGTTTAGGAAATGGCTTGGACAAAATTTCGGGTTGTTGCTCATCCTTATCCTTGATTAACAAATTCTTGTTAATACAGTCCTGGATGATGTTTTTAAGGACAAAATAGTGTTCGGTGTCATGTCCAACAGTCTGGTGAAACTTGCAGAATTTATCAGTCCACTTTCCCATAGCAACGAGAGGATCTGCCACCTTGGAAAGTTTGATCATTCCTTTCGACATCATATATTCCAGAATGTCTTCGCGGGACTGCTCTAGAGCTGTAAACTCCCGATCATAACTCCATCCTTCATGTTTCAGCTTCTCTGGCTGTTTCACTTCTGGCTGCGGTGCTGATTGGACGGGCTGTGGCTTAACAAATTTTCCCTTTTGGGCTGCAGAGTTTGTTCTTTCGGCCCTGGAGTGTCCGACATTCTTGTTGCGATTTTTCTTGCTTTTCTTGCTGCTAGAACTACTGCTGTTGTCGAAAAAATCCGCGGAGTAAGCAACGTGTGCCTTCTTCTTTTGCTCAGGATTCCCTCGAACGAAAGGGTAACCCTCATATAGGCCATTATTCAGTCCTGTCTCGAGCCACTCGGCTCTCTCAATTAGTTTGATGAATGACTTGGCGGGAGATGTGGAAATGAGGTTCCTCAGAGGCTGAGCAAAGTTGTTCAAAATGATTTGCAGGGCATGCTCCTCTGGGATGAGAACCTTCATTCTGTTATAGGTGCTTCTCCACCTGTGGATGAATTAGCCGGCTCTCTCATTCTCATTTTGTTTCAAATTGTATAGATGATTGAGAATTGGTGTTGCTTCAATATTGAACATGAAGCGCTCGATAAAAAGATTCACAACTTTATCGAACTCTTATAGTTCGATAGGGTTGATGTGGTCTGAATACCACCTGACCGTTGTTCCCTCTAGGCTGCGAGGAAAGCAGATGAATAATGCCCAGTTGTCCTTCCTGAAACGACTGCACTCAGCATAGAACGTGGCCAAATGAGCCTTGGGATTGCCTGTTCCATCAAACTTGAGGAACTTGCGAGGGAGATTTTCCAGATTGTCATCCCCTTCTAGGCCATTATAGAAATCTTCACCAGAGTAGGTCTCCTTACCCTTGCTCCAAAACTGCGTGAAAAGACTAAGCATGAAGGATGAAGCTACGACAGGAAATTCACTCCTCTCGACCAATCGCTCGAAGATGTGCTCGAGTATATGTTGTCGAAGGAAATGATCAAGTTGCCAAGACTGGCCAATCCCCCTGTGCCTATGGGGAAATGGAAAGACCAATTCTGCAAGTTCCACAGGACAGTGGGACACAGCACGGAGAACTGTTTCGTTCTCAAGGACATTGTGCAAGACTACATTGACAAGAATCTCTTGGTGGAAGGAGATGAAGAAGAAAAAATGGACATTCTCAATCATCCATTCCCGCCGCACACCACGGCAGTAATCACTGAACAGCCATTCCAACCTCAAGAACACACCAAGCCGTGTTCTTTTCAAGATCTCCAAGTTCAACATCAGGTTTTGGTGCTACAACAAGCAGCACCAACCTCTAAGAAGATGGACATAAATGCAGCATTTGTCAAGCTGAAGGTGTCTAAAGAACCCACAAAATTGTCCCCCAAGAAATTAAAAGGAATCCCAGAATTCCTTAATCAGTTCATCAAGCCCATGCCGGAAAAGGAGACTCAAAAGCCAATGACTGCTTTGTCCAATGTTTCAATTTTTGACTTAGCCAAGAACTCCTACAAGCATCAACAGGTACTAGACGATTTGCTTAGAAAAATTAAAGTCAAACCCAGTACCACACCTGAAGACATGGCTCAGATCGTGAATTCAGCCATGACAAATGCGCCAATCGCCTTCTCGAACGAGGACCTTCCAAAGCCTCACTCCTTTCATAACAATGCCTTGTATATCGTTGTTCGAGTAAGCGGGATGACAGTACCCCATGTGTTGGTTGATGGAGGCAGCAACCTCAACATATGTCCTGAAATGACAGCAAAGGCACTAGGCATCAAGGAAGAAGAGTACATTCCAGATCCTATCACCATATATGGATTTGATAACCATGGTCAAACGGCTAAAGGCAAGATATTTCTGAAAATGTTCATCAACTACTCAATACATTTCGTCCTCTTTCATGTGGTCAATGTACCACCCACCTACAATCTACTGCTCGAAAGGACATGGATCCATAATGCAAATGCGGTACCTTTCACCCTTCATCAATGCGTGAAATGGTCCAAAGGTGGAATGCTTACAACAGTACTGGGAGAAGACCCAGAAGAAAGGCTCCTGCAGCCCATGATCCCTCGACCGTCATTCACAACAGATATCCCTAGCATCAGGGAAAGAGAAGAAGTCAGTCTCGGAGAAAGTCTATAAATACTTCAGACAGCTGAGCCATCTCGGCACACTATAGCCATGACCCAATGGAGAGGTCCTAAATTCTTTAAGATTGGAGGACGGATCAACTACAACACTATCAAAGATTATCCGTTGTTTCCGCAGTTCATGAGAGCAAGAAATGGATTTGATTTACTTTTGAAGCATGGTTATCAACCCTTCAAAGGACTAGGTAAAAATGAAGATGGTCGCATCGAGCCAATGATTCAAAAGCATCGTCCCCACAGAGCAGGATTAGGATTCTCCGGCGAAAGCCAACAAAAGAAGATTGTTTTTGTTAAGAGGGCACATTAAGAAATCATTGTTGCACTTCCTTTCTATTCCTTTCAAAATAAATGTCTCAATGTCTTTGATCAAGTCAAATCAATAAAATGTCAAGTTTCTTTGTCTATCTGGATGCCATCCATTTCCTTTCTCTCTATCTCCTAATTTCAATGTCATTTTATGCATGGTTCTTTTCAAATGATTGTTTGTCTTATGATGGGCGATTTTACCTGAATAAAATTTCTTATCCAAAATTTCAGAATGTCTTCCCGAGCAATCAAGAAACTCGTTCTCAATCCAAAGGCTTTCTAGAAATCGACAGTAATTCACCGAGTCAAAGCGAGCACAGAAGATGGCAAGGTTGCAAAGCAGTCAGATGATTATGCAGAATTTGATCAATCTCTTCAAGAATTGCCAGAATTTTCCTCAGTTCAGAAGCAAGAAGAACCATCTACTCTAGTACAAGATCCGACTGAAGATGTCAATATCGGTTCAAAGGACGATCCCAAGATTCTAAAGATCGGTACCAGTCTAAGTCCGGAAGAAAAGGAAAGGCTCACTAATTTTCTCAAGCAACATGAAGAAGTGTTCGCATGGACATATGAAGATATGCCAGGTTTAGACCCAAAATTAGTCCAACATCGTCTCGTTTTAAAGCCAGATGCTAAGCCCGTTGTAAACACCCCAAATTTTTACTCACCTTCCTGATATCTTCATCAATCATCACATTTCGGTTCTCCGAAGATCATTGAAGGGCAAAATGGTCATTTTCTGAGTTTAGACCTTGTAGAAAGTCCAAAATTTCATTCCTACGTCTCAAAATTTCTATATTTAGGCTCAGAAATACCTTCAAAACTGCAAACTTTCAAAATTTTACTCTTGACAAAAAAACTAGAATTTCCCATTTCTGATTCAGAGTAGTATTTCTTGAAACATGTCTTTGCGTAGCATTGCATGAACATTTCATATCATTTCATTGCACAGCATGTCACTTCGAGGTCCAGAACTTTCGATTTCAAAATTGTCAATCCAGATTTGAGTTTTAAACTTTTCAAAATCGATTTCAAAACCCTGGGTCTTTAAAATTACCAATTCTTCCCATTTTACCCACAGGACTCTGAATTACAAAAGTTTTCTCAAGAAAACAATCTGGATAGTTTTGATATTGATTTTTTTAAATTTCGTCAGTTGGAAAGAATAGGACACAATTTTAAAGATTTTATCTCAAAACTTTTCGCAAAAAGACTTTAAATCTCTTTACCAAAGTTCTGCATTTTCTTTATACATATTTTTGCCCTGAAAAACCATTTTTTGAAAACAAACCAAAATTTATTTCATATTATGAAAATCCCAAAAAGAAGTTATTTCTTTTGCTTTTTTTATTTTTTTTAAAATAAATGGTGTGGGACACGCCTTGAACTAGCATCACACTCAGATTCTCAGGTATGTTTCTTATTTTCAAGCAGGGTCTACCTGAAGATGGTACTAATTTGTAAAATTCCTTTTTTTTTATATTATTTATCTTATAAAATAGTTAGTGGGCCCACACACATGTGGCACCCCACTTGAAAATAAGAAATTTGCCAAACAAAATAAAACTTTATTTTCAAAAGGATTTTTTAAAAAATAAGCTGGCTGAGGTGGCATTTCCCTAAACCTCCCATTTATTTCATTTCACTATTCATTTTTTTTATTTTATAATTATGAGCAGCCTTAGATGGCGCCACGGACCAGCTTTCCTAATTTTTTTTTTTTTACCTAAACTTTAGGTAAACGCACCAAAATTTTTTGAAAGTGATAAGGTTCGTCCTTTTTGAAAACGGCGGATTTTCAAAACCAAATAAATTTTCAGTTTCAAAATTTTCAAAAAAAAAACAATAACGGACCCGCAGAAGGAAAGCTGCGATTTTTGGAAAAGGGGCTCAAAATCTTTAAAAAGGGGTTAGATGGAAAGAAAGGAGACCGATGGATTTCTGAATTTTTTTGTTCTTATTGCAGGAGTTCCTCTGTCGTGGAGCCTGGCCCCTCGGGATTTTGTCTCTACCGTCCAGATTGAAGAGCTCTACTAGTAGAAGAAGATCAGCCCCTCCACCGAAGCTCCTCTCTGTTGTGAGGTACCCTCTGCTGGGCGGTGGAGTCTTGCCCCTAGAGGATTCCTTCTCCTCCATCCAGTGTGAAAAGCCTCCAACCCTTCAACGCTTAGTGGGTTGTGTGATAGTTCATTTGGTGCAGGAGATCCAGCCAACGTTTTTCCCCATTTCCTTCAGCCCAATAGAAGAAGATCGACCTCTTTATCGTTGGTTGTAGATCGAGTGGTGCATAGGATCTACAAGGTAACGTATGGCTGTGTTTTATCCTCATTTCGTTATGTTTTATTAAATAAAACTCTGTTGCAAATCTGATTAACTGGAGTTGATATAAGATGAAGGATAATGTAAGGTTCGTTTTCAGCATGAGAGGCATTTCCTCTACATGTTTCCTGTGATTTGGTCCTCAATGATGATTACTCTATACATGATGGTCTAGGGTTTTCGTTTGAGTAACTAATAGGTTTCAAGAGGTTGATATCTGGTCGGTCTTCATTCTATATGCATCTGAAGAGTTTTGATTAGCAATATGTTTTGAAGTGCATTTGTCAACTTCTATAGCTAATAACCTTGATTGGTTATGAAAATCTGAGTTGTAACATTACTGTAACTTAGCTTGTTGTCATTTTTTTTATATACTTGCTTTATTACCTGTTATCTAAATTCACTTACATTAGCGTCTTATGCCTGCCCCTTTGCACATACTTCCTGTTATTTAGCTTGTTTTCTACTATGTTACCCAAGATCTGTAAATATGAAGATTCTATGGTGTTGTTCATTGTATAGATATGTTCATGGTTATCTTAAAGGGTATCATTTAAAACAGAACCGGTTATATGGACCCATCCATCTCAAATTTTTTTTTCTTTCTTTTATTCATTATCCTGTCTACATTACTAACCTTTTATCTGTTTGTAGGGCTACTGTGCCTTTACTTGTCACTACTCCTCTGTGTGCATCCAGATTTATGTTAATATTGGTTGTTATGAATCCTTCATCTCAATGATAAAATGTTAGCTACTAAACAGGAAAATCTGTTTCCATTCACTATTCCTGAGTTTTATCAGATAGTTTTTTTTTTTTTGATGTCATGAGCACTAAACTGCTGGAAATCAACTATTTAGTTGGGTTCAATGGAGTTTTGTATGTTATCTGTATGTGTAGTTCATAATAAAGGAAAGCAATCAGTTTTGCAGGAAATAAGTAGTGGACAACTGCACATTTGAGTGATGTTCATCAGTCATTTAAGTGTCTACAGCAGTCAATGGTCTCGTTGTTGTATATCTCCCATACGGCAGCATGTTTACATTGGATAAAATCATAGGGCTGAAGACATCAGCCATTGTCTAGATAAAACAAAAAAAAAAATGTGATTGATATGAAATTCTCTGTTTTTTTTTCTTTTCTTTTTGCAAGATCACACTATTGTTTTATATTAACTCTTTGCTACAGCCATTCCTATTAATATGTGTATTTGCTGAATTATATACTGTCATAGCTAAGTATCTTCAGCATAAAATTTCTGTAGGTTAGGACAAATCAGTTTTGCACAATCATTGGTCGCACCTCTACCCACTTGCTATCCCCAAAGTAGTCTCTCATTGCTGTACTTGTCATGGTCAATTCCCTGCAACTTTATAGCATTTGTCTATGTCTATAGTCTTTCATTTACTGCACATATGCGTTGATTTCCTTGTGCCTTCCATAGCAACTAATGCCTTTATTTTTGTATATCACCAGCCGTATCCCATACCCATTTTACTTTCAACATTTTATGTCATTGTGCACACTCACTATAGCATGTTTGTTTCTGCAAAACTACATTTCCCTCATCTCTGCATTCACACTTAGGTCTTCTTTCAACCTTTTCTTTACATTAACACACTGTCCCATCTGCATTTATCATCTGTCTACACTTTGTTCCCAATTTCAGTGTTTGTCTATCATCATATACATAGTCCACTGTCGTATCACCTTGGTTATGCCTTTACACCAATATTTTGTCTCATACTATCAACTATCTTTATATATAGGTCATCCGTGGCATGTCCATAGTGAATGTTCATCAACATATCATTTCAACTTGCCTTTCCCTCATTACATATGAGAATTCAAGTATTATGTATATTCTCTCCTTACAAGCATATATATCTATGTATGTAAATATATCTATATCTATATATATATATATATTATATATCTATATATATACCTATATATATATGTGGACCTCTTCATATACACTTATTTTCATATATGAGCATTTATGTAGATATTTTCTCCTGTGAATACATCTCCATTACCCCATTTCATTTAGCATAAATTTAAGCATTTAGAGATATATGTATATATTTCTCATTTAAGTTTAAGCAGGGTATTTAGATATTATCATAGGCATTTCAGTCATGTTTTAACCATTGCATTGTATATTTCAGTGTAATCCAAGTGTAATTACTTAGGCATTGTCATTGATGTGAAATTTTCAAATCTCTCTTTTGTATGCCGTATTTCTCGTACTAATTCTTCTTTGCAGGGAATATCTGGAAGATGTTGATTCTTTGGTTCTATACATTTTTTTTTTATCTTTATGCTAGCAATGTAACAATCAAATGTAAACTTTGGAATAATATTTATTTTTCTGCTTAGATTAAGATGCATTTCATATAGTTTGAATTCCTGCAATATCCTGATTACGTGGTTCATACATTTTATTTCAAAAACACTGTGGATGAACACGAATGGCACGTGCACTAACTCTTAGAGAGTTGATGAACTCGGTGGAGTCCATATTTACGGCCCTAGTCGGAATATGGACGAGGCCTAGATTCAACATCTTTTTACTAGTCACACAGAGCCTACACTCTTAAGCTATCTTCAAAATTGCACATCATATTTCCAATTTTGCAAAATATTGTGAATTAAATCAATTAAACTCTGAACATGTTCATGGCCACAGTCAGAATATGTGAAGGATTTACTTTGACTTAATACACATTTTTCCAACAAATTTCTCAGAAAATCTTTCCAGATGTTATTTTCAAAGTGCATTCATCCATTCAAATCATTTGCATCATGGTATCTCTTGTATTTCTCATGATTTTCTCAAGAAAATTCTATTACAAGGAAATCAATTTCTCTAGAAACTCTAAAAATTTTCAAAGCTGGATTTTCCAAGTCAAGTTTTTCCCTGATTTTCCCTGGAAAATGTTATTTTCTTAAGATTCATTTTCAAAAGGAATTTTTCATCTTTCTCAAGGATCAAAATCGATTTTTAAATATTTCAAGGTCAATATTCTCAGGATTTCAGTTTCCCGATTTTGGATTTTCCTTTTCTAAAGCGTTTTCCAATAAAATTTAGTCATTTTCCAAAGAAAGTTTTCAAAAGTTCGAATTTTCCTAGATGAATAGTTCCTCTTCAAGTTTTTTCTCAAGAATTCTCTCCCTTTTCTCAGGATTTTCTCATATCATCATAAACTTTCTGGTGATTTCCAAATCATTTTCATCTGAGTTTATTGAGAGATTGATTTCCATCTTTTGACTGAGAAATACTTTTCAACTCCATAGCATTTTCTGAGCATACATCATATTTCCAACCTACATTTTACAAAATTTCATAGCACATGTTTGAATTCTCTGTGCATCTAGGATAGAACAGGATTTTGATAATTTAACTAAGTCAAGCACATTTTTGGTCCTTGGTTTGATTGCCCCTGTTAAAGGCGGCAGGAACGGTCGAACCTCGTACCGAAAAGTTGAGCCCCATCCCATGGATTTTCCCGCTATTTTAAAAAACGGAGGCAAGTATTTCAAAATAATTTCCAAAATCCGGTCAGGTTTGACCCGCGAAAGCATTTTCCTCTCTCTCCCGCAAGGGAAGGGAAGATGAAAAATTTTTGCGATGATAACAGGTTTGGCGACCGTGATGGGACTTGTCCTTGTCTGATCAAAAATGTGCTTAGCTTAGTTCAATTATCGAAACTGTGCTCACAAAATGTTAGCTCTTTTATTTTCTGATATCATGCGAACCTAGGAGCCTAGATTCTGACCTAGCTGACATTGATTGCATATAGCTTAGGCATGGTTTGGTAGGACCAGATTGAGGAGATATTTTCATGCTCACATAGACTTAGGTCTAAATACAACTCTCCTCAATTTAGGATCTGAATGCAAACAATGTATGCTTCTTCAAAAGTTTTCAAAAATCTATGTCTCTAGGATTTAGAGCCCTCTATTTCTTGCATGTGATCATTTTTTTAAACCTCCTTTACCTACTTTTTACCCGGTCTTCACGTTGCTGGGCTCTCTTCCAGAACCCTAGTTCGGGACAGAGCCTCACAACTGGGCCACTTATTTGGGTTAACGCCCCCCTACCACGTACCGTGGGCCACAGTCCGAAGTATATCGGTAGGCGCTCAAGGATGTTGGAAAACCTTACCTTAGAACCGGAGTTGAAATTATATGCCACGTACCTCGGATGTTGGTTCGGGTATATTGGCATAACTGGATTGGACAAAGATGATCTGAACCTAGAGTTTGGATTAGGGTCCTACAGCTATTTTCAAAATGATGCATCTAGAGTCAGCCTTTTAGGGAGTGTTGTATGTGCATAAATGTTTGTACAGGATGTGACTGTTTGTATGTTACCTTTATTCCTCTCATATTCCCCAAAAATATTTTTTTAAATATCCATATTCTCATCTTTTCGTTTTATTTTCTCAAACCCTGGATGATTTTCCCAAATATCCAATTTCTTTCAAAACTCCCAGTGATTTTTCATTCTTCCTTTCTATTGGATCTCGAATTTCCAGCTGCATTTTATATCCTGCCTGCAAATTTTTCAAATATTCCATAATTTTCCTAAGTCTGATTCTGAGTCTTCCTTTGTTTTCAGCCCGATGGCATCCAGTCAAATCGACCCTATTTTTCCAGAAGGTCACATCTCCTACGAGGTGCGACAAGGTCGTCCCGAACATCAAGCCCTTAGCACCAGAACTTTCATTCCTCGGTGTTATTATTCATGGCTTAAAAGCTTTTCTCGCATGTTCCCGGACCATTTGAGCGAGTGCGGATTAGAATTGGCGTCAGCAGTCGGAAAGCAGACCATCAACGGCAACCTGATCCATGCTATGGCAGAGCGATGTAATCCACGAACTTGTACCTTCTGATTCCCGTGGGGAGAGATGACCCTTTTAATGGATGAATTTTCAGAAATTATGGTATTACTAGAACCAGCCGATCAACCAGGAGATCCGTTAGAGCATCAATTCCTTATCAATGTCAAGGGTTTGGACCCCCGACACTCATTAGCTCGTATGACAGGCTGTCGATCCTGGCCCCTGATTCAGTTGGACAGAAATGAATATGTCAATTTGCTTGAGTTATACCATCAATATGGAACATTCGTCGAAGTCAGTTCACTATCAAGGACAGCTAGAGAAAGGATTCAGAATGCAATGGTTTTATGCATTGTAGGATTAGCCCTCTTCCCGGATGGACAAAACTACATGGATATCAGGATAATCCAGCTCATGAAAAGATAGGGAAGTCGACAGACTAACCGTCTCTCCGTAGCCATGGCAACGCTTGCTTTTTTGTATCGGGGTTTGACTCATTTCTCACTTGGAGAATCCATCTTAGTTGAAGAATGCATTTACGCGCTTCAATCCTGGTTCTTCCAGCATGTTCCAGCCCGAGCAAATTCTTTCAGATACAATGGTCAAGAACTTCTTCCAGTGGCGCAGTACCGATCCATGATTGACAGCATTCAAGAAGATGACATAGTCTGGGACTACTTTGATCGACAATTATCCCCTCCCAGATACACATATGCTTATGGCAAGCGGTTCAAGTTGCTGGGACCTTTCCTCTGCACTTACTACCAACCGGAGCGATGTGTTCGGCAATTCTCCCAGAGACAGCAATACGTTGAAGCTCGACTACTATTAGGGGCTATGGCAGAATTCAATCTCACTTCCGCACAATGGTCCGGGGCATATCATTCTGCCCGCTACGGTTGGGATTCCTTTGTCACTCTCAAATTCTTTCCTGGTCCTAAAGTGTCTTCTGATTATCATGAATGGTGGCAAATTGTTTGTCCTCCACCTTTTTGTCAAGATCAATAAAAGTTTAAAATTTATCATTCCAATAAAATTTTCTCTCTCTCTGTTGTGGTTTGACGACCTCGCCTAGGTAACAAGGTACATTTTTCCGTTGTTTATTTCTCTTTCAAAGAATGACAACACAATTGTCGTGATTACTGTGACGACTCAATCCCTAGTAATGAGATAACTTTTTCAAATTGTCTACCATATTTCCAGCAAATATTTCTTCCAAAAAACCAATTCCTTCATAATCTAATCAGGTCTTTGCTCTGTAAAGAGAATCCGCAGCATTTGATGGTTCGAACAAAATCAGGAAGAAGAACCACATCACCCCAACACTCCTTAGCCTCAGAAGGAGAAATGGATACCCCCAGAAGTCAAGATCAGCAGCAAGAGGACGATGGCATAGATCCACAGATGTACGCCATGTTCCAGAAAATGATGAACAAGATGATAAGCGAACAGGCCGGGACCAGTGTAGAGAAGAACCCATTTAGACAGAAGTTCCACGGTCACAAGGATAAGAAGACTTCCAAGAAGCAGATTCAGCCAAAAGAAATTTCATATGAATCAGAATCAGCGGAAGACACCGATGAAGAATATGAGGTGCCTTTGACATTCCAAAAATGTGGCCGAGAACAAAGGAGGAACCACAAACCAAAGAGTCAGGTCGTAGAAGAGCCCCTGCAGACACAGTTCAGGGAAATCGCCAGAGTTGTTAAAGATCTGCAAGCCCGTGACAAGGGCAAGAAAGTCTTCACCAGTGAAGATTTTGTATGATGGCCTAGAAGGGGATGATGATCTCGAAAACCTTCCCCGAAAATTCATCAAGTTCGATGGTTCTGGTGACCCAAAAGCTCATCTCGCCACATTCTTTGTTGAGTGCTCGAGGTTCAAGAGAGATAACAGAGAACTATTTCTATGTTTCCCCCGCAGCTTGGAAGGAGTTGCAGCTAAATGGTATGCTGAGCATATCAACCCCATCAAGCTCAAGGAGTTCGATAAAGTGGTGAATTTGTTTATTGAACGCTTCCTGTTCAATACGGAGGCACTTCCGACATTAAGCCATCTCTGCAATCTAAGGCAGAATGAGAACGAAAAAGCACGTGATTTTATTCATAGATGGAGGTCAGCCTGCAATAAAATGAGAGATCCTATATCAGAAAGGCATGCCTTATCCCTAATCCTCAACAACTTTTCGCAACCACTAAGAGGATTAATCTCCACCGCACCATCCCGCACTTTCATTGAATTGACTGAACGAGCCGAATGGCTTGAGCTAAGCGTAGAGAATGGAGTCTATGAAGGCTTAACATTTCCCAAGAATAACCCCCAAGGTGAACAGAAGAAGAAAGCTCAATTCACCTACTCTGCCAACAACAACAGTAACAACAATCGTTATAAAGGACAGAAGAAAGATTACTGCTACGGTGCAGGCAATTCAAACAACAAAGGTGATCAGAAAGGAAATCCTGCCCCTCAATACAACAAACCTCTTCAGCAAGATCAAGGGCCAAAACTGCGTGAAAAGGTTAAACATGAAGGATGGAACTACGACAGAAAATTCACTCCCCTCGATCAATCACTCGAAGATGTGCTCGAGTACATGCTGACGAAGGAAATGGTCAAGTTGCCTAGACTGGCTGATCCCCCTGTGCCTATGAGGAAATGGAAAGACCAATTCTGCAAGTTCCACAGGACAATTGGACACAGCACTGAGAACTGCTTCATTCTCAAGAACATTGTACAGGATCTTATTCACAAGAATCTATTGGTGGAAGGAGAAGAAGAAGAGAAAATGGACATTCTCAATCAGCCCCTTCCTCCGCACACCACAACAATTATATTTGAACAACCATTCTAGCCTCAAGATCACATCAAGCCATGTTCCGTTCAAGATCTCCAAGTTTAGCATTAGGTTTTGGTGTTACGACAAGCAGCGCCAGCCACCAAGAAGATGGACCTAATCTCAGCATTTGGCAAGCTGAAAGTGTCTGAAGAACCCACAAAATCGTCTCCCAAGAAATTAAGAGGAATTCCTGATTTCCTTAATCAGTTCATCAAGCCCAGGCCGAAAAATGAAATTCAAAAGCCTTTGACTGCTCTGTTCAATGTTTCAATTTTGGACTTAGCCAAGAATTCTTGCAATCACCAACAAGTACTGGACGATTTGCTCAGAAAATTTAAAGTTAAGCCCAGTACCACACCTAAAGACATGACACAAATAGTGAATTCAGCCATGACCAATGCGTCGATCACCTTCTCGGATGAGGATCTCCCAAAGCCTCACTCCTTTCATAATAATGCCCTGTACATTGTCGTTCGAGTAAGAGGGATGACAGTGCCCCATGTGTTGGTTGATGGAGGCATCAACCTCAATATATGTCCCGAGATGACAACAAAGGCACTAGGCATTAAGGAAGAAGAGTACATTCCAAATCCTATCACTATATATGGGTTTGACAACCATGGTCAAACGGCTAAGGGCAAGGTATTTCTGGAAGTATTCATCAATTACTCAGTGCACTCAGTGCTTTTTCATGTGGTCAATGTGCCACCCACCTATAACCTGTTGCTCGGAAGAACGTGGATTCATAATGCTAATGCAGTACCTTCCACCCTTCATCAATGTGTAAAATGGTCAAAAGGTGGAATGATTACAACAGTACTGGGAGAAGACCCAGAAGAAAGGCTCCCGCAGCCCATGATCCCTCGACTGTCATTCACTGCAGATATCCCTAGCATCAGGGAAAGTGAAGAAATCAATCTCGGAGAAAGTTGGGAAATACTCCAGACAACATCAGAATTATCTCTGCACACTGTAGCCATGACCCGATGGAGAGGTCCTAAATTCTTCAAGATTAGAGGATGGATCAACTACAACACCCTCAAAGATCATCTGTTGTTTCCGCAATTCATGAAGGCAAGAAATGAATTTGATTTACTTATGAAGCATGGTTATCAACCCTTCAAAGGACTAGGCAAAAATGAAGACGGTCGCATCGAGCCAATGATTCAGAAGCATCATCCCCACAGAGCAGGACTAGGGTTCTCCGGCGAAGGCTCACAAAAGAAGACTGTTTTTGTTAAAGGGGCACATTGAGAATTGTTGTTGCATTTCCTTTCTATTCCTTTCAAAATAAATCTTGAATTTTTAATTTTTGTGTATTTTTGAAATAAGAATCTAAGATTTTACGAGAAAACAAAGATTAAACACTATTTTTTTTGTATTTTTCTGAGAAATATTTACAAAAGTGTTTTTCCGAGAATTTCAGACTATTTCAGGGAAATTTCTTCAGAAAAAGGGTTTGGACCCAAGCTTTGAGAATATGTTCGAGTTTTGAAACTCGAATCAAAAAATACAACGTGATGGATCCAAACAGATGTCGGAGGGACTGTTCGAGCTGTATTAAAACTATTTTTGGTATTTTCTATAATTTTAATTTTTAAAATTTGGACAATGAGACTCAGATTTGGATCTGGACAATGGATCCAGATCCGAAGTCAATTTAAACAAATAAACTGAAGTTAATTTCAGTTAAGCTTGAGAAATGAACGGGAATTTAGATTTAAAATGACTCATTAGGGTCAAAAGGGGAATATTTAGAAGATTTTGAAAAATTTGGGGTGTTCACAGGTGCCTTGGAAATTGGTGTCGTTCCAGGCATCAACTCGATACCAAATTCGATCTCTCGCCTCGGTGGTAACCCAGGTAGTTCCTCCGGAAAGACATCAACAAATTCTCGGACCACGTCCAAGTCGCAGATCAGAACCATCTCAGGTTCCACGGGGGAAATACTGACTAAGAAAGCAGTACCCCCGTTCCGCAGATACTTCTGAGCCTTGAAAGATGAAATCATGCGGCTCTCGCGTAGGGATTGAGGGAGCTTGATCTACAGAACAGGACGATCAGGCTGAGAAAGAATGATCTTGCCTTCCCGACAAAAGACTTGAGCATGGTACACAAAAAGCCAATCCATGCCCAAAATCACGTCATACTTTATCATATCTAACAGGATAATGTCAGCTGATAGGTTTTGTCCTGCCACTGACACCACGATGTTTGGGATATACGAGTCACAAAAACACTGCTCTCCAGTTGGAGTGCGAACCTCCAATGGATAATTCAAAGACTCGACTGACAAAGGCAAGGTACAAGCAAATCTAGCTGCTTTAAATGAATGAGTAGCTCCACAATCAAACAAAGTAAATGCTTCATGTCCGGCTACCGAGATCGTACCTTGGACCAACTCTGCTTTGGTTACTTGGTCAACCGTTGCCGCGTATGCTCGTCCGGCAACGACTTTCTGGTTTGCTGGCTTCGGTGGGTACGGCGGCTGCTGCTGCGTAGCAGTCTGTTGCTGTTGCATCAGCTGTGAAGTGCTTGGCGTATTCCTGCGCTGGTCGTCCGCTTGTTTCTTTCTGCAATCCCGGATATAGTGACCCATCTTTCCACAATATAGACATCCGCCTGTGTTCCGTGGGCACCCCGGATGATCTGTGGTACACTTCGGACAACTGGCGGCTGTAAGCTGCTTCTGCTGCGGCTGTTGGCGTTGCTGGTACTGGGGTCTACGGTTCTGATACTGGATCTGGCGGTTGTTGCTGTTGTTGTTGTTGCGCTGCTTCTTCGACTGATGACGAAACTTCCCTCCACCCTGGTTCTTCTGAAAATGCCTCTTCCTTGGCCAACTCCCATGGCCATAATTCTGCTGCTGCTGACGCTGTGCGGGAGTCTTCTGCGATTCGCTCCAGTCAAGCTCAAGCAAGGAGGCCGTCTCTAAAGCCTCATCGACCGTCATAGGTGCACGGGTGTACACCTTCGTTCGTAGTACCGGCTTCAACCCTCGAGCAAATTTAAGAGCTCGCTCCTTCTTTGTCGTGTATAAGTTTGGACAAAACCTCTCCAGGCTGCGAAAACGTGTAACGTATTCAGAGAGAGAAGAACTACCCTGCTGGAGGTCAAGAAACTCCTGCATTTTCCGGCTCCTCTCGTGAGCTGGAAAGTAAGCGGTGTAGAACGCTTCCACAAACTGGTCCCACTCTACAGGCTGGTTATCGAATTTTATCTCCCAGGTGGTCGCCCACCACCTTTCTGCGTCCTTCCTGAGACGATAGGTCCCAAAATCCACCTTCCGATCATCACCAACTTGTAACACACGAAAGATGCGCTCTATTTCTCTGATCCAATCTTCGGCTGCTTCTGGCGACGATTTCCCATCAAACGAGGGAGGGTTCAAGCTCATAAATTGCTTATATGGGACTGCGGTAACAGAAATCTGGGCAAGTGTTACCTGGCCCTGGGTGGCCTGCTGAAGGTGCTCGCCCATGTTCCTCATGGTCTCCGCCTGTCGACCCACAACCTCTGTAAGGTTGTTCAGAGTCTCCATAAGGTCATCACATCTGGCGCGCCATGCCATCTAAATGTGCAAAAGTTTATGCGTAAGCAACCAACAAAACACAAGGATGGAAAATTTTCTATTTTATTACTAAGAGGTTGTAACATTACAGAAGTACCCTTCATCAGGATAGGGTTAAACAAGCGCTACCAACAACTTACGCACGTCAAAACCAAAACGAAACAACATATCGCAATCTCATGACTTGCTAGTGTAGAAGTCCCTGTAGTCCTTTCGACTACCATAGCGCCTCGGCCTAACACGTGGAGGAGAAACAACATTCCTCAGCAGCGTGTCCGAGATCTCCTGGACTTCCTTCAGAATCGGCGGCACGTACTCCGAAGAAACCGCATAGGGGTAGGACTCAGGAGAATACTGGAGAGAATCGATTGCTCCGCGCCTTTCTCCATCCTGGCTATCCACTTCCACAACTAGTGGTCCACAGACCGAAGATACATCTTCGATGTCTTCCGCATTGCTCATCCAAAGTTCATCCCTCTGCTTTGTCTGGCATTCCTCTATGACATGCCCACGAAGACTACAGTAGGGGCACTCAGCCAATTCACGGGGACAGATCTTCCCCGCGTGATCTTCCAAACACCTGGCACATGGAGGTGCCAACATATGCACATTACGTGCCAAATATCGCACAGCTCCACTCATGGCCTCTTCGCCTCGAGTCAGGTTTTGGAGAGCCTCCAAAATCTTGTCGTAAGTCGGGTTCGTCGACATCTAACATACCAGCAGAACCACAACACAAACTATCTAAAAAGCGGGAAATAGAGAAATGAAAGAAACTTAACTTATACTTACAGTGCGATGGATGATGCACGATGAAGTTCTGACCGCACACTTGAACTCTGCTCTGATACCAAAAGTTGTGGCGCCCCAAACCCCGACCTTGGAAAAACCTTGGAATTTTCAGTGATTTTTTTTTTTTTTGAAGAGTTCAAGGGTTTAAGTAAAGAATCAGCGGAAAGCAATTGTGGGGAAAGCGACAAAGCCGCAAGTCTGGGCGGCCGCCACAGATGGGTGCAACAAGTGAAAACAGTGTAACCAACGGTGTGTACAAAAAGTGTAGCTGTAAGTTAAAAAGGGAAAACATCCCAACGGTCTAAAGAGTTTACAGAGTGTAAATACAAAAGTACAAAACAGGGAATACATCCCAATAAATAACCAAAACCCCAAAAAAAGAGACCACCAGGTACAGGAACTGCAGGTCAAGTGTGTGGGTCCCCCGAGCCTCCACCGTGTGTCATCGCATCCGCACTATACCTGTTCGTCACCTACATCCCCATAAAACGGGGTCAATCCTCTTGCGAGGTGGTGAAGAAGCAACCACAAGCAGATATATAATTAACTCACAAGGAACTGAAAGTAAGCTAACAAGTGGCAAATGTAAAGTGACAAGTACTAGTCAACTACTAAGTAACACCAAAGAAACAGCAGAGCAAGTACTCACGCAGTAACTAACTGTAACCAGTGCCGTGTAAGTAAGGTAACCAAGTAACAGCTGAAACAAGTAAAGTAATTGAAGTAGCATCTACAAAACACGAAAAGTAGCAACTACAGTATGTCAGCTGATTGGTTAGTCTTTAAGTTCTTCTAATTACTCCTTCGGGTACGCGAAGGAACCTCGCATTATGTGAGACATGCACCCGGCGTCTGTTATTCAACTTATGGTGTGGTAACCGGGGAAGCTACAGACCGAGTCAACCATATGCGAGCAACACACAGCTAGGAGAAAACACTCGCATAGGCAAAGGATTGTAATCCGTACTACTGCAGTAGTGAGGCCCTAAGAAGGTACCTCGACCTCCTTGACTCTGAGTGACTGGAGGCCAAAGGAACGCTACAGTTCCTATCAAAACACGTGTCGTAGTAACGACGAGTCACTCAGGGTTGTACCATCCACCCTCTCCCAAGGTGAACCATTTTGTGAATGGGGTGAAGCAGGTTTATCTTTCTTAAGGCTCAAGTTCAATCATACCTCACAACGAGGAATCTGCCTCGTGGTCCCCGTGGGGTACGCAAAACGAGGACTTGGCCTGCCCATCCACGTGCTTAGCCTCACACGGCCAACGGAGCACACTGCTCGTGAAAACAGTCAAAACACCATATTATCTCATTTTCTGTTTAGGGTATAACACACAAGAGTCCACTCCACACAAGGGCCACTGCCCGAAGACTCTAACTGAGCCCACAATGAATCATTTCAACATTCATACCCTATGGTGTTCAATTTCTATCTTTTTATCTCATGAGGTAAGTGCACCTAATGCACTTCCCAATGCCTCAAGCTAGGTATCTCCTTAGGCTATGCACTACTCAATAACAGTGTCAGGATGTGCTAAGTGCAAAGTGAAGGAATATCACAAGTTTTTATCTTTTGCACAAATATAAACAACAGAGGCATCACATGCTATTAGACTGCACTATATTACATACTTCAGTGTTATGATTGCATTCAACTACATTTTCATATTCAAGTGTTTGAAATCGAATTTAACCAATCATCCTGTCTAATGGGAATAACATTGGTTTCCCACAAGGTGAAGCGTTGCTCTGGTACGAAAGATGCAACGGTGATCCAAAGGACCATTACACGTGGTTCAATGCACTTACATGCTTATGGTGAAAACTAGGATATTCCCGTCTTATGGGAACAACATTAGCTATTTCCACGGTATGGGGAGCCGCACTTGCGGTCCCGAAATAAACCGTTTGTCAAAAAGAACGTTAGATTAACATTAATTGACTCAAAGTGTAACATTATCATAAGAAATATTTGGACGGAACACAAGAGTGTCGCATGTCCATTCGGACATACCGAAACAATTATTTAAGTGTTGTTAACCAATATGTGTGCATATACATACATAAATTCATGTTACAAAGATACTCAAGGTTTCACATACCTATACTTATATACACGTAAGTATATACATATTCGCACTTATATATATATATATATATATATATATATATATATATATATATATATATCGAACTCGATGCAACCCAAAGCATGTACACTATGCCAAAGCTTAACCGAGGTGTGAAGAAGGTGTAGGCTAACTAAATCTGACATTGGGTCTACTATGGTTCAATCTTGAAATGGAGACAAGCTGGTTTTGAGTGAAAAGTGTTTGACAGCCAGAATAGTTGGATTTCGGGTTTGCCAGGGTACCAACGGGAAGTTTACACACTTGCGGTCAAGGAAAGAGAGTTTCAGTCCCGAATAATGGTCTGGCCTTTCCGGGCCTAACTGCCATGCATACCGACATGGTCAGGTCCGATCCATAGTTCGGGCCAGATCGACCAATGGCTTTGGTTGGGGCTAAATCCAACCCCGACAAGGGTCAATGTCTATTCTAGTGAAAAGAGGCACTAAGGCTGATCAAGGGGAGGTCTGGTTCTTAGGACCAAACGACTGCTAAGACAGGGCAGGGTCTCAGTTCAGACCTGAGCCCAAAGTGGCTCAGCCGAAAAGGGAAACTCGGGGTGCCCAGCACCTAGTAGCTGGCACACTGCTCCAACCTGGGTGAGCCTCAGCTAACCCTGGGTGCCAAAAGGTTTAGGTCTGAAATCTCGGTTCAGATCTGCACCCCCCCCCCCCAAGGCTAACCGAAAGCCATGGGTGCACAGCACCCAAACGGTGCACACCCAACCCCAGCCAAGAGGGTAACTCGGGCTGGGCCCAAACTTGCACCCAACCGAAACAAGATGGACTGTAGTGCTGGTGTGAACCCATGGTTCAGACCGGCAACAGTCCAAGACAAAGAAAAAAGAAAATGATACAACAAAACTTACCTCCGAAAAAAAAGAAAAAGCTCATCGAGGGCTTGTGCTGGGCGCACGGACTACCCGCATGGCGTCCAGCTCCAGCTAGGGCGAAAACTGGATGGCCAAGTGGTTTGGTCCACTGGACCAAGTCGGATGCTCTTCTCAGCAGCATGAGCAAGAGCTCAAAAGGGGCGGTCGAGCAACCAACCCAAAAGGGGTATGGCATCGAACGACCGGTTTTCCCCCCCTGGTCGGTCGGAACACTCGGTGCCCTGGTGCGCCAACCGGGTGAACCGACCC
The DNA here is from genome assembly GCF_984573655.1 of Nuphar pumila. Lineage (NCBI taxonomy): Eukaryota > Viridiplantae > Streptophyta > Magnoliopsida > Nymphaeales > Nymphaeaceae > Nuphar > Nuphar pumila. Next base: position 102,511,086 of record NC_143249.1, read on the forward strand.
GAGAACCAACGTGTCAAAAATAAAGAAAAAAAAAAAAAAAAAAAAAAACAAAGCAAGCATTACCTTGCTGCTAAAAAAAAAAACCAGGGTTCCACGCTCAAGCAGGGCTGGTCACGTCGTGACCCAAGCCCAGATCGTTGCTGCAATACCAGTCCCAGCGCGTGGGGACTGGATTGAGCCCAAACACCATTAAAAGAAACATCCAAAAGAAAATAAAAGAATGTTGATGGCCGAAATGCACCAACCGGCGTTCCAGCATTCCGAGATCATGCCAAACGGAATGGGGGTGGGCTGGACAAGCCCAGCTTGGTCCAGCACACCCGAAGAAATTGCTATAGCTGTGAACCCACCATGAATACAGCGGGAAAGAAAAACGTAACAACCTCTTCTTTTTTTTTGTTGAGAAGGAAGACCAAAACAAGCATAGAAGGTGATTAAAACTGAAATGAAATCGAGGGGAAGAACAAAAGCAAAGATTGTAAATGCATGCTACAACATGATAATGTAAATCCATGGTGAGCTAATCCACCGTATGGATTTGCATGCAAAGATGCAAAGCCCCACCGACTTCCTTTCCATACGAAATCGTAAACAAGAAGGGTGAATCTTCACCTTAGCTAGTGGAAGAAGAGGAAGGTGATGTTGCAGCTACACGTTAAGAGGTTCCCACGGTTGGAGAGGGGAAACAAGTGAGAGGGAAAGAGAGAGAGAGAGAGAGAGAGAGAGAGAGAGAGAGTCTTTGGAAAAAAAATCGCCGAACAAGAGAAAGAGGGGGGCCCGTTTTTTTCTAAGAGTTTTTATAGGATGTTCTCTAGGTTGGACGGCTAGGATTTACCCCTCCAAGATGGAGGGCTGGGGTGCTCCATGCCCCCCCATAGCCAATGCATGTCAAGCTTTTTAAACTTTTTAGAAAGACTTTCTAAAATACAATTTTGAAAAGCCATTAATGTTTTGAAAAAATTCAAGGGCTGCCCAAGGCTAGCCGCTCCTTAGGCCCAACCGGTTTTGGGTATTTTTAAAACTTTTAGTTTTGTTTCAAAATTGCCATGGGGCGCCAGCCCCATGCTCTTTTTTTTGAAAAGACGCCCTTCATGATGGGCTTTGGGCTCCATCATGAGGTTTTTGAAAAGATACATGGCCAATAGAGGCCCTCTTTTTTTTTTTAAAACCATGCAACCTTCTTGCAAAAATGCCACTCAGCTGGTCCACCCTTGACCAGCTGGTCAACCATGGCTATGGATGTCCACTGATAGGGTCGCCCATGGGTCTTGGATCCACTAAGTGTTCTGGGTCAAAACCCAAAACCCGCCAAAATGTAGGTCATAAGAAAACGCATTTTTACTGAAACAAAGTAATAATTTAATCCCAGCAAGTCATTTCATTCTCTTAATAACCTTAATTAATGTAGAATGGTCGAAGCCTCTTAAGGAAATCACCACTCGTTCGTTAAAATTAAGCGTTCTAAGATTCGGGTCCAAACTTAAGTCAATACTCGTAATTCACATGCACTGACAAGGTTTCCTCGTTGTTCAGGTCTAAATTTCGGGGTGTATCACCACCACCCTATTCCAAACTTATCCTAAAGGATTCAGGTGTTGAACCGTTCTAGATTTCCCAAAATTGCTTTATCTACATAATATTATGCGATTTACCCAATTCTTAAAATAAGCAAATCCTCAAAAATTACCAAGACATAAAAATTCATTGATTTCCATATAATTACACCATAATCATCAAAATTAGAATCGTGGATCTTACAGTGCCTTCACCAAGGAAGTGTGGAAATAAACGATATTTCGGGTTGTTTGGGTCAAGAAAGAAATCCAGTTCGTAGTAGAGACTGGTAATGTTTTGGAGTCAATAGACTCATGTATATAGTTTCTCAACGCCTAAAGTCTGCTAGTACGGCATGACGTTTTGTTTAAGGCGATGCTTGCGTAAAATGTAATGTATATTAAGTAAATAAAGCTTTGCTTCGATATATACATAGAGAAACTAAAACACGTTGCTTGTATGTGATAGATAAATGGCTCCTACGACGAGGAGAACCATGCCGATCGAGGAGTCCCATACTCAAGGATTCCTGCTGAAAATGCTCAACAATCTGGTTACTGCCATCCGTGAAACAAGGCCAGAACCAGTCGCACCTCGAAACGAAAACGTTGGGGGAATAACCTATGAAAAATTCCTCAAGCTTGATCCACCAGTATTCGCCAGTAAAGCCGATCCTGAACTGGCAGAGAGTTGGGTCGAAAAGACAGAACGTGCCTTCCTGGTACTGGGAGTACGAGAAGAAAAGAAGACCAACTTTGGCACGTACAGGCTGAAAGACAATGCACGGAAGTGGTGGGATACCACTAAGATTATCCAGTTCTCAGAAGTTGAAGTCATTCCTTGGACTGACTTTCGGAGAGCTTTCATGGATAATTACTTCCCGTTACACTCCAGAAACAAGAAAAAGATGGAGTTTCTAGAATTGGAGCAGGGTAGTATGAGTAGATTGACTATACCACCAAATTTCAAAATCTTGAGCGGTACTGCTTCTGGTTATTTGAGACCGACTCAGAAAGGGCCGACAAGTACATCAACGGACTGCGAGAAGGGTTAAGGTCACGGGTTATCACCAGCATGCCCCAAACTTTTCAAACTGCTGTGGCAGCAGCTTCAAAAATTCAAGTGGATTGGGAGCGATCAAAAGTGATCATCGCAAAGAGGCCCGTAGTTGATGGTGGGAACCGGAAAAGTACGTTCTCAAGTGGCCAGGGTTCACGACAACCCTTTGAAAAGAGAAAGTTCCAAGGTGGGAACGTTACTCAACAAGTCATGAGGCCAAGGCAGAACATGGCTCCAAACAATCTGCAGTCCAACCCGAACTGCCCAAAATGCCATGTAAATTGCGTTAGAGGACCATGTCCACGTGACACAGGTGGTTGCTTCTACTGTGGAAAAATAGGCCACATTGCAAGGCAGTTCAAAAAGAAGCTTGTTGATGAGCAAAGGAGGAATGCCGGATCTGCCGGACCCTCTCAACAAATACCACAGCAAACACAAGTCCAATGACCCCCACCTAGAGTAGAATAAAAGCCTGCTGCAGGTCGTGTATACGCTGTAACGACTGAACAAGTCGAAACCGGTGACCTCATTGAAGGCACCGTACCTGTTAATGGACATGCAACTTACGTCTTGTTTGATTATGGTGCTACTCATACCTTTATCTCTGATGATTTCACCGAACAACTCCACGCCTCGGTGCAACCGGTTGATAAAATGATCGAAGTATACAACCTGTTGGGTTCACGCACCAAATGTATCCATTGCATCAAGAATTTGGATATAGAGATAGCTGGGCAACACTTGCCAACTGATGTCATCTTAATCGATATGGTACAATATGATGTTATGCTGGGAATGAATTGGTTAGCCCAGAACTATGCCAAGATCTTATGCCGAGAGGACAGGGTGATTCTATCACGACCGGGAATGCCTAAGATAGAATACCGGATATCCAAGTCAGTTCCACAAAAGCGGCTTATATCAGCTCTTAAAGTACAGAAATACCTTAGGAAGGGTTGTGTAGCCTTCCTACTTAGCCTTTCAGCTGAAGGCTCAAATATAAAATCCCTTGAGAGTTTGGAAGTGGTTCGGGAGTTTCCCGAAGTGTTTCCTGAGGAATTGACAGGACTTCCACCACTTCGTGAGGTTGAATTTGGAGTTCAATCCTTACTTGGAACTGCACCAATATCCAAAGCCCCTTATCGTATGGTGTCAGCTGAACTCAATGAGATGAAGTGTCAGTTGGAAGAACTGATGGAACAAGGGTTCATCCGACCAAGTATGTCACCATGGGGAGCCCCGGTCTTGTTTATAAAGAAGAAGGATGGATCCCTTCGGTTATGCATCGATTATCGGATGCTTAACCAGGCAACAGTTAAAAATAAGTACCTGTTGCCACGGATAGAGGACTTGTTCGATCAACTCAAAACAGCGAGGGTATTCTGCAAGATTGACCTCAGGTCTGGGTATCATCAGCTGAGAGTAAAAGAGGAGGATATACCTAAAACTGCCTTTCGAACAAGATATGGCCATTATGAGTTCGTAGTAATGCCCTTCGGACTCACTAATGCGCCTGCTGCCTTCATGGACCTGATGAACCGGGTGTTCAGGCCATACTTAGACACATTCGTCATCGTCTTCATCGATGACATCCTCGTATATTCAGAGAACAAGGAACAATATAAGAAGCACTTGAGAATCGTCTTGAAAACCCTTCAAGATAATCAGCTTTATGCCAAGTTTTCAAAATGTGAATTCTGGCTAGACAAAGTGATGTTCCTTGGTCATGTAATCTGAAAGGATGGAATCACAGTAGATCCTGCGAAGGTTGAAGCTGTGATAGACTGGAAGCAGCCAGAAAATATTACTGAGGTCAGCAGCTTCCTTGGACTTGCCGGATATTATCAGAAGTTCATACAAGACTTCTCCCGAATCGCCATACCGATGACGAAATTGTTGAAAAAGGGAGTCAAGTTCGAATGGACTGACCAGTGTAAGGAGTGCTTTGAGGTTCTCAAATAGAGGCTTACCACTGCCCCTGTCCTTACCTTACCTTCTGGTCAGGGAGGCTTCGTAGATTATACCGATGCCTCGGGAACATGTCTGGGTTGCGTATTGATGCAGCACGGCAAAGTGATCGCCTACGCGTCACGACAGTTGAGAATTCATGAGAAAAATTACCCAACCCACGATCTTGAGCTTGCCGCGGTGGTGTTCGCCCTTAAAATCTAGCGACACTACCTATATGGAGAGAAATTTGAGGTCATGTCGGACCATAAAAGACTAAAATACCTCTTTTCTCAAAAAGAACTCAATATGCGGCAACGGCAATGGCTGGAATTCCTCAAAGACCATGAATTCACGCTTTCCTATCACTATAGAAAGGTGAATGTCGTAGCAGATGCCCTTAGTCGCAAGACTGTTGGCACTCTGGCCAGCCTAACCGGACAATAGAAGTTGATGGAGGATTTCGTCAACTGGAGGCCATTTCTGGCTGATACAGGCAGAATACGATTGTCAAGCCTGACAATATAGCCTGAAATCATGGATCGGATCGTAGCCGAACAATTGAAAGATCCCCAGTACATGGAGCTAAAGGCTCGAGCTGAAAATGATGATACTTTCTTCCATCTGAAAGAAAATGGAGGAATATGGATGGAAGAAAGGATCTAGGTTCCAAATAGCCCCAAGTTAAGAGATGAAGTACTCCAGGAAGCTCATAGTAGCAGGTACACCATCCACCCTGGAGGTACCAAAATGTTCAGAGACTTGCAAAGAAAGTACTGGTGGAGGGGAATGAAAAGGGATGTGGCTACGTTTGTCTTGAAGTGTTTGATTTGCCAGCAAGTTAAGATCAAACACCAACAACCTGGCAGAAAGATGCAATGGATCGAGATTTCAGAATGGAAATGGGAAGGCATTATGATGGATTTCATCATTGGATTGCCTCGATCCAAGAGACAACACAATTTCAAATGGGTGATTGTGGACAGACTCACCAAGTCTGCTCACTTCTTGCCAATCAACACCAGATATTTAACAGAAAGGTTGGCAGAAATCTACGTTCGGGAAATCGTCAGACTCCACGGAGTGCCGACCACGATCATATCTGATCGTGACCCAAAGTTCACCTCCCACTTCTGGGAGCAGCTACAGAGAGCTCTGAGGACAAAACTCAAGTTCAGTACAGCATTCCATCCCCAAATAGATGGGCAATCTGAGCGGACCATACAGACTCTCGAAGATATGTTGAGAGCCTGTATGCTAGAATGGAAAGGTGATTGGGACTCCCATCTAGCGTTGGCTGAATTTGCTTATAATAATAGTCATCACGCTAGTATTGGGATGGCACCATATGAAGCCCTGTATGGACGACCCTGCCGATCACCAATCCATTGGGGCGAAGTGTGTGAGCGAACCTTGGACTCGCCCATTGTCTTGCAGCATTACACTCAGCAGGTCCACATGATCAGAAAGAAACTACTGACTGCTCAGAGTCGACAGAAAAGCTACGCCGATCAACAACGTAGGGAACTCACTTTTGCGGTTGGAGACAAGGTCTTCGTCAAAGTCTCTCCAACCAAGAGTGTTTTCCATTTTGGAAAGATGGGGAAACTCAGCCCCAGATTCGTTGGTCCCTTCAAAGTTTTGAGACGGATAGGAGAGACTGCCTACAGAGTAGCATTGCCACCGCAGTATACACAGATACACAACGTATTTCACGTGTCAATGCTTAGAAAATACGTCCACGACCCTTCCCACGTCATCCAACATGAAGATATCAACATCCGGGAGGATATGACGGTGGAAGAAAGACCAGTTGAGATCGTGGACCATCGGGAGCAAGTGCTTAGGTCGAAGGTCATTCCACTTGTTAAAGTGAGATGGCAACATCACGGCGTTGATGACTGCACTTGAGAGCCCAAATCCAATATGCGGGATAAGTATCCTGAGCTATTCACTTAGTACTCTTAACTAAATTTTGCAGACGAAATTCCTTTAAGGGGGTAATGATGTAAGACCCGCAATTTTTCAGTTCAAACTCTGAATAAATTCTTGAGGCATTTTCTAGTGGAAAATAGTGTTTTTACCGTAAAGCGAATCGAACCAATTCTTGCGATCCAAATGTACTTAGGATATTCGTATCTTCACGAATATATGCTCAAACACTCTGGAGGTCATAACTTCCTACCTGATCGAAATCAAAAGATTTCTACGAGCCAACTTTCTTAGTTACATCAATACGAAGATAATGGCCTACTAAGAAATTTTCTGAAAAAAATACCGAAAACTCAACTTTTTTGCAGGACCCGCGAAAATATTGGTAGGACCCACAAAAATATTTCTCAAAAATATTCTAGAATATTCTAGAGTATTCCAGCACCTTCCAGGGAATATTCCATGGAATATTCCTTCTGGATAAGATCAAACAGTCAGATGGATAAGATCAAGCTGGATTTCTGAAAAAGCCAAAAGGCAAAAGGATCAAATGGGTTGCTTAGCCCCTAAGCAACCTCTCCTATAAATAGAGGAGCCCCCCCCCTTTAGAAAAAATCACCAACCCCCCCCCCCCCCCCCCCCTTTGCCTTCTCTCTCTCCTCCTTTTTCCAAACCTCCCCTACCTAGCCCACTTGGTCTGAGCCTGCCTGACCTGGTCCTGACCTAAGTCCAAACCCAGTTGATTTGACGTGAACCTGGTTTGGTTCAAAGTCAAAGTCTAAGTCCTTTTTCGTCCGAAGTTCAAAGTTGATCCTTTTTCGAAGCAGTAAAGCATTCCGGAGCCGTTTCTTCCACGAATTGAAGTAAGTTCGCTTAATTAATCCATCTCTCTCAAGTATTTGATTGTTTGTATATAGCATATACTTTCTGAAGTAGTATCTTGCTTTAGTTCTTGGTTGAGCCCTCTAGGACGCTTCGGTGTTCACGCGCTCGCCTCGTAACTATTGTCAGATATATATGTTCGAATGCGCAGTATATGTGTTCTTCAAAATAGTATCTCGCCCTAGTTCTTATTTGAGCCCTCTAGGACACTTCAGTGTTCACTCGCTCGCCTCGTAACTATCGTTGGATACAGATCTAGGTGTATATCTGCTGATTCTGCCGACACATCCTATATCATACAGGCTATGTAATTTACCTTTGCCGTCGCGTCGTATGATGCCAAGGCTCCCTGCTTTCTGCAATTTCCGATTACTGCACTTCCGATTACGTATTTACTTACGCCGTCGTATTGAAAGACACCTAGGCTCTTGCTTTCTGCAAATATATATGTAGAATATTTCGTTCAGTTACACACCCTGAACAATAGTATATGCATTCTTTTACTACGCCGTTGTATAAAGCACAGGCTTCTGATTATACTAAATATATGGCACGTAAATGAGCGTTCAAATGGAGATCAACTCCAAATCGCCCATGTGATCCCCTTACCACTCCTCGTTCAAGATTCTGCTTGACGAATGAAGCCCCTATTGGAAAGGCTTCACTTTTTGGCAAAATGCTTTTTACGTAAAGACTAAGTCAATTACGTATGGCCTGGCTATGGCCCAGGGTTCCTGCAACCTTGATGGTTGCAAAATACGCACAACGCTGCACATCCATTTCCCGAGTTAAGCGTAGCAATTACCCATTAAAGAGGGGAGATGCCGCTGGAATGGATAAAAGAAACGCACACTTTCTCCATTAAAGAGAGGAAGTGCTGCTGAATTTTCTAAAGAAAGCTAAGAATAGCTCAGAAAGAACGTAGCAGGATACTCCGTCATATAGCGGAGTGCTACCCAGTTCATGGAACGCCTTCTACGCTGTAGAAAAGTTCGTCACACCACTGCCGATAGAGCAGGGGAGGTGCTGACGGAATGGTTGGCAAAAGAGTTGCCAGAACCAGTGGTACAACGATGCCGTTTGTTGGAACATTGTCAGAATGACTCGTCTCCTTGATACATATAAGGGCATCGTACTTGTAAGAGCCGTTGCGCCAAAGTAGTGGTAGCGCCTTGACGAGGTCCTGAGCTCGTTGCGTAAAGATACACCGAGTAGCCGATCCGTAGAGATTGAGTCATGTGCATGCTCATCGAGAATTATCAGACAACCAAACTCGTAAGGGCCGCTGAGCCGGAGTGTGTTGTTTCCACCGAAAAAGGTGAAGTGCTCGTCAAGGCAAAAGTGCCGAGAGTAGAGTTAAGCATGCATATGAATAAAATCTTTGTTCCATGGTGAAAGCCTTTTGGTTGATTGGGGTCGGGTACATACTTCTCAAAGGCTGCCCTATAGGCATGCAATGTTTGTCAAGTAATTGTAAGACCGGCAGGCCCCTTTCTGAATTTCTCACCGAGGAAGATGGTGATGGCGTAGCCTTGAGTGACATATATTTCACCCGAACCTGATAGAGTTCATTGATGGCCTCTGTCACTCAGAGGTATGGAGGTCGTGGTTATCCTTAAATATCTAAGATGTGAACCCAACTACTGCAGTGGCAGAATGCATTCGAATACCTAGTAAGGATCTCTTCTGATATGTTGTACCGTCCTACTAGGAGGATGGGGTCAACAAGCCTCTGGGGTATCTAAAATACATAGAATAATCAACCCTCAGACCGTCGCGTTGTCGCCCAGATATGAGTCCCCTAAGCCAAGGGGGCGGTGCAATTATCGAAACAAAGTATTAGCTTAAGTACAATGATACTTTGAATGTATGCGTGTATGGACGTTGTTGAGTCAGTCCTGCATAACCTTTGTGAAGATCTCACAGTCGGTATACTACTGGACCGATTGGGAAAGAATCCAAATGATATACGTACGACTAAGCGAAGCTCGAAGAGCTGTCCTTAGAATCGTAGGATACAGATGTGCCAAGCATAACTGCTTGAGCCAGACATCCATTCAGGACCCTGAAGCGGTCAAAGCTAAGTCGGGAAGACTTAAGCGGTTATTCTAAATCACAGCTCTGGAGAGACTTATGCAAAGTGTAAGATCCGCAATTTTTCAGTTCAACTCTAAATAAATTCTAGAGGCATTTTCCAGTGAAAAATAGTGTTTTTACCGTAAAGCGAATCGAACCGATTCCTGCGATCAAAATATACTTAGGATATTCGTATCTTCACGAATATATGCTCAAACACTCTGGAGGTCATAACTTCCTACCTGATCGAAATCAAAAGATTTCCACGAGCCAACTTTCTTAGTTACATCAATACGAAGATAATGGCCTACTGAGAAATTTTCGGGACAAAATGCCGAAAACTCAACTTTTTTGCGGGACCCGCAAAAATATTGGTGGAACCCACAAAAATATTCCTCAGAAAATATTCTAGAATATTCTAGAATATTCTAGGACCTTCCAGGGAATATTCCTTCTAGATAAGATCAAACAGTTAGATGGATAAGATCAAGCTGGATTTCTGAAAAAGTCAAAGGGCAAAAGGGTCAAATGGGTTGCTTAGCCCCTAAGCAACCTCTCCTATAAATAGAGGAGCCCCCCCTTTAGAAAAAATCGCCAACCCCCCCCCCCCCTTTGCCTTCTCTCTCTCCTCCTTTTTCCAAACCTCCCCTACCTAGCCCACTTGGTCTAAGCCTGCATGACCTGGTGTGAGCATGCCTGACTTAGCCTGAGCCTGCCTGACCTGGTCCTAACCCACCTGACCTAGGTCTGAACCTACCTGACCTAAGCCCAAACCCAGTTGACTTGACTTGAACCTGGTTTGGTTCAAAGTCAAAGTCCAAGTCCTTTTTCGTCTGAAGTTCAAAGTTGATCCTTTTCGAAGTCGAGCCTCGTTCGAAGCATCAAAGCGTTTCAGAGTCGTTTCTTCCACGAATTGAAGTAAGTTCGCTTCATTAATCCATCTCTCTCAAGTATTTGATTGTTTGTATATAGCATATACTTTCTGAAGTAGTATCTTGCTTTAGTTCTTGATTGAGCCTTTTTTGGACACTTCGGTGTTCACCCACTCGTATCGTAACTATCGTCGGATATATATGTTTAAATATGCGGTATATGCGTTCTTCAAAATGGTATCTCGCTTTAGTTCTTGGTTGAGCCCTTTAGATCACTTCGGTGTTCACCCGCTCGCCTCGTAACTATCGTTGGATGCGGATCTAGGTGTATATCTGCTGATTCTGCCGACGCGTCCTATATCGCATAGGCCATGTAATTTACCTTTGTCGTCGCGTCGTATGATGCCAAGGCTCCTTGCTTTCTGCAATTTCCAATTACTGCACTTCCGATTATGCATTTACTTACGCCGTCGTGTTGAATAACACCAAGGCTTCTGCTTTCTGTAAATATATATGTAGAATATTTCGTTCAGTTACACACCCTGAACAATAGTATATGCATTTCTTTACGCCGCCGCTGTATAAAGCACAAACTTCTGCTTATACTAAATATATGGCGCGTAAATGAGCGTTCAAATGGAGATCCACTCCAAATCGCCAATGCGATCCCCTTACCGCTCCTTGTTCAAGATTCTGCTTAACGAATGAAGCCCTATTGGAAAAGCTTCGCTTTTTGGCAAAATGCTCTTTACGTAAAGACTGAGTCAATTACATATGGCCTGGCTATGGCTCAGGGTTACTGCAACCTTGATGGATGCAAAGTACGCACAACAGTGCGCATCCATTTCCCGAGTTAAGCGTAGCGATTTTTCACCAAAAAGGGGAGATGCCGCTGAAATGGATAAAAGAAACGCACGCTTTCTCTGTTAAAGAGAGGAAGTGCTGCTGAAATTCTTGAAGGAGCTAAGAATAGCTCAGAAAGAACATAGCAGGAGTGCTACCCAGTTCTTGGAACGCCTTCTACAATGTAGAAAGGTTCGTCACACCACTGCCGAGAGAGCAGAGGAGGTGCTGACAGAATGGTTGGCAAAAGAGTTGCCAGAACCAGTTAAGTGGCACAACGATGCCGTTTGTTGGAATGATGTCAGAATGACTCGTCTCCCTAACACCTGCAAGGGCACCATACTTGTAAGAGCCGTTGCGCCAAAGTAGTGGTAGCACCTTGACGAGGTCCTGAGCTCGTTGCGTAAAAATACGCCGAGTAGCCGATCCATAGAGATTGAGTCATGTGCATGCTCATTGAGAATTATCAGACAACCAGACTCGTAAGGGTCGCTGAGCCGAAGTGTGTTGTTTCCATCGAAAGAGGTGAAGTGCTCGTCAAGGCCGAAGTGCCAAGAGCAGAGTTAAGCATGCATATGAATAAAACCTTTGTTCCACGGTGAAAGCTGTGTGGTTGATTGGGGTCGGGTACATACTTCTCAAAGGCTGCCCTATAGGCATGCAATGTTCGTCAAGTAATTGTAAGACCGACAGGCCCCTTTCAGAATTTCTCACCGAGGAAGACGGTGATGGCGCAGCCTTGAGTGACATATATTTCACCCGAACCTGATAGAGTTCATTGATGGCCTCAGTCACTCAGAGGTATGGAGGTCGTGGTTATCCTTAAATATCTAAGGATTGAACCCAACTACTACAGTGGCAGAATGCATTCGAATACCTAGTAAGGATCTCTTTTGGTATCCTGTACCGTCCTACTAGGGGGATGGGGTCAACAGGCCTCTGGGATCAAGGTTGTTAAATGCGATGAGGCGAAGCGAGGCGTTGAGCCTGTGCTTCGCCTCTGAGGCGTACGCCTCAGGTACTGAGGCGTACGCCTCTCACAACTGGTATGAAAGTGAAGCGGTGGGAGGGGAGGCAGGGAGCGGCGGTGGAGCAGCTGGCCGGCACCTGGCGGTGGATCCACCGGCACTTGGGGTTAGCACAACCGACAAATCGGGCGGAGGAGGAAGACTTGGGGATGAAGGAAGGCTTCAGTAGGTGGATCCACCGGCAATTTGTGCATCACAGCACGCCTCAGTACCTTGAGCGTGCGCCTCGCCTCTAAGGCGTACGCTTCAGGTACTAAGGCGTACGCCTCTCACAACACTGTCTGGGATATCTAAAATACATAGAATAATCAACCCCCAGATCGTCGCGTTGTTGCCCAGATATGAGTCCCCTAAGCCCAGGGAGAGGTACAATTATCGAAACAAAGCATTAGCTTAGGTACAACGATACTTTGAATGTATGCGTGTATGGACGTTGTTGAGTCAGTCCTGCATAACCTTTGTGAAGGTGTCATGATCGGTATACTACTGGACCGATTGGAAAAAAACCCAAATGATATCCATACGACTAAGCCAAGCTCGGAGAGCTGTTCTTAGATTCGTAGGATACGGATGTGCCAAGCATAAAGGCTTGAGCTATACATCCATTCGAGACCCTGAAGAGGTCAAGGCTAAGTCATTGAGACTTGAGCGGTTATTGCAAATCATAGCCCTGAAGAGGCTTATGCGAAGTCATGAAGACTTGCGTGGATGTTCAACTCATAGCTCTGAGGAGGCTCTTGTGATATACGCTAAGTCTTGGAGGCTTGAGCGTCGTTATTACAAGTTGCGACCCTGAGTGGTCTACGCATTTACTTGAGTTGAATGGACGTGTGATTGCTTGCTTACCAGACCATCAGCGGTTCTGAGCCTGTTTAATGGGGATTTCATGTGTTGAACCTGCGTGATGATATGCGGAGCAAGGCGGCATCGAGTTCCAGGGTTTCTCTAGACAGAGTTGTACCGCTTCCTTTTATTGAACCTATACTGCTTTTCTAAGCAGTGATGTTGGAATAAACATGTGGTTTTCGATAAAAGGGAACACTTTGGTGGTCAATGAGTTTCTTGGCCACATACCTGCAACGTGCTCGGAGTTTTCTAAAACCGACGACTCATTATCGTCTGATTCCGCTGCTAAAAGCTTTTCTAAGTTCCGCTGCAAAGAAAAAAAAAAGAAATTCATGAATTTTTTTAACTTAGCTTTGTTTTGGAAATCCGGGGCGTTACAGAATTGATATCAGAGCAAGAGTCTGAGAAACCTGGTTCGAGATCCGTCTTGTTCACGATATCGCACTATAAGTATATTTTATACTTCTTGTTCTGATCTGGGTGCATCTTTGTATAGATGGCAACTCACGACTCACGAGTCTACTGCTATCGTTGCGGGATTATGCACGATGAGTGGGTGTGCTCATATGAGGTACAAGACTGTCAGTTTTGTGGCGAAGAGGGGCATTCCGCCAACGAATGCCAAATGAAACACACCGCCGGTATGGGTCGGCGGGGATCGCTTGGTCTTAAGGGCGAGACCTCGCGTGTTAGTGGACCACATTACTCCAGTAGGGGGAGTAGCCGTACCCCATCAACTTCAGATGAACTACCATCTCTGGTAGAATTTGACTTGAACTTCCTTGAGGGATTCGGTCAATCGCAAGGCTATCAACAGGCATCATGTACGCCTAGCTTGCACAGTCGGGATGAGGGATGCAACAACTCCTTCTATAATCCCATTATGATTTCGGATTCCTCGAATCATAGTGCTATTATATGGGGGGAACGGAGCGGCTTCACAAGCGCCGAGCTTGAATGGCCAAGGAGAGGGATACAACTCTTATTATCCCGTTATGATCTCAGACTCTTCGAGTCATAATGATACGGAATGGGCAAGTGGACCGGCATCACTGATCTACCCACAAGATTCGCTTAAGAGTGCGGAAGTGCCGCCCAAGCCAAAACTAGTTGTGCCTGCACCAAGGCAATGTGGAAGCAAATGATACTTCAGGTTGTTTGGGTCAGAAAGAAATCCAGTTCTTAGGAGAGACTGGTAATGTTTTGGAGTCAATAGACTCATGTATACAGTTTCTCAACGCCTAAAGTCTGCCAGTGCGGTATGACATTTTGTTTAAAGCGATGCTTGTGTAAATATGATGTATATTAAGTAAAACTTTGCTTAAATATATACATTGAGAAACTAAAACATGTTGCTTGTATGTGATAGATAAATGGCTCGTACGACAAGGAGAACCATGCCGAGCGAGGAGTCCCATACTCAAGGATTCCTGCTGAAAATGCTCAACAATCTGGTTATTGCCATCCGTGAAACAAGGCCAGAACCAGTCGCACCTCGAAACGAAAACCTTGGGGGAATAACCTATGAAAAATTCCTTAAGCTCGATCCACCAGTCTTTGCAGGTAGAGCCGATCCTGAACTGGCAGAGAGTTGGGTCGAAGAGACAGAACGTGCCTTCCTGGTACTGGGAGTACCAGAAAAAGAAGACCAACTTTGGCACGTACAGGCTGAAAGACAATGCACGGAACTGGTGGGATACCACTAAGATTATTTAGTTCTCGGAATTTGAAGTCATTCCTTGGACTGACTTCCGAAGAGCTTTCATGGATAATTACTTCCCGTTACACTCCATAAACAAGAAGAAAATGGACTTTCTGGAATTAGAGTAGGGTGGCATGAGTCTGATCGACTATACCACCAAATTTCAAAATCTTGAGCGGTACTGCTCCCGGTTATTTGAGACCGACCAAGAAAGGGCCGACAAGTACATCAACGGACTGCGAGAAGTGCTAAGGTCACAGGTTATCACCAGCATGCCCCTAACTTTTCAAACTGTTATGGCAGCAGCTTCGAAAATACAAGTGGATTGGGAGCAATCAAAAGTGATCATAGCAAAAAGGCCTGTAGTTGATGGTGGGAACAAGAAGAGAACGTTCCCAAGTGGCCAGGGTTCACAACAATCCTTTCAAAAGAAAAGGTTCCAAGGTGTGAATGTTACTCAACAGGTCGTGAGGCCAAGGCAGAACATGACTCCAAACAATCTGCAGTCCAACCCAAACTGCCCAAAATGCCATGTAAATCACGTTAGAGGACCATGTCCATGTGACACAGGTGGTTGCTTCTACTGTGGCAAAGTGGGCCACATTGCAAGACAGTGCAGAAAGAAGCTTGCTGATGAGCAAAGGAGGAATGCCGGATCTGCCGGACCCTCTCAACAAATACCATAGCGAACGCAAGTCCAACGACCCCCACTTAGAGTAGAACAAAGGTCTGTTGCAGGTCGTGTATACGCTGTAACGACTGAACAAGTCGAAACCAGTGACCTCATTGAAGGCACCGTACCTGTTAATGGACATGCAGCTTACGTCTTATTTGATTGTGGTGCTACTCATACCTTTATTTCTGATGATTTTACCGAATAACTCTACGCTTCGGTATAACCGGTGGATAAAATGATCGAAGTATACAACCCGTTGGGTTCACGCACTAAATGTATCTATTGCATCAAGAATTTGGATATAGAGATAGCTGGGCAACACTTGCCTATCAATGCCATCCTGATCGATATGGTACAGTACGATGTCATTCTGGGAATGAATTGGTTAGCCCAGAACCATGCCTGGATCTTATGCCGAGAGGGCAGGGTGATTCTATCACGACCGGGAATGCCTAAGATAGAATACTGGATATCCAAGCCAGTTCCACAAAAATGGCTTATATCAGCTCTCAAAGTGCAGAAATACCATAAGAAGGGTTGTGTAGCCTTCCTACTTAGCCTTTCAGCTGAGGGCTCAAATATTCCATCCCTTGAGAGTTTGGAAGTGGTTCGGGAGTTTCCCGAAGTGTTTCTTGAGGAATGGCCAGGACTTCCACCACTTCGTGAGGTTGAATTTGGAATTCCATCCTTACCTGGGACTGCACTAATATCCAAAGCCCCTTATCGTATGGCGCCAGCTGAACTCAGTGAGTTGAAGTGTCAGTTGAAAGAACTGATGGAACAAGGGTTCATCCGACCAAGTATGTCACCTTGGGGAGCCCCGGTGCTGTTTGTAAAGAAGAAGGATGGATCCCTTCCGTTATGCATCGATTATCGGATGTTTAACCAGGCAACAGTTAAAAATAAGTACCCGTTGCCACGGATAGAGGACTTGTTCGATCAACTCAAAATAGTGAGGGTATTCTCCAAGATCGACCTCAGGTCTGGGTACCATCAGCTCAGAGTTAAGGAAGAGGATATACCTAAGACTGCCTTTAGAACGAGATATGGCCATTATGAGTTCGTAGTAATGCCCTTCGGACTTACTAATGTGCCTGCTGTCTTTATGGACCTGATGAACCGAGTGTTCAAGCCATACTTAGACACTTTTGTCATCGTCTTCATTGATGACATTCTCATGTATTCAAAGAATGAGGAACAACACAAGGAGCACTTGAGAATCGTCTTGAAAACCCTTCAAGATAATCAGCTATATGCCAAGTTTTCAAAATGTGAATTCTGGCTAGACAAAGTGATGTTCCTTGGTCATGTAATCTCAAAAGATGGAATCGCAGTAGATCCTGCGAAGGTCGAAGCTGTGATAGACTGGAAGCAGCCAGAAAATATCACTGAGGTCCGCAGCTTCCTTGGACTTGCCGGATATTATCGGAAGTTCTTACAAGACTTCTCCTGAATCGTCGTACCGATGACGAAATTGTTGAAAAAGGGAGTCAAGTTCGAATAGACTGACCAGTGTAAGTTGTGCTTCAAGGTTCTGTTATCATCGCAAAATTTTTATACTTTTTGCGAGTCAAACTGACCTTTGAAATAGTTTTTGAAAACAACTCGCCTCCGTTTTAAAATGCGGGAAAATTCCGTAGAATGGGACTCGCCTGTCGGTATGAGGTTCGACCGTTCCTGCCACCTTTAACAGGGGTAATCGAACCAAGGATCAATCTACTGCTCTGCTCTATTCAACTTGTCTAAATCATATTCTAATTTCTAAATGCACATAGAATCAGGCATGTGCTATGAATTTTCTAAAAATGCATATTTGAAAACATGATGTTTACTTCAAAGATTGGAAAATATTTGGGAAATAAACTCTTTGAAAATCATGAATCATGATTGAGATCACAATGAAAATTTTTTGACAGCCCTAGAACACATATATTTCTGATTGAGTCATGCATGAATTTTTTTTGAAAAACATAAAACGTGTATATGCATGATTGAATCACTATAAAAAAATTTTGATAACCGTAGAACACAAATATGCATGATTCAATCACTACAAATTTTTTTTGACAGCCTTAGAACACATATATGCATGATTGAATCACTATGAAATTTTTTTACAGCCTTCAAACACATATATGCATGATTGAATCAGTATAATAATTTTTTGATAGACTTAGAACACATATATGCATGATTGAATCACATTAAAAAAAAAATTCATCCCTAGGACACATATATGCATGATTGAATCACGATGAAAATTTTTTGTCAGCCTTAGAACACAAATATGCATGATTGAATCACTATGAATTTTTTTTGACAAACCTAGAACACATATATGCATGATTGAATCACTATGAACTTTTTTTGACAACCATAGAATCCGTATATGCATGATTCAATCACAATGAAATTTTTTTGACAATGTTAGAATACATATATGCATGATTCAATCACTATGAATTTTTTTTGACAGCCTTAGAACACATATATGCTTGATTGAATCACTAAAAATTTGTTTGACAACATTAGAACACATATATGCATGATTGAATCACTATGATTTTTTTTTGACAGCCATAGAACACATATATGCATGATTGAATTACTACAAGTTTTTTTTTACCGCATTAGAACACATATATCCAAGATTGAATCATGGTAATTTTTTTTTTAATAACCTTAGAACCCATATCTGCAAGATTCAATCGCTATAAAAAAAATTTGACAGCCTTAGAACGCATATATGCATGATTGAATCTCTATGACATTTTTTTGACAGCGTTAGAACATATATATGCATGATTGAATCACTATAAATTTTTTTGACAACCTTAGAGCACATATATGCATGATTGAATCACTATGAAATTTTGTTGACAGCGTTAGAACACATATATGCATGGTTGAATCTTTATAAAAAAATTTAACAGCATCAGAACACATATATGCAAGATTGAATCACTATGGAATTTTTTTGACAGCCTTAGAACAAATATATGATTGATTGAATCACTATAAATTTTTTTTATAGTGGTAGAACACATATATTTGTGATTGAAACACTATGAAATTTTTTTGACAGCCTTAGAACACATAAATGCTTGATTGAATCACTAGGAATTATGTTTTGACAACATTAGAACACAATAATGCATGATTGAATCAATATAATTTTTTTGACAGCATTCTTAGAACACATCTATGCATGATTGAATCACTTTGAAATTTTTTTGATAGCCTTAGAACACATATATTCATGATTGAATCACTATGAATATTTTTTTGACAGCCATTGAACACATATATGCATGATTGAATCACTATGGATTTTTTTTGACAGCCTTAGAACATATATACATGATTTAATTACTAAGAAATTTTTTTGAGAGCCTTAGAACACATATACGCAAGATTGAATCACCATGAAATTTTTTTGACAACCTTAGAACACATATATGCATGATTGAATAACTATAAATTTTTTTTTAGAACCTTAGAACACATATATTCATGTTTGAATCACTTTGAATTTTTTTCAAATACCTTAGGACACATATATGTGTGATTGAATCACTATGAAACTTTTTGACAGCCTTAGAACACATATATTCATAATTGAATCACTATAACATTTTTTTGACTGTCTTAGAGCACATATATGCATGATTGAATCAATAAGAAATTTTTTTGACTGCCTTAGAACACACATATGCATGATTGAATAACTATGAAATTTTTTTGATAGCCTTAGAACACATATATACATGATTGAAGCACTATAAATTTTTTTTGACAACTGTATAACACATATATACATTATTAAATCACTATGAATTTTTTTGACAACCTTAGGACAAATATATGCATGATTGAATCCCTATGAAATATGTTTGACAGCCTTAGAACACAAATATGGATGATTGAGTCACTATAAATTTTTTTTACCACCTTAGAAAAAATATATGCATGATTGAATATGTATAAAAAAAATTTGACAACCTTAGAAAACACGTCTATATGATTGGATCGCTATGAACTTTTTTGACAACTTTAGAACACATATATGCATGATTGAATCACTATGAAATTTTTTGGACAACCTTAGAACACATATTTGCATGATTGAATCACTATGAAATTTTTTTGACAGCCTTAGAACACATATATGCATGATTAAGTTACTACAAATTATTTGTGGCAGCCTAAGAATACATATATCCAAGTTTAAATCACCATAAAATTTTTTGACAACCTAAGCACACATATCTTCATGATTGAATCACTATAAAAAAATTTTGATTGCCTTAGAACACATATACACATGATTGAATCACAATGAAAATTTCTTAACAACCTTAGAACACATTTATGCTAGATTGAATCACCATGAATTTTTTTTGACATTCTTAGAACACATATATGCATGATTGAATCACTATGAAATTTTTTTGACAATGTTAGAACACATATATACATGATTGAATCACTATAAAGTTTTTTTGACAACCTTAAAACACATATGTGATTGATTAAATCACAATGATTTTTTTTTTACAACTTTAGAACACATATATGCCTGATTGAATCACTATGAATTTTTTTTGACAGCCTTAGAACACATATATACATGATTGAATCATTATGATTTTTTTTTATGGCATTAGAACATATATATGGATGATTGAATCTCTATTAAATTTTATTAACAGCCTTAGAACATATATATGCATGATTGAATCATAATGAAATTTTTTGACAGCCTTAGAACACATATATGCATGATTGAATAATAATAAAACTTTTTTAACAGCCTTAGAACACATTTATGCATTATTGAATCACTATAATTTTTTTTGACATTAGAACACATATATGCTAGATTGAATCACTATAAACCTTTTTTGACTAACTTCGAACACTTATCTCCATCACTGAATCACTATAACATTTTTTTGACAACCTTAGAACACGCCTATACATGATTGAATCACAATAAAAAAAATTTACAGTCTTAGAACACATATATGGATGATTGAATCACTATGATTTTTTTTTTGACAACCTAAAAACACATATATGCATGATTGAATCACTATAAAAAATTTTTTGAGTAACTTAGAACACATACCTGCATGATTGAATCACTATAAAAAAAAATTGACAGCCTTAAAACACATATATGCCTGATTGAATCAGTATGAAATATTTTTGACCGCCTTAAAACACATATATGTATGATCAAATTTTTTTGACAGCCTTAGAACACATATATGCATGATTCAATCACTATGAAATTTTTTGGACAACCTTAGAGCACATATAAGGATGATTGAATCACTACAAAATTTTTTTGACAGAATTAGAACACATATATGCATGATTGAATCTCTATTAAATTTTTTTGACAGCCTTAGAACACATTGACAACCTTAGAAATCATATATGCAAGATTGAATCACTACAAAAAAAAAATTGATAGCCCTAGAACACATATATGCATGATTGAATCACTATGAATTTTTTTTAACAAACTTAAAACACATAAATGCAAGATTGAATCACTATGATTTTTTTTAACAACCTTAGAACACATATATGCAGATTGAATCACAGTGATTTTTTTTTTACAACGTTAGAACACATATATGCATGATTGTGTCACTTTGATTTTTTTTTTACAGCCTTAGAACACATATATGAATTATTGAATCACTATGAAAATTTTTTGGCAGCCTTAGCACACATATATGTATAATTGAATGACTATGATTTTTTTTTATAGCCGTAGAACACATATATGCATGATTGAGTCACTATGAAATTTTTTTGACAGCCTTAGAACACATATATACATTTGTGAAACGCTATGAATATTTTTTTGACAGCCTTAGAACACATATATGCATTATTGAATCACTGTGAAATTTGTTTCACTGCCTTAACCCACATATATGAGTAATTGAATCACTATAAAATTTTTTTGACAACTTTAAGACACATATATGCATGATTGAATCACTATAATTTTTTTTTAATAGCCTTAGAGCACATATATGCATGATTGAATCACAATAAATTTTTTTTGACAGCCATATACATATATATTCATGATTGAATCACTATGAATTTTTTTTTACAGCTATAAAACACATATATGCATGATTGAATCACTATGAAATATTTTTGACAGCTATAGAACACATATATGCATGATTCAGTGAATATAAATGTTTTTTGAGAGCCTTAGAACACATATATGCATGAGTGAATCACTTTGAAAATTTTTTGACAGCCTTAGAACACATATATTCATTATTGAATCACTATGAACTTTTTTTGACAGCCTTAGAACACATATATGCATGGTTGAATCACTATGAATTTTTTTTGACAAACTTGGAATATATATATGCATGATTGAAAAACTATAAAATTTTTTTGACAACCTTTGAACACATATATGCATGATTGATTCACTACAAATTTTTTTTGACAGCCTTAGAACACATATATGCTTTATTGAATCACTATGAATTTTTTTTTACAGCCTTAGAACACATATATGCATTATTGAATGACTATGAAGTTTTTCTCACCCACTTAGAACACATATGCATTATTGAATCAATTTGAAATTTTTTTCACAGCCTGAGAACACATATATGCATGATTGAGTCACTATGAAATTTTTTTGACAACCTTAAAATACATATTTGCATAATTGGATCACTATGAATTTTATTTGACAGCCTTAGAACACATATATGTATTACTGAATCACTATAAATTTTTTTGACAAACTTAGAACATATATATGCATGATTGAATCACTATGATTTTTTTTGACAGCCTTGCAACACATATATGCATTATTGAATAACTATAAATTTTTTTTGACAGCCTTAGAACACATATATGCATGATTGAATCACTATGAAATTTTTTTGGAAACGTTAGAACACATATATGCAAGAGTGAAATTTTTATGACAACCTTAGAGAACATATGCATGATTGAATCACTATGAAATTTTTTTGGAAACGTTAGAACACATATTTGCAAGAGTGAAATTTTTATGACAACCTTAGAGAACATATGCATGATTGAATCACAATAAATTTTTTTTGACAGACTTAGAACACATATATGAGAGTTTGAATCACTATAAAAAAATTTTGACAAGCTTACAACACATAATTCCATGATTTAATCACTACAAAATTTTTTTGACTGCATTAGAATACATATATGCCTGATTGAGTCACTATAATTTTTTTTTTAGTAACTTAGAACACTTATCTGCATGATTGAATTGCTATGAAAATTTTTTGACACCCTCAGAACACATGTATGCTTGATTGAATCACTATGAACTTTTTTTGACAGCCTTAAAACACATATATGCATGATTGAATCACTATGCAATTTTTTTGATAGCCTTAGAATACATCTATGCATGATTAAATCACAATAAAATTTTTTTGACAGCCTTAGAACATATATATGCATGATTGAATCACTATGATTTTTTTTTCACAAGCTTAAAACACATAAATGCAGGATTGAATCACTACCGAATTTTTTTGACAGCATTAGATCACATATATTCATGATTGAATCACTATAATTTTTTTTGAGTAACTCAGAACACATATTTGCAAGATTAATTCACTATAAAAAAAATTGATAGCCTTGAAACACATACACGCATGATTGAATCACTATAATTTTTTTTTTTTAGTAAATTAGAACACTTATTTACATGACTGAATAATTATGAAATTTTTTTGACAGCCTTAGCACACACATATGCATGATTGAATAACTATAAAAAAAAATTGACAGCCTTAGAACACATATATGCATAATTAAAAGTCTATGAAACTTTTTTAACAACCTTAGAACACATATATGCAAGATTGAATCACCATGAAATGTTTTTGACATTCTTAGAACACATATATGCATGATTGAATCACAATGATTTTTTTTTTATAACCATAGAACACATATATGCATGATTGAGTCACTATGAAATTTTTGTGACAGCCTTAAAACACATATATGCATGATTGAATTATTATGAATTTTTTTTTATAGCATTAGATCACAGATATGCATGATTGAATCACTATGAAATTTTTTTTGATAGTCTTTGAACACATGTATGCATGATTGAATCATTATAAAAAAAAATTGGCAGCCATAGAACACATGTATGCATGATTGAATCATTATAAAAAAAAATTGGCAGCCATAGAACACATATATACAGGATTGAATCACTATGAAATTGTTTTGACAACATTAGAACACATATAAGAATGATGGAATCTCTGTGAAATTTTGTTGACAGTTTGAGAACATATATATGCATGATTGAATAATAATGAAATTTTTTTAACAGCCTCAGAATACATATAGGCATGAGTGAATCATACTAAAACTTTTTTGACAGCCTTAGAACACATATATGCATGAGTGAATCACTATGAAGTTTTATTGACATCCTTAGAACACATATATGCATGATTGAATCACTATAAAAGTTTCTTGACATTGGAACAAATATATGCATGATCGAATCACTATAAAATTTTTTGAGTAACTTAGAACACTTATCTGCATGACTGAATCACTATGATTTTTTTTTACAGCCTTAGAACACATATATGCATGATTGAATCACTATGAAATTTGTTTGACAGCCTTAGAACACATATACGCAAGATTGAAATTTTTTTGATAGACTTAGAACACTAGTATACATGATTGAATCACTATGAAATTTTTTTGAGAGCCTGAAAACACATATATGCGTCATTGAATCACTATGAAAATTTTTAGACTAGCTTATAACACATATACGCATGACTGAATCACAATGACATTTTTTTGACAACCTTAGAACACTTCTATACATGATTGAATCACAATAAACATATTTTTGACAACCTTAGAACACATGTCTGCAAGATTGAATCACTATGAAATTTATTTGATAGCCTTAGAACACATATGTGCATGACTGAATCACTATGAATTTTTTTTATAGCCTTAGAACACATATGTGCATGATTGAATCACTATGAAATTTTTTTGACAGCTTTAGAACACATATATGCATGATTGAATCACTACAAAAATTTTTTGATAGCCCTAGAACACTTCAATGCATTATTGAATCACAATGAAATTTCTTTGACAACCATGGAACAAATATATGCATTATTGAATCACTATGAAATTTTTTTAATAACCTTAAGACACATATATGCATGATCGAATCACTATGAAAATTTTTTGACAGCCTTACAACATATATATGGCAGATTGAATCACTATGAAATTTTTTTACAGCCTTAGAACATTTATATGCATGATTGAATCACTTTGAAACTTTTTTCACAGCCTTAGAACATTATGAAATTTTTTTGACAGCCATAGAACACATATATGCACGATTAAGTCACAATGAAATTTTTTATAGCCTTAGAACACATATCTGCATGAGTGAATCACTATGAAATTTTTTTTGAAAGCCTTAGAACACATATATGCATGATTGAATCACTATGAATTATTTTTGACAACCTTAGAACACATATATGCATGATTAAATCACTATGATTTTTATTTTATAACCTTAGAACACATATATGCATGATTGAATCACTATGATTTTTTTTTTATAACCTTAGAACACATATATGCATGATTGAATCACTATAAAAAAAAATTGACAGCCTTACAACACATATATGCATGATTGAATCACTATGAATTTTTTTTAACAACCTTGGAACATATATATGCAAGATTGAATCACCGTGAATTTTTTTTGACAATCTTAGAACACATATATTCAAGATTGAATCACTATAATTTTTTTTAAAAAATGTTTGAACACATATATGCATGATTGAGTGACAATGACAATGACATTTTTGTGATAGCCTCAGACCAGATATATGCGTGATTAAATTACCATGAAATTTTTTTGACAGCATTATGACACATATATGCCTCATTGAATGACTATGAAATTTTTTTGACAGCCTTAGAACACATATATGCATGATTGAATCATTATGAAATTTTTTTGACAGCATTAGAACACATATATGCATGATTGAATCACTATGAAAGTTTTTGAACAACGTTAAAACACATATATGCATGATTGAATCTCTATGAAATTTTGTTGACAGCCTTAGAAAAAATATATACATGATTGAATCACTATGAAATTTTTTTGACAGCCTTAGAACACATATATGCAAGATTGAATAATTATATATTTTTTTGACAGCATTAGAACACATATATCTATGACTGGATCACTATGAATTTTTTTTGACAACCTTAGAAAAAATATGTGCATGATTGAATCACTATAAAATTTTTTTGCCAGCATTAGAACATATATATGCATGAATGAATCATTATAATTTTTTTTTGACAACCTTAGAAAACATGTCTGTATGATTGAATCACTATGAACTTTTTTTGACAGCCTTGAAAAACATATATGCATTATTGAATCACTATGAATTTTTTTTTACAGCCTTAGAACACATATATGCACGATTGAACCACTATGATTTTTTTTACAACATTAGAAAACATATATACATGATTGAATCACTATGAAGTTTTTTTGATAGCATTAGAACACATGTATGCATGACCGAATCACTATGAAATTTTTTTGACAGCCTTAGAACATATATATGCATGAATAAATTACTACAAATTTTTTTGGCAGCATTAGAACACATATATCCAAGATTGAATGACTATAAGTTTTTTTGACAACCTTAGAACACATATATGCATGATTGAATCACTATGAATTTTTTTTGACAGCCTTAGAACACATATATGCATGATTGAATCACTATGAATTTTTTTTGAAAGCCTTAGAATACATATATGCATGAATGAATTACTATAAAAAAAATTTGACGGCTATAGAACACATATATCGAGATTGAATCACTATAAAAAAAATTTTACAACCTTAGAACACATATCTGCGTGATTGAATCACTATGAATTTTTTTTTAAAGCCTTAGAATACATATATGCATGAATGAATTACTATAAAAAAAATTTGACGGCATTAGAACACATATATCAAGATTGAATCACTATAAAAAATTTTTTACAACCTTAGAACACATATCTGCATAATTGAATCACTATAAAAAAAAATTGACAGCCTTATAACACATATATACATCATTGAATCACTATAAAAAAATTTTGACAGTGTTAGAACACATATATGCATGATTGAATCTCTGTAAAAAAAATTTGACAACGTTAGAGCACATGTATGCATGATTGAATCACAATGCAATATTTTTGCCATCCTTAGCACAAATATATGCATGATTGAATCACTATGATTTTTTTTAAGAGCATCATAACATATATATGCAAGATTGAATCACTATGGAATTTTTTTATAGCCTTAGAACAAATATATTCATGATTTAATCACTATGAATTTTTTTTTATAGATGTAGAACACACGTATTCATGATTGAAGAACTATAAAAAAAAATTGAGAGACTTAAAACACATATATGCTTGATTAAAACACTATGATTTTTTTTTACAACATTAAAACACATATATACATGATTGAATCACTATGAATTTTTTTTAACAACATTAGAACACATATATGCATGATTAAATCACTATGAAACTTTTTTGACAACATTAGAACACATATAAGAATGATTGAATCACTATGAACTTTTTTTTACCGCATTAGAATACATATATGCATGGTTGAATCACAATGATTTTTTTTGACAACCATAGAATGTGTATATGCAAGATTGAATCCCTATGAATTTTTTTGGACAACCATAGAACACATACATGCATAATTGAATCACTATAAAAAAGTTTTGAGAGACTTAGAGCACATATATGCAAGATTGAATCGCTATAAACTTTTTTAACAGGCTTAGAACATATATATGCATGATTGAATCACTATGATATTTTTTTGACAGCCTTAGAACATATATATGCATGATTGAATCACTATGAATTTTTTTTGACAGCCTCAAAACACATATATGCATGATTGAATTACTTAAAAAAAAATTTAACCGCGTTAGAACACATATATCCGAGATTGAATCAGTATAAAAAAAAATTTACAACCTTAGAACACATATCTACATGATTGAATCGCAATAAAAAAAAAATTGACAGCCTTATAACACTTATATATAAAAACATGTCTATGTGATTAAATCACTATAAACTTTTTTAACGGGCTTAGAGCACATATATGCTTGATTGAATCACTATGAAATTTTTTTGACAACCTTCGAACACATATATGCATGTTTGAATTATAATAGATTTTTTTTTATAGCATTAGAACACATATATCCAAGATTGAATCACTATGAAATTTTTTTTACAACCTTAGAACACATATCTGTATGATTGAATCACTATAAAAAAATTTGATAGCCTTATAACACATATATGCATCATTGAATCACTATGATTTTTTTTTTACTACGTTAGAACACATATATGCATGATTGAATCACTATAAAAAAAAATTGACAACCTTAGAGCACATATATGCACGATTGAATCACAATGAAATTTTTTTGACAGCCTTAGAACACAAATATGCATAAACAAATCTCTATAAAAAAATTTAAGAACATCAGAACACATATATGCAAGAGTGAATCACTAAGGAATTTTTTTGATAGCCTTAAAACAAATATATGCATGATTAAATCATTATGATTTTTTTTTATAGCTGTAGAACACATATATTCATGACTGAAGCACTATAAATTTTTTTTGACAGCATTATAACACATATATGCTTGATTAAATCACTATGAAACTTTTTTGACAACCTTAGAACACATGTAAGCATGATTGAATCACTATGATTTTTTTTTTACAGCATTAGAACACATATACACATGATTGAATCACTTTGAATTTTTTTTGACAACCTTAGAACACATATATGAATGATTGAATCACTATGAATTTTTTTTGAGAGCCATACAGCACATATATGCATGATTAAAAAACTATGAATTTTTTTTTACATCCTTAGAACACATATATGCATGATTGAATCACTAAAAAAAAAAATTGTCAGGATTAGAATAGATATATGCATGATTGAATCACTATGAATTTTTTTTGACAGCCTTAGAACACATGTATGCATGATTGAGTCACTATTAGTTTTTTTTTACAGCCTTAGAACACATATATGCATGATTGAATTACTATAAAATTTGTTTGACAGACTTAGAACACATATATGCATGATTGAATCAGTTTCAATTTTTTTTCAGCCTTAGAATACATATATGCATGATTGAATCACTATGACATTTTTTTTACAGCCATAGAACACATGTATGCATGATTGAATCACTATAAAAAAATTTGTCAGGATTAGAATAGATATATGCATTATTGAATCACTATGAATTTTTTTGACAGCCTTAGAACACATGTATGCATGATTGAGTCACTATGAATTTTTTTTTACAGCCTTAGAACACATATTTGCATGATTGAATTACTAAAAAATTTGTTTGACAGACTTAGAACACATATATGCATGATTGAATCAGTTTCAAATTTTTTTCAGCCCTAGAATACATATACGCATGATTGAATCACTATGAAATTTTTTTGACAGCCTTAGAACACATGTATGCATGATTGAGTCACAATGATTTTTTTTTTACAGCCTTAGAACACATATATGCATGATTGAATTGCTATAAAATTTGTTTGACAGACTTAGAACACATATATGCATGATTGAATCAGTTTCAATTTTTTTTCAGCCTTAGAATACATATATGCATTATTGAATCACTATAAAAAAAATTTGACTGCCTTAGAACACATATAATCATGGCTGATTCACTATAAATTTTTTTTGATAGCCTTAGAACACAATTATGCATGATTGGATCACAATGAAAGCTTATTGACTGCCTTAGAACACATATATGCATGATTGAATCACTATGACTTTTTTTTGACAATCCAAGAACACATATATGCATGATTGAATCACTATGAACTTTTTTTGACAAGCATAGAATGTGTAAATGAGTGATTCAATCACTATGAATTTTTTTTGACAACCTTTGAACACATATATGCATGATTGAATCACTATGAATTGTTTTAACAGCCTTAGAACACATATATGCATGATTTAATCACCATAAAATTTGTTTAACAACATTAGAACACATATATGCATGATTGAATCGCTATAAATTTTTTTTGACAGCCTTAGAACACATATCTGCATGGCTGAATTGCTACGAAATCTTTTTGAGAGCCTTAGAACACATATATGCATGATTGAATCACTATGAATTTTTTTTAGAGCCTTAAAACACATATATGCATGATTGAATCACTATGAAATTTTTTTGACTGCTTTAGAACACATATATGCTTGATTTAGTCACTATAAATTTTTTTGACAACTTTATTACACATATTTGCATGATTAAATCACTATGAAATTTTTTTGACAGCCTTAGAACACATATATGCATGATTTAATCACTATACATTTTTTTAGAGTGGTAGAGCACATATATTCATGATTGAAGCACTATGAAATTTTTTTGACAGCCTTAAAACACATATATGCATGATTAAATCACTATGAAACTTTTTTGACAACCTTAGAACACATGTAAGCATGATTGAATCACTATGAATTTTTTTTGACAGCATTAGAACACATATACACAAGATTGAATCACTTTGATTTTTTTTTGACAACCTTAGAACACATATATGAATGATTGAATCACTATGAAATTTTTTTGAGGGCCATAGAGCACATATATGCATGATTAAAAAACTATGAATTTTTTTTTACAGCCTTAGAACACATATATGCATGATTGAATCACTATAAAAAAATTTTGTCAGGATTAGAATAGATATATGCATGATTCAATCACTATGATTTTTTTTTGACAGCCTTAGAACACATGTATGCATGATTGAGTCACTATGAAACTTTTTTTACAGCCTTAGAACACATATATGCATGATTTAATCACTATAATTTTTTTTTGACAGCCTTAGAACACATATATGCATGATTGAACCTCTTAAAGTTTTTTTGAAAGCCTTAGAATACATATCTGCATGATTGAATCACTATGAATTTTTTTTTAGAGCCTTAGAACTCATATATGCATGATTGAATCACTTTGAAACTTTTTTGAATGCCTTAGAACACATATATGCTTGGTGGAATCACTACAAATTTTATTTGGCAGCATTAGAACACATATATGCATGATTGAATCACTTCAAAAAAAATTTTATAACCTTAGAACACATATATGCATGATTGAATCACTATGAAATATTTTTTACTACTTTAGAACACATATATGCATG
The DNA here is from genome assembly GCF_984573655.1 of Nuphar pumila. NCBI lineage: Eukaryota > Viridiplantae > Streptophyta > Magnoliopsida > Nymphaeales > Nymphaeaceae > Nuphar > Nuphar pumila. The sequence goes on from NC_143249.1 coordinate 102,541,977, forward strand.
ATTTAATCACTAGAAGTTTTTTTTGACAAGCTTATTACACATATCTGCATGATTGAATCACTATGAAATTTTTTGACAGCCTTAAAACACATATGTGTATGATTGAATAACTATGAATTGTTTTTTAACAGCCTTAGAACACATATATGCATGATTGAATCACCATAAAATTTGTTTAACAGCATTAGAACACATATATGCATGATTGAATCGCTATAAATTTTTTTTGACAGCCTTAGAACACATATTTGCATGACTGAATTGCTATGAAATCTTTTTGAGAGCCTTAGAACACATATATGCATGATTAAATCACTATGATTTTTTTTTACAGCCTTGAAATAGATACATGTATGATTGAATCACTATGAAATTTTTTTGACTGCTTTAGAACACATATATGCTTGATTTAATCACTATAATTTTTTTTGACAACCTTATTACACATATTTGCATGATTGAATCACTATGAATTTTTTTTGACAGCCTTAGAACACATATATGCATGATTTAATCACTATACATTTTTTAGAGTGGTAGAGCACATATATTCATTATTGAAGCACTATGAAATTTTTTTGACAGCCTTAGAACACATATATGCATGATTAAATCACCATGAAACTTTTTTGACAACCTTAGAACACATGTAAGCATGATTGAATCACTATGAATTTTTTTTCACAGCATTAGAACACATATACACATGATTGAATCACTTTGAATTTTTTTTGACAACCTTAGAACACATATATGAATTATTGAATCACTATGAATTTTTTTTGAGAGCAATAGAGCACATTTATGTATGAATAAAAAACTATGATTTTTTTTTTACAGCCTTAGAACACATATATGCATGATTGAATCACTATAAAAAAAAATTGTCAGGATTAGAATAGATATATGCATGATTGAATCACTATGATTTTTTTTTGACAGCCTTAGAACACATGTATGCATGATTGAGTTACTATGAAACTTTTTTTACAGCCTTAGAACACATATATGCATGATTTAATCACTATAAATTTTTTTGACAGCCTTAGAACACATATATGCATGATTGAACCTCTTAAAGTTTTTTTGAAAGCCTTAGAATACATATCTGCATGATTGAATCACTATGAATTTTTTTTTAGAGCCTTAGAACTCATATATGCATGATTGAATCACTTTGAAACTTTTTTGAAAGCCTTAGAACACATATATGCTTGGTGGAATCACTACAAATTTTTTTTGGCAGCATTAGAACACATATATGCATGATTGAATCACTTCAAAAAAAAATTTATAACCTTAGAACACATATATGCTTGATTGAATCACTATGAAATAATTTTTACAACTTTAGAACACATATATGCATGATTTAATCACTATAAGTTTTTTTTGACAAGATTATTACACATATTTGCATGATTGAATCACTATGAAATTTTTTTGACAGCGTTAAAACACATATGTACATGATTGAATCACTATGAATTTTTTTTCATAGCCTTAGAAAATATATACATGACTGAATCAATTTAATTTTTTTTGAGAGCCTTAGAACCCATACATGCAAGATTGAATCACCATGAATTTTTTTTTAGAGCCTTACAACACAAATATGCATGATTGAATCACTATAAAAAAATTTTGACTGCCTTAGAACACATATATGCATGATTGAATCACTATGAAATTTTTTTCACAACCCTAGAAAACATATATACATGATTGAATCACTATGATTTTTTTTTGACAATTGTATAATGTGTATATGCATGATTCAATCACTATATTTTTTTTTGACAACCTCATAACACATATATGCATGATTGAATCACTACAAATTTTTTTTGGTAGCAATAGAGCATATATATACATGATTGAATCACAATGATTTTTTTTTGAAAGCCTTAGAACACAAATTTGCTTGATTGATTCTATATGAATTTTTTTGATAGCCTTAGAACGAATATATGAATGATTGAATCACTATAAAAATTTTTTGACAACTTCAAAACATATGTATGCATGATTGAATCACTATGAAATTTTTTTAACAGCCTTGGAATATATATGTGCTTCATTGAACCACTAACAAAAAAATTTGACAGCCTTGGAAAAAATGTATGCATCATATTGAATCACTATGAATTTTTTTTGACAGCCTTAGAACACATATATGCATGATTGAATCACTATGAAATTTTTTTATGGCATTACAACACATATATGCATGACTGAATCATTATGAAATTTTTTTTACAGCCTTAGAACACATTGAATCACAAAAATTTTTTTTTGACAAACTTAGAACGATATCTGATAAATTAAAACACTATGAAATTTTTTTGGCACCCTTAGAACACATATATGCATGATTGAGTCACTATAAATTTTTTTTGACAACCTTAGGACACATATATGCATGATTGAATTACTATAAAATTTTTTTGATAGCCTTAGACATGTATATATATATATATGATTGAATAACTATTTTTTTTTATCGCATTAGAACACATATATGAATGATTGAATCACTATAAAAACAATTTGACAGCCTTAGAACACATATATGTCTGATTAATTAACTATAATTTTTTTTTGACAGCCTTAGGATATATATATGCATGAAATCACTATGAATTTTTTTTACAGCCTTAGAACACATATATGCATGATTGAATCACTACAAAAAATTTTTTACGGCCTTAGAACACATATATGCATGATTAAATCTCTATGAATTTTTTTGATAGATTTATAACACATATATGCATGATTGAATCACTCTAAATTTTATTTGACAGAGTTAGAACACATATATGCTTGTTTGAACCGCTATGATTTTTTTTTTATAACTTAGGACATGTATATGCATGATTGAGTCACTATGAAATTTTTTTGATACCCTTAGAACACAAATATGCATGATTGAATCACTATGACATTTTTTTTACAACCTTAGAACACATATACGCATGATTGAATCACTATAAAATTTATTTGATAGCATTAAAACAAATACATGCATGATTGAATCACAATTTTTTTTTTTACAGCCTTAGAACACATCCACATTATTGAATCATTATAAAAAAAATTCACAGCCATAGAACACATATATACATGATTGAAGCAGTATAAAAAAATGTTGACGACCTTAGAACACATATATGCATGATTAAATCTCTATGAATTTTTTTTGATAGATTTAGAACACATATATGCATGATTGAATCACTCTAAAATTTTATTGACAGAGTTAGAACACATATACGCTTGTTTGAATCACTATGATTTTTTTTCGATAACTTAGGACACATATATGCATGATTGAGTCACTATGAATTTTTTTTGACAGCCTTAGAACACAAATATGCATGATTGAATGCCTATGATTTTTTTTTTACAACCTTAGAACACATCTACATCATGCATGATTGAATAACTACAAAATTTGTTTGATAGCATTAGAACACATATATGCATGATTGAGTCACAATTTTTTTTTTTTACAACCTTAGAACACATATCTACATTATTGAATCACTATAAAAATTTTTTGACAACCTTAGAACACATATATGCATGATTGATGCACTATAAAAAAAATTTGACAGCCTTAGAACACATATATACAAGATTGAATCACTATGAATTTTTTTTGATAGCCTTAGAACACAAATTGCATGATTGAATCGGTATGAATTTTTTTTTACTGGCACAAAACACATATATGCATGATTGAATCACAATGAAATTTTTTTGACAGCCCTAGAACACATATATTCATGATTGAACCACTGTGATATTTTTTTTAAAAGCATAGAACTTGTATATGCATGATTAAATCACTGTAATTTTTTTTTTAACAATCGTAGAACACAAATATGCATGATTGAATCACAATGAATTTTTTTTTAGAGCCTTAGAACATATATGCATGCTTGAAAAATTATGAAATTTTTTTGACAGCCCTAGAACATATATATGCTTGATTGAATCACTATGTAATTTTTTTGACAACCTTAGAACACATATATGCATGATTGAATCACTATGAATTTTTTTTTACAGCCTTAGAACACATATATGAATGATTGAATTACTATAAAATTTGTTTGACAGACTTAGAACACATATATGCATGATTGAATCAATTTTAAATTTTTTTCAGCCTTAGAATACATATATGCATGATTGAATCACTATGATTTTTTTTTGACTGCCTTAGAACACATATATACATGGTTGATTCACTATAATTTTTTTTTGATAGCCTTAGAACACAATTATGCATGATTGGATCACTATGAAATTTTATTGACTGCCTTAGAACTTACGTGCATGATTTAATCACAATACATTTTGTATGTCTGGCTTAGAAGACATATATGCATTATTGAATCACTATGAAATAATTTTGATAGCCTTAGAACACATATATGCATGCTTGAATCACTATAAATTTTTTTTACAGCCTTAGAACACCTATATGCTTGATTGAGTCACTATGAAACTGGTTCGACCACCTTAGAACACATATATGCGTGATTGAATCAGTAGATTTTTTTTTGAAATCATTAGAACATAAGTATGAAAGATTGAATCACTATAAAAATTTTGTGACAACCGTAGAACACATATCTGCATGATTGAATCACTATAAATTTTGTTTGACAGCCTTAGAACACGTAAATGCATGATTGAATCACTATGAGTTTTTTTTGACAGCCTTAGAACACAATATGCATGCTTGAATCACTATAAATTTTTTATGACAGATTTAGAACATATATATGCATGATTGCATCACTATGAATTTTTTTTTACTACCTTAGAACACATAAATGCATGCTTGAATGACTATAAATTTTTAATGACAGATTTAGAACATATATATGCATGATTGAATCACTATGAAATATTTTTGATAGCCTTAGAACATAAATGCTTGATTGAATCAATACAAATTTTTTTTTGACAACCTTAGAACACATATATGCATTATTGAATCATTACACAATTTTTTGACACCCTTAAAACATATATGCATGTTTTAATCACTATGAATTTTTTTGGACAGTATTAGAACACATATATGCATGATTTAATCACTATAAATTTTTTTTGACAGCCTTAAAAAAAATATATGCATGATTGAATCACTATGAAAGTTTTTTGACAGCCTTAGAATACATATAAGCATAATTGAATCACTATAAAATTTTTTTGCGGCTTTAGAACACATATATGCATGATTGAATCACTATGAAATTTTTGGGAGAGCATTAGAACACTTATATGCTTGATTGAATCACCATAAAATTTTTTTGACAACCTTAGAACATATATCAACATTATTGAATCACTAAGAAATTTTTTTGACGGCCTTAGAATACATATATGCAAAATTGAATCACTATGAAATTTTTATGACAACCTTAGAACACTTATGAGCATGATTTAATCACCTTGATTTTTTTTAACAGGCTTAGAACATATATATGCATGATTAAATTACTATGAAATTTTTTTGACAGCCTTAGAACACTTATATGCATAATTGATTCAGTATAATTTTTTTTTCAGCTTTGGCCCCATATATACATGATTGAATCATTATTTAATTGTTTTGACAGCCATAGAACTCAAATATGCGTGATTGAATCACTAGAATTTTTTTTTGAGAGCTTTAGAACAAATATATACATGATTGAATCACTATAAAATTTTTTTGACAACCTTAGAACACATTTCTGAACGACTGAATCACTATGACTTTTTTTTACAGCCTTAGAACATTTATATGCATGATTGATTCACTATGAATTTTTTTCGACAGCCTTAGAACACATATATGCATAATTGAATCACTATGATTTTTTTTGACACCCTTAGAACATTTATGAGCATGATTTAATCGCTATAATTTTTTTTTGACAGGCTTAGAACACATATATGCATCATTGAATCACTATGAAATTATTTTTATAGCATTAGAACACATATATCCATGATTAAATCACTATGAAACTGGTTTGACAGCCTTAGAACACATATATGCGTGATTGAATCACTAGAATTTTTTTTTGAGAGCATTAGAACACATATATTCAAGATTAAATCACTATAAATTTTTTGACAACCTTAGAACACATATCTCCATGATTGAATCACTACGATTTTTTCTTATAGCCTTAGAACACATATATGCATGATTAAATCACTATAAATTTTTTTTGACAGCCTTAGAACACATATATGTATGATTGAATCACTAGGAATTTTTTATGACAGCCTTAGAACACATATATGCATGCTTGAATCAATATGAAATTTTTTTGAAAGCCTAATAATACATTATATGCATGATTGAATCACTATGAAATATTTTTGAGAGCCTTATAACATATATATGCTTGATTGAATCAATAAATTTTTTTTTTTACTGCCTTAGAACACATATATGCCTGACTGAATCAAAACAATTTTTTTTTACAGCCTTAGAACACATATATGTACGATTGAATCAATACAGTTTTTTTTGATAGGCTTAGATCACATGTATGCATGATTGAATCACTATGAAATTTTCTTGACAACCTTAGAACACAAATATGAATGATTGAATCACTTTGAAAACTTTTGACAGCCTTAGAACACATATTATGCATGATTGAATCACTATTAAATAGTTTTGACAGCCTTATAACACATATATGCCTGATTAAATCACTACGAAATTTTTTTGATAGCCTTAGAACACATATATGAATGATTGAATCGCTATGAATTTTTTTTGACAACCATAGAACAAATATATGGATGATTGAATCAATACAAATTTTTTTTGACAGCCTCAGAACACATATATATATATATGATTGAATTAATACAAATTTTTTTTGACCCCCATAGAACACATATATGCATGATTGAATCACTATGAAATTTTTTAGACAGCCTTAGAACACATATAAGCATGATTTAATCGCTATGAAATTTTTTTGACAGTCTTAAAACACATATATGTATGTTTGAATCACTATGAAATTTTTTTGACAACCTCAGAACACAAATATGCACGATTGAATCACTATGAATTTTTTTTGGAGCCTAAGAACACATATATGCATCATTGAATCACTATGAACTTTTTTTGACAGCCTTAGAACACATATTTGCATGATTGAATCACTATGAAATTTTTTTGAGAGCCTTAGAACACATATATGCATGATTGAATCACTATGAATTTTTTTTGACAGCCTTAGAACACATATATGAATGATTGAATCATTATGAATTTTTTTTAACAACCATAGAACACATATATGCATAATTGAATCACTATGAATTTGTTTTAACAACCATAGAACACATATATGCAAGATTGAATCACTATGAAATTTTTTTAACAACCATATTACACATATTTGCATGATTAAATCACTATCAATTTTTTTTGACAGCCTTAGAACACATATATGTATGATTGAATCACTAGGAATTTTTTGTGACAGCCTTAGAACACATATATGCATGCTTGAATCAATATGAATTTTTTTTGAAAGCCTAATAATACATTATATGCATGATTGAATCACTATGAAATATTTTTGAGAGCCTTATAACATATATATGCTTGATTGAATCAATACAAATTTTTTTTTACTGCCTTAGAACACATATATGCCTGACTGAATCAAAACAAATTTTTTTTACAGCCTTAGAACACATATATGTACGATTGAATCAATACAGTTTTTTTTTATAGGCTTAGATCACATGTATGCATAATTGAATCACTATGAAATTTTCTTGACAACCTTAGAACACAAATATGAATGATTGAATCACTTTGAAAACTTTTGACCGCCTTAGAACACATATTATGCATGATTGAATCACTATTAAATAGTTTTGACAGCCTTATAACACATATATGCATGATTAAATCACTATGAAATTTTTTTGATAGCCTTAGAACATATATATGAATGATTGAATCGCTATGAATTTTTTTTTACTACCATAGAACACATATATGCATGATTGAATCACTATGAAATTTTCTTGACAGCCTTAGAACACATATATGGATGACAGCCTCAGAACACATATATATATATGATTGAATGACTACAAATTTTTTTTGACCCCCATAGAACACATATATGCATGATTGAATTACTATGAAATTTTTTAGACAGCCTTAGAACATATATAAGCATGATTTAATCGCTATGAAATTTTTTTGACAGTCTTAAAACACATATATGTATGTTTGAATCACTATGAAATTTTTTTGACAACCTCAGAACACATATATGCACGATTGAATCACTATGAATTTCTTTTGAAGCCTAAGAACACATATTCGCATCATTGAATCACTATGAATTTTTTTTGACAGCCTTAGAACACATATTTCCATGATTGAATCACTATGAATTTTTTTTGACAGCCTTAGAACACATATATGAATGATTGAATCATTATGAATTTTTTTTAACAACCATAGAACACATATATGCATGATTGAATCACTATGAATTTTTTTTAACAACCATAGAACACATATATGCAAGATTGAATCACTATGAAATTTTTTTAACAACCATATTACACATATTTGCATGATTAAATCACTATCAAATTTTTTTGCAGCCTTAGAACACATGTCTGCATTATTGAATCACTATGATTTTTTTTTTACAGCCTTAGAACACATATATGCATGATTGAATCACTATGAATTTTTTTTTACACCCTTAGAATACTTATGGGCATGATTTAATTACTATAATTTTTTTTGTGAGGCTTCAAAACACGTATATGCATGATTGATCACTATAAAATTATTTTGACAGCCTTAAAACACATATATGGATGATTGAATCACTATGATTTTTTTTAAAGCCTTAGAACACAAATATGCTTGATTGAAACGTTAGAATTTTTTTTGAGAGCATTAGAACACATATATCCTTGATTAAATCGCTATAAATTTTTTTGACATCCTTAGAACACATACCTGCACGATTGAATCACTATGAAATTTTTTTTACAGCCTTAGAACAAATATAATCATGATTGAATCACTATGATTTTTTTTTGACATCCTTGGAACACATATATGTATGAGTGAATCACTATGAATTTTTTTTAGAGCCTTAGAACACATATATGCATGCTTGAATCATTATGAAATTTTTTTGATAGCCTTAGAACACATATATGAATGATTGAATCACTATGAAATTTTTTTGACAACCTTAGAACACATATATGAATGAATTAATCATTATGATTTTTTTTTAACAACTATAGAACACATATATGGATGATTGAATCACTATGATTTTTTTTTAACAACCATAGGACACATATATGCAAGATTGAATCACTATGATTTTTTTTTTACTGTCATAGAACACATATAAGCATCATTTAATCACTATGAAAAATTTTTGACAACCTTAGAGCACATATATGCATGATTGCATCACTATGACATTTTTTTGACAGCCTTAGAACACATATATGCAAGATTGAAACACTATGAAATTTTTTTGCAGCCTAAGAACACATATATGCATGATTGAATCACTATGAAATTTTTTTGACAGCCTTAGAACACATATATGCATGATTGAATCACTATGGAATTTTTTTGACAACTTTAGAACACATATATGAATGATTGAATCACTATGAAATTTTTTGAACAACCATATAACACATATATGCATGATTGAATCACTATAAAGTTTTTTTTGACAGCCAAAGAATACTTATGGGCATGATTTAATTACTATAATTTCTTTTTGCACGGCTTAGAAACACATATATGCATGATTGAATCACTATGAAATTAGTTTGACAGCCTTAAAACACATATATGGATGATTGAATCACTATGAATTTTTTTTAGAGCCTTAGAACACAAATATGCATGATTGAATCACAATGAAACAGGTTTGACAGCCTTAGAGTACATATATGCATGATTGAAACGTTATAATTTTTTTTAGAGCATTAGAACACATATATTCATGATTGAATCACTATAATTTTTTTTGGCAACCTTAGAACATGACCTGCATGATTGAATCACTATGAAATTTTTTTGACAGCCTTAGAACAAATATATGCATGATTGAATCACTTTGAATTTTTTTTGACATCCTTAGAACACATATATGCATTATTGAATCACTATAAAAAAATTTTAACAGCCTTAGAACACATATTTGGAAGTGTGAATTACTATGAAATTCTTTTGACAGCCTTAGAACACATATATGCATGCTTGAATCATTATGAAATTTTTTTGCGGATTTAGAACACATATATGCATGATTGAATCACTATGAAATTTTTGGGAGAGCATTAGAACACTTATATGCTTGATTGAATCACCATAATTTTTTTTTGACAACCTTAGAACATATATGTACATTATTGAATCACTATGAAATTTTTTTGACGGCCTTAGAATACAAATATGCAAAATTGAATCACTATGAAATTTTTATGACAACCTTAGAACACTTATGAGCATGATTTAATCACCCTGATTTTTTTTATAGGCGTAGAACATATATATGCATGATTAAATTAATATGAAATTTTTTTGACAGCCTTAGAACACATATATGCATAATTGATTTAGTATATATTTTTTTTTGCAGCTTTGGCCACATATATACTTGATTGAATCATTATTTGAGTTCACAGCCTTAGAACTCAAATATGCGTGATTGAATCACTAGAATTTTTTTTTTAGAGCTTTAGAACAAATATATACATGATTGAATCACTATAAAATTTTTTTGACAACCTTAGAACACATTTCTAAATGATTGAATCACTATGACTTTTTTTTTACAGGTTTAGAACATTTATATGCATGATTGATTCACTATGAATTTTTTTCGACAGCCTTAGAACACATATATGCATGATTGAATCACTATGATTTTTTTTTGACACCCTAAGAACATTTATGAGCATGATTTAAGCGCTTTAAATTTTTTTGACAGGCTTAGAACAGATATATGCATTATTAAATCACTTTGAAATTTTTTTTATATCATTAGACCACATATATCCATGATTAAATCACTATGAAACTGGTTTGACAGCCTTATAACACATATATGCGTGATTGAATCACTAGAATTTTTTTTTGAGAGCATTAGAACACATATATTCAAGATTCAATCACTATAAATTTTTTGACAACCTTAGAACACATATCTCAAAGATTGAATCACTACAGTTTTTCTTATAGCCTTAGAACACATATAGGCATGATTAAATCACTATAAATTTTTTTTGACAGCCTTAGAACACATATATGCACGATTGAATCACTATGAAATTTTTTTGACAGCCTTAGAACACTTACGTGCATGATTTAATCACTATAAATTTTGTATGACAGGCTTAGAAGACACATATGCATGATTGAATCACTATGAAATTATTTTGATAGCCTTAGAACACATATATGCATGCTTGAATCACTATAAATTTTTTTTACAGCCTTAGAACACCTATATGCTTGATTGAGTCACTATGAAACTGGTTCGACCACCTTAGAACACATATATGCGTGATTGAATCAGTAGAAATTTTTTTGAAATCATTAGAACATATGTATGCAAGATTGAATCACTATAAAATTTTTGTGACAACCGTAGAACACATATCTGCATGATTGAATCACTATAAATTTTGTTTGTCAGCCTTAGAACATGTATATGCATGATTGAATCACTATGAGTTTTTTTTTACAGCCTTAGAACACAATATGCATGCTTGAATCACTTTAAATTTTTATGACAGATTTAGAACATATATATGCATGATTGCATCACTATGAATTTTTTTTACTGCCTTTGAACACATATATGCATGCTTGAATGACTATAAATTTTTAATGACAGATTTAGAACATATTTATGCATGATTGAATCACTATGAAATATTTTTGATAGCCTTAGAGCATATATGCTTGATTGAATCAATACAATTTTTTTTTTTACAGCCTTAGAACACATATATGCATTATTGAATCACTACACAATGTTTTGACACCCTTAAAAAACATATATGCACGATTTAATCACTATAATTTTTTTTTGACAGCCTTAAAAAAAATATATGCATGATTGAAACACTATGAATTTTTTTTGACAACCTTAGAATACATATAAGCATGATTGAATCACTATGAATTTTTTTTGCGGCTTTAGAACACATATATGCATGATTGAATCACTATGAAATTTTTGGGAGAGCATTAGAACACTTATATGCTTGATTGAATCACCATAATTTTTTTTGACAACCTTAGAACATATATGTACATTATTGAATCACTATGAAATTTTTTTGACGGCCTTAGAATACATATATGCAAAATTAAATCACTATGAAATTTTTATGACAACCTTAGAACACTTATGAGCATGATTTAATCACCTTGATTTTTTTTAACAGGCTTAGAACATATATATGCATGATTAAATTACTATGAATTTTTTTTGACAGCCTTAGAACACTTATATGCATAATTGATTCAATATAATTTTTTTTTGCAGCTTTGGCCCCATATATACAAGATTGAATCATTATTTAATTGTTTTGACAGCCATAGAACTCAAATGTGCATGATTGAATCACTAGAAAATTTTTTTGAGAGCTTTAGAACAAGTATATACATGATTGAATCACTATAAAATTTTTTTGACAACCTTAGAACACATTTCTGAATGATTGAATCACTATGACTTTTTTTTTAAGTCCTTAGGACATTTATATGCATGATTGATTCACTATGAATTTTTTTCGACAGCCTTAGAACACATATATGCATAATTGAATCACTATGATTTTTTTTTGACACCCTTAGAACATTTATGAGCATGATTTAATCGCTATAAATTTTTTTTGACAGGCTTAGAACACATATATGCATCATTGAATCACTATGAAATTATTTTTATAGCATTAGAACACATATATCCATGATTAAATCACTATGAAACTGGTTTGACAGCCTTAGAACACATATATGCGTGATTGAATCACTAGAAATTTTTTTTGAGAGCATTAGAACACATATATTCAAGATTCAATCACTATAAATTTTTTGACAACCTTACAACACATATCTTCATGATTGAATCACTACGATTTTTTCTTATAGCCTTATAACACATATATGCATGATTAAATCACTATAAATTTTTCTAGACAGCCTTAGAACACATATATGTATGATTGAATCACTAGGAATTTTTTATGACAGCCTTAGAACACATATATGCATGCTTGAATCAATATGAATTTTTTTTGAAAGCCTAATAATATATTATATGCATGATTGAATCACTATGAAATATTTTTGAGAGCCTTATAACATATATATGCTTGATTGAATCAATACAAATTTGTTTTGACTGCCTTAGTACACATATATGCCTGACTGAATCAAAACTATTTTTTTTTACAGCCTTAGAACACATATATGTACGATTGAATCAATACAGTTTTTTTTTATAGGCTTAGATCACATGTATGCATGATTGAATCACTATGAAATTTTCTTGACAACCTTAGAACACAAATATGAATGATTGAATCACTTTGACAACTTTTGACAGCCTTAGAACACATATTATGCATGATTAAATAACTATTAAATAATTTTGACAGCCTTAGAACACATATATTCATGATTAAATCACTATGAAATTTTTTTGATAGTCTTAGAACACATATATGAATGATTGAATCGCTATGAATTTTTTTTGACAACCATAGAACACATATACGGATGATTGAATCAATACAAAAATTTTTTGACAGCCTCAGAACATATATATATATGATTGAATGACTACAAATTTTTTTTGACCCCCATTGAACACACATATGCATGATTGAATCACTATGAATTTTTTTAGACAGCCTTAGAACACATATAAGCACGATTTAATCGCTATGAAATTTTTTTGACAGTCTTAAAACACATATATGTATGTTTGAATCACTATGTAATTTTTTTGACAACCTCAGAACACATATATGCACGATTGAATCACTATGATTTTTTTTTGGAGCCTAAGAACACATATATGCATCATTGAATCACTATGAAATTTTTTTGACAGCCTTAGAACACATATTTGCATGATTGAATCACTATGAAATTTTTTTGAGAGCCTTAGAACACATATATGCATGATTGAATCATTATGAATTTTTTTTGACAGCCTTAGAACACATATATGAATGATTGAATCAATATGAATTTTTTTTAACAACCATAGAATACATATATGCATGATTGAATCACTATGATTTTTTTTTAACAACCATAGAACACATATATGCAAGATTGAATCACTATGAAGTATTACACATATTTGCATGATTAAATCACTATCAATTTTTTTTGCAGCCTTAGAACACATGTCTGCATTATTGAATCACTGTGAATTTTTTTTTACAGCCTTAGAACACATATATGCATGATTGAATGACTATGAATTTTTTTTGACACCCTTAGAATACTTATGGGCATGATTTAATTACTATATTTTTTTTTGTGAGGCTTCAAAACACATATATGCATGATTGATCACTATAAAATTATTTTGACAGCTTTAAAACACATATATGGATGATTGAATCACTATGAATTTTTTTTAAAGCCTTAGAACACAAATATGCTTGATTGAAATGTTAGAATTTTTTTTTAGAGCATTAGAACGCATATATCCTTGATTAAATCGCTATAAATTTTTTTGACAACCTTAGAACACATACCTGCACGATTGAATCACTATGAAATTTTTTTGACAGCCTTAGAACAAATATAAGCGTGATTGAATCACTATGATTTTGTTTTGACATCCTTAGAACACATATATGTATGAGTGAATTACTATGATTTTTTTTAGAGCCTTAGAACACATATATGCATGCTTGAATCATTATGAAATTTTTTTGATAGCCTTAGATCACATATATGAATGATTGAATCACTATGAATTTTTTTGGACAACCTTAGAACACATATATGAATGAATTAATCATTATGATTTTTTTTTAAAAACTATAGAACACATATATGGATGATTGAATCACTATGATTTTTTTTTAACAACCATAGGACACATATATGCAAGATTGAATCACTATAAATTTTTTTTTACTGCCATAGAACACATATAAGCATCATTTAATCACTATGAAATCTTTTTGACAACCTTAGTGCACATATATGCATGATTGCATCACTATGACATTTTTTTGACAGCCTAGGAACACATATATGCAAGATTGAAACACTATAAAGTTTTTTTGCAGCCTAAGAACACATATATGCATGATTGAATCACCATGAAATTTTTTTGACAGCCTTAGAACACATATATGCATGATTGAATCACTATGGAATTTTTTTGACAACTTTAGAACACATATATGAATGATTGAATCACTATGAAATTTTTTGAACAACCATATAACACATATATGCATGATTGAATCACTATGAAGTTTTTTTACAACCTTAGAAAACATATCTGCATTATTGAATCACTATGAATTTTTTTTGACAGCCTAAGAATACTTATGGGCATGATTTAATTACTATAATTTCTTTTTGCGAGGCTTAGAAACACATATATGCATGATTGAATGACTATGAAATTAGTTTGACAGCCTCAAAACACATATATGGATGATTGAATCACTATGAATTTTTTTTAGAGCCTTAGAACACAAACATGCATAATTGAATCACAATGAAACAGGTTTGACAGCCTTAGAGTACATATATGCGTGATTGAAATGTTAGAATTTTTTTTTAGAGCATTAGAACATATATATTCATGATAGAATCACTATAAATTTTCTTGACAACCTTAGAACACGACCTGCATGATTGAATCACTATGAAATTTTTTTGACAGCCTTAGAACAAATATATGCATTATTGAATCACTTTGAATTTGTTTTTGACATCCTTAGAACACATATATGCATTATTGAATCACTATAAAAAAAATTTAACAGCCTTAGAACACATATTTGCAAGTGTGAATTACTAAGAAATTCTTTTGACAGCCTTAGAACACATATATGCATGCTTGAATCATTATGAATTTTTTTTTATAGCCTTAGAACACCTATATGCATGATTGAATCACTATGAAATTTTTTTGACAAAAATAGAACACATATATTCATGATTGAATCAATACAATTTTTTTTTACAGCCTTAGAACACATATACAGATGATTAAATCACTATAAATTTTTTTGACAGCCTTATAACACATATATGCATGATTTCATCACTATGAATTTTTTTTGACAGCCTTAGAAAACATATATGCATGCATCATTAAATCACTATAAAATTTTTTTGCGGCCTTAGAACACATAAATGCATGATTGAATCACCATGAATTTTTTTTCACAGCCTTAGAACACGTATATCCATGATTGAGTCACTATGAGATTTTTTTGAGAGCCTTAGAACACATATATGGATGATTGAATCTACAAATTTTTTTTGACAGCCTCAGAACACACATATATATATGATTGAATCACTATAAAATTTATTTGACCACCTTATAACACATATATGCATATTTTAATCACTATGAATTTTTTGACAGCCTTAGAACACACATAAGCATGATTAAATTGCTATGAAATTTTTTTGACAGCCTTAGAACACAAATATGCATGATTGAAACAATATGAATTTTTTTTGACAACCTTAGAACACATATATGCATGATTGAATCACTATGATTTTTTTTACAGCCAAAGAACACATATATGCATCATTGAATCACTATGAATTTTTTATTGACAGCCTTAGAACACATATCTGCAGGATTAAATCACAATGAAATTTTTTTGAGAGCCTTAGAACTCATATATGCATGATTGAGTCACTTTGAAATTTTTTTGACAGCCTTAGAACACATATACGCATTATTGAATCCCTATGAAATTTTTTTGGCAACCTTAGTACATATATATGAATGATTGAATCACTATGAAATTTTTTTAACAACCCTAGAACACATATATGCATGATTAAATCACTATGAAAATTTTTTGACAACCTTAGAATAAATATATGAATGATTGAAGCACTATGAAATTTTTTTAACAACCATAGAACACATTTATGCAAGATTGAGTATATATGATTTTTTTTTTACTGCCATATAACACATATAAGCATAATTTAATCGCTATAAATTTTTTTTGATAACCTTAGAGCACATATATGCATGATTGAATCACTATGAAATTTTTTTCACAGCCCTGGAACACATATATGCAAGTTTGAATCACTACGATTTTTTTTGCAGCCTAAGAACACATATATGCAAGATTGAATCACTATGACATTTTTTGACAGCCTTAGAACACATATATACAAGATTGAAACACTATGAAATTTTTTTGCCGCCTAAGAACACATATATGCATGACTGAATCACTATGATATTTTTTTGACAGCCTTACAACACATATATGCATGATTGAATCACTATGGAATTTTTTTGACAACTTTGGAACACATATTTGAATGATTGAATCACTATAAAATTTTTTTAACAACCATATAACACATATATGCATGATTGAATCACTATGAAATTTTTTTGTAATCTTAGAAAACATATCTGCATTATTAAATCACTATGAATTTTTTTTTACAGCCTTAGAACACATATATGCATGATTGAATCACTATGAATTTTTTTTGACACCCTTAGAATACTTATGGGCATGATTTAATTACTACAATTTGTTTTTGTGAGGCTTAGAAACACATATATGCGTGATTGAATCACTATAAAGTTATTTTGACAACCTTAAAACACATATATGGATGATTGAATCACTATGAATTTTTTTGGGAGCCATAGAACACAAATACGCATTATTGAATCACAATAAAACAAGTTTGACACCGTTAGAATACATATGTGTGATTGAAACATTAGAATTTTTTTTTAGAGCATTAGAACACATATATTCATGATTGAATCGTTATAAATTTTTTTGACAACCTTAGAACACATACCTGCATGATCGAATCACTATGAAATTCTTTTGACAGCCTTTTAAAAAAAATATATGTATGATTGAATCACTATCAATTTTTTTTGAAATCCTTAGAACACATATATACATTATTGAATGACTATAAAAAAATTTAACAACCGTAGAGCACATATATGCATGTGTGAATTACTATGAATTTTTTTTGAATGCCTTAGAACACATACATGCAAGCTTGAATCATTATGAATTTTTTTTTATAGCCTTAGAACACATATATGAATGATTGAATCACAATGAATTTTTTTTGACAACCATAGAACACATATATTCATGATTGAATCACTATAAGATTTTTTTGACAGCCTTAGAACATATATACGCTTGATTGAATCAATACAATTTTTTTATTACAGCCTTAGAACACTTATAGGCATAATTGAATCACTATAAATTTTTTTGACAGCCTTTGAACACATATATGCATGATTTAATCACTATGAAATATTTTAACATCCATAGAACACATATACTCATGATTGAATAAATATAAATTTTTTTGATAGCCATTAAACACATATATGCATGATTGAATCACTATGAATTTTTTTTTACAGCCTTAGAACACATATATGCATGCATCATTAAATCACTATAAATTCTTTTTGTGGCCTTAGAACACATAAGTGCATGATTGAATCACTTTGAAATTTTTTTGACAGCATTAGAAAACGTATATCCGTGATTGAGTCACTATGTGATTTTTTTGAGAGCCTTAGAACACATATATGGATGATTGAATCAATACAGATTTTTTTTTGACAGCCTCAGAACACACATATATATATGATTGAATCACTACAAATTTTTTTTGCCACCTTATAACACATATATACATATTTTAATCACTATGAAATTTTTTTGACAGCCTTAGATCACATATATGAATGATTTAATCGCTATGAATTTTTTTTGACAACCATAGAACACATATATGGATGATTGGATCAATACAAATTTTTTTTGACAGCCTCAGAACACATATATATATATATGATTGAATTAATACAAATTTTTTTTGACCCCCATAGAACACATATATGCATGATTGAATCACTATGATTTTTTTTTTCAGCCGAAGAACACATATATGCATCATTGAATCACTAGGAAATTTTTATTGACAGCCTTAGAACACATATATGCATGATTGAATCACAATGAAATTTTTTTGAGAGCCTTAGAACTCATATATGCATGATTGAGTCACTTTGAATTTCTTTTGACAGCCTTAGAACACATATACACATTTTTGAATCCCTATGGAATTCGTTTGATGACCTTAGAACAAATATATGAATGATTGAATCACTATGAAATTTTTTTAACAACCATAGAACACATATATGCATGATTAAATCACTATGAAAATTTTTTGACGACCTAAGAACAAATATGTGAATGATTGAATCACTATGAAGTTTTTTTAACAACCATAGAACACATATATTCTAGATTGAATATCTATGAAATTTTTTTTACTGCCATAGAACACATATAAGCATAATTTAATCACTATAAAATTATTTTGACAACCTTAGAGCACTTATCTGCATGATTGAATCACTATGAATTTTTTGTGACAGCCTTGGAACAGATATATGCAAATTTGAATCGATACGAAATTTTTTTGCTGCCTAAGAACACATATATGCATGATTGAATCCCTTTAATTTTCTTTTGACAGCCTTAGCACACATATATGGATGATTGAATCACTATGGATTTTTTTTGACAGCCTTGGAACACATATATGCATGATTAAATTACTATAAAATTTTTTGGACAACCATAGAACACATATAAGAATGATTGAATTACTATGATTTTTTTTTTACATGCAAAGAACACATATATGCATGATTGAATCAATAAGATTTTTTTTTGTGGACTTAGAACACATATACGCATGATTAAATCACTATGAAGTTTTTTTGACAGCCTTAGAACACATATATGCATGATTGAATCAATATAAACATTTTTGATAAGCATTAGAACACCTAAATGTATGATTCAGTCACTATAAAATTTTTTTGACAAACTTAGAACACATATCTGGATTATTGAATCACTATGATTTTTTTTGTACAGCCTTAGAACACATATATGCATGATTGAATCACTATGAATTTTTTTTGACACCCTTAGAACACTTATGGGCATGATTTAATCACTATGAATTTTTTTTGACAGCTTAGAACACATATATGCATGCATCATTAAATTACTATAAAATTTTTTTGCGGCCTTAGAACAGATAAATGCATGATTGAATCACTATGAATTTTTTTTGAAAATTTTAGAACACGTATATCCATGATTGAGTCACTATGAGATTTTTTTGAGAGCCTTAGAACACATATATGGATGATTGAATCAATATAAATTTTTTTTTACAGCCTCAGAACACACATATATATATGATTGAATCACTACAAATTTTTTTTGACCACCTTATAACACATATATGCATATTTTAATCACTATGATTTTTTTTTACAGCCTTAGAACACATATATGCATGATTTAATCGCTATAATATTTTTGACAGCCTTAGAACACCAATATGCATGATTGAAATAATATGAATTTTTTTTTACAACCTTATAACACATATATGCATGATTGAATCACTATGATTTTTTTTTGCAGCCGAAGAACACATATATGCATCATTGAATCACTATGAAATTTTTATTGACAGCCTTAGAACAGATATCTGAATGATTGAATCACAATGAAATTTTTTTGAGAGCCTTAGACCTCATATATGCATGATTGACTCACTTTGAATTTTTTTGGCAGCCTTAGAACACATATACACATTATTAAATCCCTATGAATTTTTTTTGACAGCCTTAGAACACATATACGCATTATTGAATCACTGTGAAATTTTTTTAACAACCATAGAACACATATATGCATGATTAAATCACTATGAAATTTTTTTGACAACCTTAGAACAAATATATGAATGATTGAATCACTATGAATTTTTTTTAACATTCATAGAACACATATATGAAAGGTTGAATATCTATCAAATTTTGTTACTGCCATAGAACACAGCATAATTTAATCGCTATAAAAATTTTTTGACAACCTTAGAGCACATATATGAAAGATTGAATCACTATGAAATTTTTTTGACAGCCTTGGAACACATATATGCAAGTTTGAATCACAACAATTTTTTTTTTCAGCCTAAGAACACATATATTTATGATTGAATCACTATGACATTTTTTTGACAACCTTAGAACACATATATACAAGATTGAAACACTATGAAATTTTTTTACAGCCTAAGAACACATATATGCATGATTGAATTACTATGAATTTTTTTTGACAGCCTTAGAACACATATATGCATGATTGAATCACTATGGATTTTTTTTGACAACTTTGGAACACATATATGAATGATTGAATCACTATGAAATTTTTTTCACAACCACATAACACATATATGCATGATTGAATCACTATAAAAATTTTTTCCGACTTAGAAAACATATCTGTATTTTTGAATCACTATGAATTTTTTTTGACAGCCTTAGAACACATATATGCATGATTGAATCACTATGAAGTTTTTTTGACACCCTTAGAATACTTATGGGCATGATTTAATTACTATAATTTCTTTTTGTGAGGCTTAGAAACACATATATGCATGATTGAATCACTATATAATTATTTTGACAGCCTTAAAACACATATATGGATGATTGAATCACTATGAATTTTTTTTTTAGCCTTAGAACACAAATATTCATGATTGAATAACAATGAAACAAGTTTGACAGCCTTACAATACATATATGCGTGATTGAAACGTTAGAATTTTTTTTAAGAGCATTAGAACACATATATTCATGATTGAAACGCTATAAATTTTTTTGACAACCTTAGAACACATACCTGCATGATTGAATCACTATGAAATTTTTTTGACAGCCTTAGAACAAATAGATGCATGATTGAAACAATATGATTTTTTTTTGACATCCTTAGAACACATATATGCATTACTGAATGACTATAAAAAAATTTTAACAGCCTTAGAACACATATATGCATGTGTGAATTACTATGAATTTTTTTTTACAGCATTAGAACACATATATGCATGCTTGAATCATTATGAAATTTTTTTGATAGCCTTAGAACACATATATGAATGATTGAATCACAATGAAATTTTTTTGACAACCATAGAACACATATATTCATGAATGAATCACTATAAGAATTTTTTGACAGCCTTAGAACATATATATGCTTGATTGAATCAATACAATTTTTTTTTTACAGCCTTAGAACACATATAGGCATGATTGAATCACTATAAATTTTTTTGACAGCCTTAGAACACATATATGCATGATTTAATCACTATGAAATTTTTTAACAACCATAGAACACATATACGCATGATTGAATCACTATAAATTTTTTTGATAGCCTTAGAACACATATCTCCATGATTGAATCACTATGAATTTTTTTTGACAGCCTTAGAACACATATATGCATGCATCATTAGATCACTATAAATTTTTTTTGCGGCCTTAGAACACATAAATGCATGATTGAATCACTATGAATTTTTTTGACGGCCTTAGAACACGTACATCCATGATTGAGTCACTATGAGATTTTTTTGACAGCCTTAGAACACATATATGGATGATGGAATCAATACAACTTTTTTTTGACAGCCTCAGAACACACATATATATATATGATTGAATCACTACAAATTTTTTTTGACCACCTTATGACACATATATGCATATTTTAATCACTATGAATTTTTTTTGACAGCTTTAGAACACATATAAGCACAATTTAATCACTATGAAATTTTTTTGACAGCCTTAGAACACAAATATGCATGATTTAAAGAGTGTGAATTTTTTTTGACAACCTTAGAACACATATATGCATGATTGAATCACTATGATTTTTTTTTGCATCCGAAGAACACATATATGTATCATTGAAACACTTGGAAGTTTTTATTGACAGCTTTAGAACACATATCTGCATGATTGAATCACAATGCAATTTTTTTGAGAGCCTTAGAACTCATATATACATGATTCAGTCACTTTGAAATTTTTTTGACAGCCTTAGAACACATATACACATTATTGAATCCCTATGAATTTTTTTTTAAAACCTTAGAACATATAAATGAATGATTGAATCACTATGAAATTTTTTTAACGACCATAGAACACATATATGCATGATTAAATCACTATGAAATTTTTTTGACAACCTTAGAACAAATATATTACTGATTGAATCACTATGAATTTTTTTTAACAACCATAGAACACATATATGCTAGATTGAATATCTATGAAATTTTTTTTTCTACCGGAGAACAAATAAGCATAATTTAGTCGCTATAAAATTTTTTTGACAGCCTTAGAGCACATATATGCATGATTGAATCACTATGAAATTTTTTTGACAGCCTTGGAACACATATATGCAAATTTGAATCACTAAAAAAATTTTTTGCAGCCTAAGAACACATATATGCGTGATTGAATCACTATGGATTTTTTTTGACAGCCTTGGAACATATATATGCATGATTAAATTACCATAAAAAAATTTTGACAACCTTACAACACATATACGAATGATTGAATCACTATGATTTTTTTTTAACAACCATAGAACACATATATGCATGATTAAATCAAGAAGAAATTTTTTTGCAGACTTAGAACACATATACGCATGATTAAATCACTATGAAGTTTTTTTGACAGCCTTAGAACACATATATGCATGATTGAATCACTATAAACTTTTTTGATGAGCATTAGAACACTTATATGTATGATTCAAACACTATAAATTTTTTTTGATCACCATAGAACACATATCTGCATTATTGAATCACTATGATTTTTTTTTTACAGCCTTAGAACACATATATGCATGATTGAATCACTATGAATTTTTTTTGACACCCTTAGAACACTTATGGGCATGATTTAATCACTATAAATTGTTTTTGACAAGCTTAGAACACATATATGCATGATTGAATGACTATGAAATTATTTTGACAGCCTTAGAACACATATATTGATGATTGAGTCACTATGAATTTTTTTTAGAGCCTAATAACACAAATATGCATGATTGAATCACTATGAAACTGGTTTGACAGTGTTAGAATACATATATGCATGATTGAAATGCTAATTTTTTTTTTAGGGCATTAGAACACATATATGCATGATTGAATCATTATTTTTTTTTTACAACCTTAGAACACATACCTGTATTATTGATTGAAATTTTTTTAACAGCCTTAGAACATATATATGTATGATTGAATCACTATGAATTTTTTTTAACATCCTTAGAACACATATATGCATGATTGAATCACTATAATTATTTTATGACAGCCTTAGAACATATATATGCATGCTTGAATCATTAACAAATTTTTTTGATAGCCTTAAAACACATACATGAATGATTGAATCACTATGAAATATTTTCGACAACTATAGAACACATATATGCCTTATTGAATCACTATGAGATTTTTTTGACAGCCTCAGGACTTATATATTCTTGATTGAATCAAATACAAATTTTTTTTGACAGCCTTAGAACACATACATGCATGATTGAAAAACTATGATTTTTTTTTGCAGCCGAAGAACACATATATGCATCATTGAATCTCTAGAAAATTTTTATTGACAGCATTAGAACACATATCTCCATGATTGAATCACAATGAAATTTTTTTGAGAGCCTTAGAATTCATTTATGCATGATTGAATCACTATGAATTTTTTTTGACAGCCTTAGAATACATATATGCATGATTGAATCACTATGGAATTTTTTTGACCGCCTTAGAACACATATATGCATGATTGAATCACTATGAAATTTTTTGGACAACCTTAGAACACATATGAATGACAGAATCACTATGAATTTTTTTTAACAACCATAGAACATATATACGCATGATTGAATCTGTATGAATTTGTTTTGCGGCCTTAGAACACAGATATGCATGATTGAATCACTATGAAATTTTTGTGACAGCCTTAGAACACATATATCCATGATTGAATCACTATGATTTTTTTTTGACACCCTTAGAACACTTATGAGCATGATTTAATCACTATAAATTTTTTTTGACAACCTTAGAACACATATATACATTATATAATCACTATGAAATTTTTTTGACAGCCTTAGAACACATATATGAATTATTAAATCACTATAAAATTTTTTGACACCCTCAGAGCACTTATAAGCATGATTTAATCATGATGATTTTTTTTTTACATGCTTAGAACACATATATGCATGATTGAATTACTATGATTTTTTTTTGACAGCCTTAGGACACATATATGCATGCTTAAATCACTATGAAATTTTTTCGCAGCCTTAGAACACATATACGCATGATTGAATCACTATGAAATTGTTTTGACATCCTTAGAACACATATATGCATGCTTTAATCACTAGAAATTTTTTTTGAGAGCATTAGAACACATATATGCATGATTAAATCACTATAATTTTGTTTTTGACAACCTTAGAACATATATCTGCTTGATTGAATCACAATGAAATTTTTTTGACAGCCTTAGAACACATATATCCATGATTGAATCACTATGAATTTTTTTTGATAGCCTTAGAACACATATATGATTGCTTGAATCACTATGAAATTTTTTGACAGCGTTTGAACACATATATGCATGATTTAATCACTATGAAATTTTTTTGATAGCCTTAGAACACATATATGCATGATTGAATCACTATAAACTTTTTTTGACAGCCTTACAACATATATATGCATAATTGAATCACTATGAAATTTTTTTGCAGCCTAAGAACACATATATGCAAGATTGAAACACAATAAAAGTTTTTTGACAGCCTTAGAACATATATATGCATGATTGAATCACTATGGATTTTTTTTAACAGCCTTAGAACACATATATGCATGATTGAATCTCTATGAAATTTTTTTGACAACCTTAGAACACATATATGAATGATTGAATCACTATGAAATTTTTTTAACAACTATAGAACACATATATGCTTGATTGAATCACTATGAATTTTTTTGCACAACCTTAGAACACAAATATGAATGATTGAATCACTATGATTTTTTTTTAACAACCATAGAACACATATATGTAAGATTGAATCACTACAAATTTTTTTTGACTGCTTTAGAACACATATAGGCATTATTTAATCACTATAAAAATTTTTTGACACCCTTAGAACACATATATGCTTGATTGAATCACTATAAATTTTTTTTGACAGCCTTACAACAGATATATGCAAGATTGATTTTTTTTTTGTTGCCTAAGAACACATATATGCATGATTAAATCACTATGAAATTTTTTTGAGAGGCTTAGAACAGATATATGCATGATTGAATGACTATGAAATTTTTTAACTGCCTTAGAACACATATATGCATGATTGAATCACTATCAAATTTTTTTTGACAACCTTAGAACACATATATGCATGATTGAATCACTATAAATTTTTTTTAACAACCATGAAACACATATATGCATGATTGAATCACTATGAAATTGTTTTGACAGCCTTAGAACACATATATGCATGCTTTAATCACTAGAAATTTTTTTTGAGAGCATTAGAACACATATATGCATGATTAAATCACTATAACTTTTTTTTGACAAACTTAGAACATATATCTGCTTGATTGAATCACAATGAAATTTTTTTGACAGCCTTAGAACACATATATCCATGATTGAATCACTATGAATTTTTTTTGACAGCCTTAGAACACATATATGATTGCTTGAATCACTATGAAATTTTTTGACAGCCTTTGAACACATATATGCATGATTTAATCACTATGAATTTTTTTTGATAGCCTTAGAACACATATATGCATGATTGAATCACTATAAACTTTTTTTGACAGCCTTACAACACGTATATGCATAATTGAATCACTATGAATTTTTTTTGCAGCCTAAGAACACATATATGCAAGATTGAATCACAATGAAATTTTTTTGACAGCCTTAGAACATATATATGCATGATTGAATCACTATAGATTTTTTTAACAGCCTTAGAACACATATATGCTTGATTGAATCACTATAAAATTTTTTTGACAACCTTAGAACACATATATGAATGATTGAATCACTATGAAATTTTTTTAACAACTATAGAACACATATATGCTTGATTGAATCACTATGAATTTTTTTGCACAAGCTTAGAACACAAATATGAATGATTGAATCACTATGATTTTTTTTAACAACCATAGAACACATATATGTAAGATTGAATCACTATGATTTTTTTTTACTGCTTTAGAACACATATAGGCATTTTTTAATCGCTATAAAATTTTTTTGACACCCTTAGAACACATATATGCTTGATTGAATCACTATAAAAAATTTTTGACAGCCTTAGAACACATATTTGCAAGATTGAATTTTTTTTTGTTGCCTGAGAACACATATATGCATGATTAAATCACTATGAAATTTTTTTGAGAGGCTTAGAACAGATATATGCATGATTGAATGACTATGAAATTTTTTCACTGCCTTAGAACACATATATGCATGATTGAATCACTATCAATTTTTTTTTGACAACCTTAGAACACATATATGCATGATTAAATCGCTATGAAATTTTTTTTAGAGGCTTAGAACAGATATATGCATGATTGAATGACTATGAAATTTTTTTACTGCCTTAGAACACATATATGCATGATTGAATCACTATCAATTTTTTTTTGACAACCTTAGTACACATATATGCATGATTGAATCACTATAAATTTTTTTTAACAACCATGGAACACATATATGCATGATTGAATCACTATGAATTTTTTTTGCAGCCTTAGAACACATATATGCATGATTGAGTCACTTTGAATTTTTTTTGACAGACTTAGAACACATATATGCATGATTGAATCACTACAAATATTTTTAGAGAGCATTACAATATTTACATGGCTGATTTAATCACTATAAAAAAAATTTGACAACCTTAGAACACATATCTGCATTATTGAATCACTATGAAATTTTTTTTTACTGCCTTAGAACACATATATTTTTTTGACACCCTTAGAACACTTATGTGCATGATTTAATCACTATAACTTTTTTTTGATAGGCTTAGAACGCATATATGCATGATTGAATGACTATAAAATTATTTTGACAGCCTTACAACACATATATGGATGATTGAATCACTATGAATTTTTTTTTACAGCCGTATAACACATATATGCAATATTGAATCACTATGAAACTGGTTTGACAATCTTAGAATACATATATGTGTGATTGAATCATTAGAATTTTTCTTGAGAGCATTGTAACACATATATGCATGATTGAATCACTATAAAATTTTTTGACAACCCTAAAACACGTATCTGCATGATTGAATCACTATGAAATTTTTTTGACAACTTTACAACACATATATGATTGAATCACTATGAAATTTTGTTGACATCCTTGGAATACATATATAAAAGATTGAATCACTATGAAATTTTTTTGACAGCCTTAGAACACATATATGCACGATTGAATCACTATGAAATTTTTTTGTTAGCATTAGAAGACCTATATGCATGATTGAATCGCTATGAATTTTTTTTGCAGCCTTAGAACACTTATATGAATGATTGAATCTGTAACACCCCAAATATTTAACTTTAAAATTTTGGAATAATTTTATTTCTAAACAATAGCAGAAAGGCTTTATTAAATCCTTAGTCAAATTATTTGGGCGGGTTACAAGTAATAGCACAAACTCAAGGGATTAAGTAAAATAAACTCTTATATTGAAATACTACAAGTTTTAAATTACAACTTGATGATTTATTACAAGTCAGAATTCCTCAGGACCTCCGAAGAAGATATGGTCACGTGGCACTGTCCGCAGCGACGGCCGCAATTGCTCGTCATTCAGTTTCCTGAAAAACATTAATTCAGAAAAGGGTCAGACTACCACGTCTGAGTAAGAATCATACTATCCATATGAATGTGCACAGTGTCATGTGTACAAGTATATGTGCAACAAGTTTAGATAGAACTAATTACCATTTAACAATTGATAAATGTACAGGTCACTAAAGTCAAGCATTTTATGATATATTCCATCAACATCAAAGCACAATCCATCATATGCATAAACCATATTCATATAAGTAATAACAACTTTGAAACTAATGTGGATGTACACCTGACTTAACTAAAGCATTTCATGTAAAGTGTGCATAAAGCACAAACATCAATGTTCAACACATCATTCATAAGTTATCACAATTTCCATGTAAAGGAAAGTCAATTTGAATCATGCCTTGCAGGAGTCACAACTTACTCCAACAATTTCAACATCGAGTAGTATGCATCTACTTGAAGATCTTTCTTAATACACTACCTTTATCTTTCATCTTGTTAATTACCCTATGGGTACGCACAGGCATTCAACATCGTAGCAGACCGAGACCACACGAGGGTGTATTATTTTATAACCTGTGTGACTAGCCGTACGGATATCCAAAGGGGACGGTTCACGACCGAGAGAGTACTCCCCAATGGCTAAAACTTAGAATTAGGATGCACCCTGTACTTCTGCAGAAGACTTGGATCTACCACCTAGGATACATTGGTAGTCCTGGCCCCCTAACTTCGAGGACTGGGGACCGGGTGAGACGCCTAGCTCTCACAAAAACAAAAATGTCCATGAAGCTTGTACCACCTACCCTCTCCAAGGTAGACCATGGTTCCGGTAACATACACCGTCTTTCAGGTGTACCTAGAGCCCTGAGAAACCAGTAACATATACCATTGTCAGGTATACCCAGTATCCCGGGAAACCAGTAACATATACCATCTTTCAGGTATACCCAGAATCCCCATATTTGTTTTAGATGTGCATATATATATATTTATTCTTGTTTGTTTCATAGTGCGAGTCATTGCACCACAGGAGATTTTCAACATCTCAACCCACACTCGGGGTGATCTCAATGTATGCACATTACCCATTATATGCCCAATAGACAACAATCATAATTTCTTAGAATTTTGGCTCAACTTTGAGTCGAGTACTTATACATTCAACAAATTTAAAGTTTTAGTTATGAATTCGGGTGTACGTTTCGTACCCCCCCCCCACTAGTTACGCTGCAACATAACATTATCCAACTTTATCAGTTCTTAAGTGCTCGTATGGCAGCCTTATCTTCCTACGAAGTTGGAACTAGATTTTAATCTCTCATATGATCATGGCGTGAAAATATCATACAAACTTTTGCAAAACACACATAGATCACTAGCACGTAAACATGTCATAACATGAAATCGTGATTCCATTATATAAAATTCAGCATACTATTTAAACATTTGTACTATGGTGGCTTTGTCGTGACCAAAGTATGTGGACCATGAGGAGTTTTCGACCAACTAGTGGTATGTATGCTATAGTGAATTGCCAATGTATTACATGTGTATAGACAAGGCGAATTCCCCTTTTTTTCTTTTTTTCTTTTTTTCGACAAAACTACTATAAGAGATTTGGATACACAGGTGTAGAACAATCATCAATGAAATAACAAGTTTGCTTTTGCCGTTGTAAGATGTTTATTAATATAATGAGTGATATAAAATTTCTATATTGTTTGCCTATGATATAGGGTGATGTTTATGAATGAAATTTACGAAATTCTAAATGTAACGGAGTGGCATATGTGTATGTATACATTTTGATGTTTTATAACAGATTGTCTATCACAACACATACAATCAGACCTAGTGCACGATTTTTAGGCACCATAATGTTTTCTTAAAATCGTAAGCTCATACATGAGCTGAACACCTGGACGTATAATAACATTGCATATCTCAACCAGCGATTTCATAAGATAGAGGTTGTGTGTCACATTTGATATATAGCATACTGCACCAAATCTTTGGTTAGGGTGCCCAATTCATTTCATGAAATTCATCAAATTCACAAGCACAAATATTTAAATGTGGTTAATATGCAACTATAATATCATGTTTGGCCTTTTGCTCTATTCCTTGTAAATGTATGCATGTAATAATTAGGGAATATAAGCCCATTACAACACATCAAACTTGGTTCTAAGACTCTAAATACTTTGTTGTTTTATTTATCGGTTCATAAGAATGATCCGACATCCCACCTTAGGGGTTTGAAACCAAAACATATTTGTTGCCATCAATCTTCCTTCATGGTGGGAGTTGGCGCACAACCAGCCTATTGACTTAGGTTAATGTGAGTAACATCACGCGACAATCCCATGTGCCTCCAAAACTCATTACTACACATTTCTTCTAATCACATATAAGGACACAACCGTGTTTACATGGTATTGTGGTTCACCTGAACAGCAAACTCGAGTATGAGTTTATTCTACTAAAATCATGGGTAATTTACACTCAAGAATCATTAAGCATCAATATTGTGGTACATCTTCATAAAAGTAATAGTGGCGATTGACATCGCTCCGCTGTCACTAAAACATCCATACAGTATTAAAATGTTCGTATGAGCGGTATATAGAAAAAATATTAAAGGTAAGATACATATGTTATGGTTTTGTCTTTAGGAATATTTTAAGGAGTTATCTCCTATAAGGCATGCTGATTACTGTATTTGTGCTATTGAACATTATACAGAAACAAAACATGTAAACTATACACGTAGACCTTGAGTACCGTAAATGAACATAACTTAGAAAATGGTTTCTGTCATGTACTTAACACAGAAAATCACTATATCATTGAATATAAAACAGAAATCAATTTCACATTTAATATTGAAATTCCAAACTGTCATTGAACTTAATACAACAATATGTTGTCATTGAACTGGACATAGATAATTTTTTGTCCATACTCTTAATATAGCAATTCAAGACTGTCAATGAACTAACTGTAGAAATCAACGAACTGAAAGAGCTTTTTGTCAAAACAAAACTAATCTGGAACTTAACACAACAACCATACTGTCATCATGCTTAACATAAACCAATTTCTGTCAATACCCATATAGCAAATATACAATGTTGTCATTTTGCTAACGCAGATCAGAAAATTTCTCTAGTGAACATATTACCAAACACTTGCCTAAACAAAAAAAACCATGCAGAACATAAGTTCAAACATATTTTCTGAAGCCACGCACACAGATTTGAACTTCGAACATACTAAAAAATGTTTTCTAAGCCCAATATGTAAATCAAAAATATTTCTATTATCCACCTCCCAGAATATTTCAATCTCCAAGCACACCGATCATAGATTTTAATCCAAAGTCAACCCAGAGACCAACAGTTAGTCTATATTACCGTATATATATATATATATATATATATATATATATATATATATATATATATATATATATATATATATATATATATATTCAATTTAAAATGTGTGTAATTGTTCCTTTCTCATATCACTCATTTGGGTATTAAATGCCACAAAAAATTGACAAAACATTCAGCATTTAGACGGCCTATGCATCCAGATTTTTTTTTCTACATGTTGTCGAGAAGAGAAATCCAAACATCTCTCAATGTCTTTGGATATCTGATTAATAATGGCAAAAACGTCGAACTAGCATTACACATCTATGTATTTATTTGTTTATTTATTTATTATTTTTCCATATTATGATACGTATCCATTAACACGATCTTGCTACTTGGGGATTTTCTATGATCCATTCAATTAGCGTTGATCGATTCCCCATGACATGAGTTCTAACTGCCATATATGCAATTTTATTATTCACATACTAAAGACCAACTAGATCCCACATCCGCCATGGCTGAAACACACGTCATGGCTGAAACACACGATAGGATATATGTATTTTGTACATATATACATATAGTATATTGGATACGTGTGTTCCATGTCACAGTGCGCACACATAAAGATATAATGCTCTTACCTCTTTGAAGTCTCGCAAT
This sequence comes from Nuphar pumila, assembly GCF_984573655.1. Lineage (NCBI taxonomy): Eukaryota > Viridiplantae > Streptophyta > Magnoliopsida > Nymphaeales > Nymphaeaceae > Nuphar > Nuphar pumila. The sequence continues at coordinate 102,575,296 of NC_143249.1, forward strand.
AGCACGGTTGCACCCCTACCTTCCTTCGTTGGAGCGGCACAACACTTCGATAATGGAATCCACACGATCAGCAGAGGAGGTAGACATGTCTAGCAACGATGGTCGACCACCACGGTGGAAGAGAAGGATGGATGAGCCAAAAACGTTAAGAGAGAGAGAGATAATGGTTTCAATGGCTGGAATAGGAAAAGATATGAAAGAGGGAGGATGAAGATGGTCACACGACTGGGATGAAAAAAACGTGAAGAGGGATGAAGATGAATCCAAAAAATGAATTTTTTGTAAAGTCCCTTCTCCATCCATTTTTTTTTTCTTGAAATTGTCCTTCCCATTCAATGCCCCTTGTAAAGCTCCCCCCTTCCTTGTCAAATTTCGTGGGAATTTCCCAAAAAGAAAAATGTTTGGGTTTCCTTTTTGGGAAATTCGCCCAGCCCCCTCTCTCCTTGAAAAACACCTTTCCTCATTTAAGTCACTTTAATGAGGAGTTACTAAAAAAAATCTGTTGGTTATAAAGTATTTCCGGAAAAAATATTCTTGGCACACCAAAGGATTTGAACTGGGGTCCTCTTCTGTAAGAGGTAACAAGCCCCACCAGTGTGCCATACACAATTTCGTTGCATATTTTTGCAACAAAATTTTATTTAACCACTTATAGGCGTCTGGTGGATTTTGCCAAAAAATGATGTCTTAGGTATTTATTTCGTTTTGTCTTAGTAACCAACCTCCTTCTCCCAATTCTAAAATCGTGGGAGACGTTAATACTATGTTTTTTTTAAACGTCCCCCTGCCCATTTCAAGGAGCCTTCCTCTTTACTATTTTAAAACCCCCTCTTAATTGTCGAATTAGTGGAAGGGCCTTTCCAAAGGAAGAAACTGTTGGGTTTCCTCTTTGGAAAACCACCCAGCCGTCCCCTTGTTATGATCCCACGATTTCTCCATTTAAGTCCTTAAATGATCTTCATTTAGGTTCAAAAGCACACGAATTTGCCAAATTCGTTTTTTTTTTCTTGTTTTGAGACCTCCCCCATTAAGGTCTTCTTAATGGAGGAGTTATTACACCATTTGATTTTTTTTTTTTTCAAAAATTGTCTTTAATAAAAAGATAACGGCGCACAGGAGGATTTGAACATAGGTTCTCCTCCCTAAGGGGTAACGAGCCCCACCAGTGCGCCACCTCTTGTTTCGTTGCATACTCTTGCAATCGTAATCCTTTTATCCTCTTTTGATGAAATCTACAAAATAGCCGTTTTTAACAAAATTTCTGGCGTACACGGGGATTTGACTCACGTTCTTTTCCTGTTGAGGCAACCAACCATACCAGTGCGCCAACTCCTACTTGGTTGCACTTCTCTGCGACTAAAACTACTTCAATGATGAGCGATGTTCAAAATTGCGTAAGATGTACAAAGTGGCGTGAGCACTGTTTATGAGAAATCAAGTCCCGAGAATTATAAATCAAAGTTATAATATATATGACTAGTAAACCCCCGAATTTGGGACTCAAACGAGGAAAAAAACTCGTTATTTCATGTGAATTACTGAAAAGCGTATATCAATCGGATATGGTCATAACGAGGGCCATATTCGCAAGAGATGAAACTTTAGAAAAGTGCTTTGCGAATTTAGTTGTAATTGAAAACTAAAATTTGGATTTTAATCAGGTTTCAGATCCATCGAAGATTTGAATCCATACATCGTATCCGAATCCAAAATCCTGGATCCATATGATCCAATTTGGATACAAGATCCATTTGGATCGACTCTATATCACTTTATCATATTTATTTCCAAGAATGGTAATATTTATTTATTTATTTTGATAATTATTAAAATTTTACGGGTTTTACAGAATCACTATGATTTTTTTTTGACAATCGTAGAACACATATATGCATGATTGAATCACTATGAGGTTTTTTTGACAAGCTTAGGACACATATATGTATGATTGAATAAATATAAATTTTTTTTTACAACCTTAGAACACATATATACATGATTTAATCACTACAAATTTTTTTTGGCAGCCTTAAAAAACATATCTGCATGAGTGAATGGCTATCAAATTTTTTTTGAAAGCCGTAGAACACATATAAGCATGATTCAATCACTATAAATTTTTTTGACAACCTTATAATACATATATGCATGATTCAAACACTATAAATTTTTTTTGATAGCCTTAGAACATATAAACGCATGATTGGGTCAGTATCAATTTTTTTTGCATCCTTGGAACACATATATGCATGATTGAACCACTATGAAATTTTTTGGCCACCCTTAGAACACATATTTGTGTGATTGAATCACTACAAACTTTTTTTAAGAGCATTAGAACACATATATGCATCATTAAATCATTATAAAAAAAATTTGACAACCTTATAACACATTTCTGCATGATTGAATCACTATGATTTTTTTTTATAGCCTTTGAACACATATATGTATGATTGAATCAATATGAATTTTTTTTGACAGCCTTAGAACACATATACACATGATTGATCACTATGAAATCTTTTTGATAGCCTTAAAACACATATATGCATGATTCAATCACTATGAAATATTTTTCATAACCTTTGAACACATATATGCATCATTCAATCCCTATGAAATTTTTTTTACAGCCGTAGAACATATACATGCATGATTGAATCACTATGAATTTTTTTTTATAGACTTAGAACACATATATGCATGATTGAATCACTATGAAATTTTTTTGACAGTCCTAGAACAAATATCTGCATGTTTGAATCGCTATGAAGTTTTTTTAAACCCTTAGAACACATATACATATGATTGAATAAATAAAATTTTTTTTTGACAACCTTAGAACACATATATGCATGCTTGAAGCACTATGAAATTTTTTTGACAGCCTTAGAACACATATAAGCATGATTTAATCACTATAAATTTTTTTGGACAGCCTTAGAACATATATATGCATGATTGGATCACTATGAAACCTTTTTGCAGCCTTAGAACACATATATGCATGATTGAATCACTATGAATTTTTTTGGCTAGCCTTGGAACACATATATGCATGATTTAATCACTACAATTTTTTTTAGAGCATTAGAACACATATATGCGTCATTGAATCACTATAAAAGTTTTTTGACAGCGTTAGAACACATATATGCATGATTGAATCACTATGCAATTTTTTTGACAGCCTTAGAACATATATATGCATGATTGAATCACTATGATTTTTTTTTGACGATCTTAGAACACATATATGCATGATTGAATCACTACGATTTTTTTTTGACAACCATAGAACAGATATATGCATGATTGAATCACTATGACATTTTTTTGATAGCCTTATAACACATATATGCATGATTGAATCACTATGGAATTTTTTTGATTGCCTTAGAACACATATATGCATGATTGAATCACTATGAATTTTTTTTTACAGCCTTAGAACACATATATGAATGAATAAATCACTATGAATTTTTTTTGACAACCATAGAACATATATATGCATTATTGAATCACTATGAGATTTTTTGACAGACTTAGAACACATATATGATTGATTGAATCAGTAGAATTTTTTTTTGAATGCCCTGGAGCACATATATGCATGATTGAATCACTATAGATTTTTTTTGACAGCCTTAGAACATGTATAAGCATGAATGAATCACTATGATTTTTTTTTGACAACCTTAGAACACATATATGCATGATTGAATCACTAAAAAATTATTTTGCAGCCTAATAACACATATATGCATGATTGGAACACTATGAAATTTTTTTGACAGCCTTAGAACACATATATGCTTGACTGAATCACAAAAAAATTTTTTTTAGAGCATTAGAACACACATATGCATGATTGACTCGCCATAAATTTTTTTGATAATTTTAAAACACATATTTAGAAGATTGAATCACTATGAATTTTTTTTGACAGCTTTACAACATATATAGGCATGATTGAATCACTATAAAAAAATTTTGTATGCTTAGAACACATATATGCAAGATGAATCACTATCAATTTTTTTTGCCATCCTTAGAACACATACATGCATGATTGAATCACTATAATTTTTTTTTAGAACATTTGAACACATATATGCTAGATTGAATAACTATAGATTCTTTTTTTACAACCTTAGAACACATATCTGCATGATTGAATCACTATAAATTTTTTTTGCAGCGTTAGACCACATATATGCATGATTGAATCACATTGAAATTTTTTTGGCAGCCTTAGAACACATATATGCATGATTGAATCACTATAAATTTTTTTTGAGAGCATTAGAACACATACATGTATGATTGAATCACTGCAATTTTTTTTGACAACCTTAGAACACATATCCTCATGATTGAATCACTATAATTTTTTTGCCAACCTTAGAACACATATCGGCATGAATGAATCACTATGAAATTTTTTTTATAGCCTTAGAACACATATTCGCCTGATTGATTCACTAAGAAATCTTTTTGACAGCCTTAGAATAAAAAAATGCATGATTGAATCACTATGATTTTTTTTTACAGCCTTAGAACACATATATGCATGATTAAATCTTTGTGAAAGTTTTTTGACAACCTTACGACACATATATGCAAGATTGAATCACTATAAAAAAAATTTGACAGCCTTAGAACACATATATGCATGTTTGAATCACTATGATTTTTTTTTTACTACCGTAAGACACATATATGCATGATTGAATCACTAAGAAATTTTTTTGACAGCCTTAGAACACATATATGCATGATTGAATCACTATGAATTTTTTTGGACAACCTTATAACACATATCTGCATTATTGAATCACTATGAATTGTTTTTATTGCCCTAGAACACATATATGCATGATTGAATCACTATGATTTTTTTTTTAAAACATTAGAACACATATCTGAATGATTGAATCACTATGAAATTTATTTGACAGCCTTAGAAGACGTATAAGCAAGACTGAATCACTTTGAAATTTTTTTGACAGCCCTAGAACACATATAAGCATGATTTAATCACAAGGAAATTTGTTTGACAGCCTTATAACGCATATATGCATGATTGAATCACTATGAAAATTTTTTGACTGCCTTAGAACATATATATGCATGATTGGATCACTCTAAAATTTTTTGACAGCCCTAGAACACATATAAGCATGATTGAATCACTATCAAATTTTTTTGCCAGCCTTAGAACATATATATGCATGTTTGAATCACTATGAATTTTTTTTTAATAGCCCTAGAACCCATATAAGCTTGATTGAATCACTATGAATTTTTTTTGACAGCCTTATAACACATATATGCATGATTGAATCACTATGAAATTTTTTTGACAGCCTTATAACACATGATTGAATCGCTATTAAAATTTTTGTCCAGCCTTAGAAAAAATATATACATGATTGAATCACTACAAAATGTTTTTGAGAGCATTAGAACACATATATGCATCATTGAATCACTATAAAATTTTTTTGACAACCTTAGAAGATATATCTGCATGATTGAATCACTATGAGTTTTTTTTTACTACCTTAGGACACATATATGCATGATTGAATCACAAGAAATTTTTTTTGACTGCCCTAGAACACATACATTCATGATTGAATCACTGTGAAATTTGTTTGACAGCCTTAAAACACATACATGCGTGATTGAACCATTATGAACTTTTTTTGATAGCCTTAGACCACGTTTGCATGATTGAATCACTATAAAATCTTTTTTACAGCTTATGTACACATATATGCATGATTGAATCACTATGAAATACTTTTGACATCCTTAGAAGACATATATGCATGATTTAATCACTAATATTTTTTTCTTACTGCCTTAGAACACATATATGCATGATTGAATCACTATGAAGTTTTTTTGACAGCCTTAGAATACATATATGCATGATTGAATCACTATGAAATCTTATTGACTGCCTTAGAACACATATATGCATGATTAAATCTTTGTGAAATTTTTTTGACAGCCTTAGGACATATTTATGCAAGATTGAATCACTATAAAAAAAATTTGACAGCCTTATAACATATATATGCATGTTTGAATCACTATGAATTTTTTTTTACTACCTAAGGACACATATATGCATGATTGAATCACTAGGAATTTTTTTTGGCAGCCTTAGAACACATATATGCATCATTGAATCACTATGAAATTTTTTGGACAGCCTTATAAAACATATATGCATGATTAAATCACAATGAAATTGTTTTTATTGCCCTAGAACACATATATGCATGATTGAATCACTATGATTTTTTTTTTAAAACCTTTGAACACATATCTGCATGATTGAATCACTACGAAATTTATTTGACAGCCTTAGAAGACGTATATGCAAGATTGAATGACTTTGAAATTTTATTGACAGCCCTAGAACGCAAATGTGCTTGATTGAATCACTATGAATTTTTTTTGACATACTTAGAACACATATAAGCATGATTTAATCACTATGATTTTTTTTTGACAGCCTTATAACACATATATGCTTGATTGAATCAATATGAAAATTTTTTGACCAGCTTAGAACATATATATGCATGATTGGATCACTATGAAAAATTTTTGACAGCCTTAGAACATATATATGCATGATTGGATCACTATGAATTTTTTTTTCTGCCTTAGAACACATGTATGCATGATTGAATCACTATGAAATTTTTTGGCCAGCCTTAGAACACATATATGAAGGATTGAATCAGTATATAATTTTTTTGAGAGCCATAGAACACATATATGAATGATTGAATCACTATGAAATTTTTTTGACAGCCTTAGAACACATACATGCTTGATTGAATGACTATCAAATGGTTTTGACATCCTTAGAACATATATATGCATGATTGAATCACTATGAAATTTTTTTTGACAGCCCTAGAACACATATAAGCATGATTTAATCACTATAAAATTTGTTTGACAGCCTTATAACACATATATGCATGTTTGAATCACTATGAAATTTTTTTGACAGCATTAGAATACACATATGCATGATTGAATCACTATTAAAATTTTTGGCCAGCATTAGAACACATATGCATGATTGAATCACTACAAAATTTTTTTAGAGCATTAGAACACATATATGCATCATTGAATCACTATGAAATACTTTTGACATCCTTAGAAGACATATATGCATGATTTAATCAATAAGATTTTTTTCTTACTGCCTTATAACACATATATGCATGATTGAATCACTATGATTTTTTTTTGACAGCCTTAGAATACATATATGCATGATTGAATCACTATTAAATCTTATTGACTGCCTTAGAACACATATATGCATGATTAAATCTTTGTGAAATTTTTTTGACAGCCTTAGGACATATATATGCAAGATTGAATCACTATAAAAAAAATTTGACAGCCTTAGAACATATATATGCATGTTTGAATCACTATGATTTTTTTTTTACTACCTAAGGACACATATATGCATGATTGAATCACTAGGAATTTTTTTTGGCAGCCTTAGAACACATATATGCATCATTGAATCACTATGAAATTTTTTGGCCTGCCTTAGAACACATATATGCAACATTGAATCACTATATAATTTTTTTGAGAGCCATAGAACACATATATGAATGATTGAATCACTATGAATTTTTTTTTACTGCATTAGAACACCTACATGCTTTATTGAATGACTATCAAATGGTTTTGACAGCCTTAGAACATATATATGCATGATTGAATCACTATGAATTTTTTTTTGACAGCCCTAGAACACATATAAGCATGATTTAATCACTATAAAATTTGTTAGACAGCCTTATAACACATATATGCATGTTTGAATCACTATAAAAAAAATTTGACAGCATTAGAATACAAATATGCATGATTGAAACACTATTAATTTTTTTGGCCAGCCTTAGAACACATATATGCATTATTGAATCTCTACAAAATTTTTTTAGAGCATTAGAACACATATATGCATCATTGAATCACTATAAATTTTTTTTGACAACCTTAGAACATATATCTGCATGATTGAATCACTATGATTTTTTTTTACTTCCTTAGGACACATATATGCATGATTGAATCACTAGGAATTTTTTTTGACAGCCTTAGAACACATACATCCATGATTGTATCACTGTGAATTTTTTTTGACAGCCTTAGAGCATATATATGCGTGATTGAATCAATAAGAATTTTTTTGACAGCCTTAGACCACATATTTGCATGATTGAATCACTATAAAATCTTTTTGACAGCCTATGAACACATATATGCATGATTGAATCACTATGAAATATTTTTGCCATTCTTAGAACACATATATGCATGATTGAATCACTATGAAATCTTATTGATTGTCATAGAACACATAGACGCATGATTAAATCTTTGTGAATTTTTTTTGACAGCCTTAGAACACATACACTGTAAAAAAAATTTGACAGCCTTAGAACACATATATGCATGTTTGAATCACTATGATTTTTTTTTTACTACTTAGGACACATATATGCAAGATTGAATCACTAGGAATTTTTTTTAACAGCCTTAGAACACATATATGTATGATTGAATCACTATGAAATTTTTTGCACAGCTTATAACAGATATATGCATGATTGAATCACTATGAAATTGTTTTTATTGTCCTAGAACACATATATGCACGATTGAATCACTATGATTTTTTTTTTAAAACCCTAGAACACATATCTGCTTGATTGATTCACTATGAAATTTATTTGACAGCCTTAGAAGACGTATATGCAAGATTGAATCACTTTGAAATTTTTTTGAAAGCCCTAGAATGCATATATGCATGATTGAATCACTTTGAATTTTTTTTGACATACTTAGAACACATATAAGCATGATTTAATCACTATGAAATTTTTTTGACAGCCTTATAACACATATATGCATGATTGAATCACAATCATTTTTTTTTGACAGCCTTAGAATACATATATGCATGATTGAATCACTATTAAATCTTATTGACTGCCTTAGAACACATATATGCATGATTAAATCTTTGTGAAATTTTTTTGACAGCCTTAGGACATATATATGCAAGATTGAATCACTATAAAAAAAATTTGACAGCCTTAGAACATATATATGCATGTTTGAATCACTATGATTTTTTTTTTACTACCTAAGGACACATATATGCATGATTGAATCACTAGGAATTTTTTTTGGCAGCCTTAGAACACATATATGCATCATTGAATCACTATGAAATTTTTTGGCCTGCCTTAGAACACATATATGCAACATTGAATCACTATATAATTTTTTTGAGAGCCATAGAACACATATATGAATGATTGAATCACTATGAAATTTTTTTGACTGCCTTAGAACACCTACATGCTTTATTGAATGACTATCAAATGGTTTTGACAGCCTTAGAACATATATATGCATGATTGAATCACTATGAATTTTTTTTGGACAGCCCTAGAACACATATAAGCATGATTTAATCACTATAAAATTTGTTAGACAGCCTTATAACACATATATGCATGTTTGAATCACTATAAAAAAAATTTGACAGCATTAGAATACAAATATGCATGATTGAAACACTATTAATTTTTTTGGCCAGCCTTAGAACACATATATGCATGATTGAATCACTACAAAAATTTTTTAGAGCATTAGAACACATATATGCATCATTGAATCACTATAAATTTTTTTTGACAACCTTAGAACATATATCTGCATTATTGAATCACTATGATTTTTTTTTACTTCCTTAAGACACATATATGCATGATTGAATCACTAGGAATTTTTTTTGACAGCCTTAGAACACATACATCCATGATTGTATCACTGTGAATTTTTTTTGACAGCCTTAGAGCATATATATGCGTGATTGAATCAATAAGAATTTTTTTGACAGCCTTAGACCACATATTTGCATGATTGAATCACTATACAATCTTTTTGAAAGCCTATGAACACATATATGCATGATTGAATCACTATGAAATATTTTTGACATTCTTAGAACACATATATGCATGATTGAATCACTATGAAATCTTATTGATTGTCATAGAACACATAGATGCATGATTAAATCTTTGTGAATTTTTTTTGACAGCCTTAGAACACATACACTGTAAAAAAAATTTGACAGCCTTAGAACACATATACGCATGTTTGAATCACTATGATTTTTTTTTACTACCTTAGGACACATATATGCAAGATTGAATCACTAGGAATTTTTTTTAATAGCCTTAGAACACATATATGTATGATTGAATCACTATGAAATTTTTTGCACAGCTTATAACAGATATATGCATGATTGAATCACTATGAAATTGTTTTTATTGTCCTAGAACACATATATGCACGATTGAATCACTATGATTTTTTTTTTAAAACCCTAGAACACATATCTGCATGATTGATTCACTATGAAATTTATTTGACAGCCTTAGAAGACGTATATGCAAGATTGAATCACTTTGAAATTTTTTTGAAAGCCCTAGAATGCATATATGCATGATTGAATCACTTTGAATTTTTTTTGACATACTTAGAACACATATAAGCATGATTTAATCACTATGAAATTTTTTTGACAGCCTTATAACACATATATGCATCATTGAATCACTATGAAATTTTTTTGACAGCCTTAGAACATATATATGCATGATTTGATCACTATGAATTTTTTTTCAGCCTTAGAACACATATATGCATGATTGAATCACTATGAAATTTTTTGGACAGCCTTAGAACACATATATTCATGATTGAATCACTATAATTTTTTTTTGCGAGCATTAGAACACATATATGCAACATTGAATCACTATAAATTTTTTTTGACAACCTTAGAACATATATCTGCATGATTGAATCACTATGAAATTTATTTGTCAGCCTTAGAACACATATATGCCTGATTGAATCACTATAAAAAAAAATTGATAGCCTTAGAACACATATATTCATGTTTGAATCAATGTAAATTTTTTTTGACAGCCTTAGAACGAACACATATATGCCTGATTGAATCAATATAAAAAAATTTTGACAGCCTTAGAACATATATGATTGAATCACTATGTAATATTTTTGACATCCTTAGAACACATATATGCATGATTCAATCACTATGATTTTTTTTTATTGCCTTAGAGCACATATATGCATGATTGAATCACTATGAGGTTTTTTTGACAGCCTTAGAACACATATCTGCATGATTGAGTCACTATGAAATCTTCTTGACTGCCTTAGAACACATATATGCAAGATTGAATCACTATGAAATATTTTGCACAACCTTAGAACACATATATACTTGATTAAATCACTATGAAAACTTTTTTACAGCCTTAGAACATATATATGCCTGATTGAACCACTATGATTTTTTTTTTATAGCCTTAGAACACATATATTTATGATTGAATCACTATAAATTTTTTTGAGAGTAGTAGAACTCATATATGCATGATTGAATCACTATGAATTTTTTTCGACAGCCTTAAACACATATAAGCATGATTGAATCACTATAATTTTTTTTTGACAACCTTAGAGCACATATATGCATGACTGAATCACTATGAAATCTTATTGACTGCCATAGAACACATATATGTATGATTGAATCACTATGAAATATTTTTCACAACTTTAGTACTCATATATGCTTGACTCATAGACTATGAGAACTTTTTACAGCCTTAGAACACATATAAGCATGATTAAATCACTATAATTTTTTTTTGACAGCCATAGAACACATATATGCATGATTGAATCACTATGAGATTGTTTGGACAACCTTAGAACACATATATGCATGATTGAATCACTGTGAAGTATTTTTGCAGCCTTTGAACACATATATGCATGATTGAATCTCTATAAAATTTTTTGACATCCTTAGAACACATATACGCATGATTTAATCACTATGAAATTTTTTTGACAACCTTATAACACATATATGCATGATTGAATCACTATGAAATTTCTTTAACAACCTTAGAACATTTATATGCGTGATTGAATCAATATGAAATTTTTTGGATATCCTTAGACCACATATTTGCTTGATTGAATCACTATAAAATCTTTTTGACAGCCTATGAACACATATATGCATGATTGAATCACTATAAACTATTTTGCAACCTAAGAACACATATATGCATGATTGAATCACTATGAAATTTTTTTGACAGCCTTAGAACACATATATGCATGATTGAATCACTACAAAATTTTTTTAGGGCATTAGAACACATATATGCAATATTGAATCATTATAATTTTTTTTTGACTACCTTAGAATACATATCTACATGATTGAATCACTATGATTTTTTTTTATTGCCTTAGAATATATATATGCATGATTGGATCACTGTGGAATTTTTTTGCGGCCTTAGAACACATATATGCATGATTGAATCACCATGAAATTTTATGGCCTGCCATAGAAGACATATATGCCGAATTGAATCACTACAAATTTTTTTTTAGAGCATTATTACAAATATATACATGATTAAATCACTATAATTTTTTTTGACAACCTTAGAACACATATATGCCTGAATGAGTCACTGTGAATTTTTTTTGACAGCCTTAGAACTCATATATGCATGATTGAATCACTATGAAATTTTTTTGATAGCCTTAGAACACATATATGCATGTTTGAATCACTATAAAAAAAAATTGATAGCCCTAGAACACATATATGCATGATTGAATGGCTATGAAATTTTTTTGCAGCCTTATAACACATATATGAAGGATTGAATCACTATGATTTTTTTTTTACAACCATAGAACACATATATGCATGATTGAATCACTATGAGATTTTTTTTGACAGCCTTAGAACACATATATGCTTGATTGAATCACTATGAATTCCTTTTGCAGCCTTAGAACACATATATGCATGATCGAATCACTATGAAATTTTTTGGCCAATCTTAGAATCACTACAAATTTTTTTGAAAGAATTAGAACACATATATAAATGATTGAATCACTACAATTTTTTTGTGACAAGCTTAGAACACATATTTGCATGATTGAATCACTACAAATTTTTTTTGAGAGCATTAGAGCACATATATGCATTATTAAATCACTATAATTTTTTTTTGACAGCCTTAGAACACATATATGCTTGATTGAATCAATATGAATTTTTTTTGACAGCCTTATACCACATATTTTCATAATTGAATCACTATGAAATCTTTTTGACAGCCTATGAACACATATATGCATGATTTAATCACTAAAAAATATTTTTCACCACCTTAGAACACATATATGCATGATTCAATCACTATGAAACTTTTTTTACTTCTTTATAACACATATATGCTTGATTGAATCACCGTGAAATTTTTTTGACAGCCTTAGAACACATATATGCATGATTGAATCACTATGAAATCTTATTGACTGCATTAGAACACACATATACATTATTGAATCACTATGAAATATTTTTTACAACCTTAGAACACATATATGCATGATTCAATCACTATGAAAACTTTGCTACAGTCTTTGAACATATATATGCCTAATTGAATCCATATAAATTTTTTTTGACAGCCTTAGAACACGTATATGCATGATTGAATCACTACAAAAAAACTTTTAGAGGAGTAGAACACATATATGCATGATTGAATCACTATGATTTTTTTTGAAACCCGTAGGACACATATAAGCATGATTGAATCACTATGAAATTATTTTGACAGCCTTATAAAACACATATACATGATTGAATCACTACAAATTTTTTTTGACAACCTTAGAACACATATATGGATGATTAAATCACTATGATTTTTTTTTGACAATGTTAGAACACATATATGCAAGATTGAATCAGTTTAAAAGTTTTTTGGTAGCCTTAGAACACATATATGCATGATTGAATCACTATGGAATTTTTTTGTCAGCCTTAGAACACATATATACATGATTGAATCACTATAAAAAATTTTTGACGACCAAAGAACACATGTATGCAAGTTTGAATCACTATGAGATTTTTTTGACAGCCTTAGAATACATATATGCATGATTGAATCACTATGAAGTATTTTTCAGCCTTAGAACACATATATGCATGATTGAATCACTATGAAATTTTTTTGACAACCTTATAACACATATATGCATGATTGAATCACTATGAAATTTTTTTAACAGCCTTAGAACATATATATCCGTGATTGAATCAATATGAAAATTTTTTATAGCCTTAGACCACATATTTGCTTGATTGAATCACTATAAAATCTTTTTGATAGCTTTTGAACACATATTTTCATGATTGAATCACTATGAAATATTTTTGACAACCTTAGAACACATATATGCATGATTGAATCACTATGAAGTTTTTTTGACAGCCTTAGAACACATATATGCAAGATTGAGTCACTATGAAATCTTATTGACTGCCTTAGAACACATATATGCATGATTGAATCACTATAAAATATTTTGCACAAACTTAGAACACATATATGCAAGATTCAATCACTATGAAAACTTTTTTACAGCCTTAGAACATATATATGCCTGATTGAACCACTATGAATTTTTTTTTACAACCTTAGAACATATATATGTATGATTGAATCACTACAAAGTTTTTTGAGAGCAGTAGAACTCATATATGCATGATTGAGTCACTATGATTTTTTTTTTACAACCTTAGAACATATATAAGCACTATTGAATCACTATAAAATTTTTTTTACAGACTTAGTACACATATATAAATGATTGATCAATATGAAATCTTATTGACTGCCACAAAACACATATATGCATGATTGAATCACTATGAAATATTTTTCACAACCTTAGTACACATATATGCATGATTCAATCACTATGAGAACTTTATTACAGACTTAGAACATATATATGCCTGAATGAATCACTATGAATTTTTTTTGATAGCCTTAGAACACATATATGCATGATTGAATCACTACAAATTTTTTTTGAGACCAGTAAAACACATATATGCATGATTGAATCACTATAAGTTTTTATTGACAACCTTAGAGCACATATAAGCATGACTCAATCGCTATAATTTTTTTTTGACAGCCTTAGAACGCATATATGCATGATTGAATCACTATGAAATTATTTTGCAACCTAAGAACACATATATGCATGATTGAATCACTATGAAAATTTTTTGACAGCCTTAGAACACATGTATGTATGATTGAATCGCTACAAAAATTTTTTTAGGGCATTAGAACACATATATGCAAGATTGAATCACAATAATTTTTTTTTGACTATCTTAGAACACATATCTGCATGTTTGAATCACTATGATTTTTTTTTTAGCCTTAGAATATATATATATGCATGATTGGATCACTATGGAATTTGTTTGCAGCCTTAGAACACATATATGCATGATTGAATCACCATGAAATTTTTTGGCCCGCCTTAGAACACATATATGCTTGATTGAATCACTACAATTTTTTTTGAGAGCATTATTACAAATATATGCATGATTAAATCACTATAATTTTTTTTTGACAACCTTAGAACACATATATTCCTGGAGGAATCACTATGAATTTTTTTTGACAGCCTTAGAACTCATATATGCATCATTGAATCACTAAGAAATTTTTTTAATAGCCTTAGAACACATATATGCATGATTGAATCACTATAAAAAAATTTATATAGCCCTAGAACACATATATGCTTGATTGAATGGCTATAAATTTTTTTTGCAGCCTTATAACACATATATGAAGGATTGAATCACTATGAATTTTTTTTGACAGCCATAGAACATATATACATGATTGAACCACTATGAGATTTTTTTGACAGCCTTAGAACACATATCTGCATGGTTGAATCACTTTGAATTCTTTTTGCAACCTTTTTTACACATATATGCATGATTGAATCACTATGAAATTTTTTGGCCAGTATTAGAATCACTACAAAATTTTTTGAGAGCATTAGAACACATATATAAATGATTGAATCACTACAAAATTTTTGTGACAAGCTTAGAACACATATCTGCATGATTGATTCACTATAATTTTTTTTAGAGTATTAGAACACATATATGCATTATTAAATCCCTATAATTTTTTTTTGAAAGCCTTAGAACACGTATATGCTTGATTGAATCAATATGAATTTTTTTTGACAGCCTTATACCACATATTTGGATAAATGAATCACTATGAAATCATTTTGACAGCGTATGAACACATATATGCATGATTTAATCACTATAAAATATTTTTCACAACCTTAGAACACATATATACAAGATTCAATCACTGTGATTTTTTTTTACAGCCTTATAACACATATATGCAAGATTCAATCACTATGAATTTTGTTTGACAGCCTTAGAACACATATAAGCTTGATTGAATCACTATGAAATCTTATTGACTGCCTTAGAACACACATATCCATGATTGAATCACCATGAAATATTTTTCACAACTTGAGAACACATATATGCATGATTCAGTCACTATGAAAACTTTGTTACAGTCTTAGAACATATATATGCCTGATTGAATCACTATAAATTTTTTTTGACAGCCTTAAAACACATATATGCTTGATTGAATCACTATAAATTTTTTTTAGAGCAGTAGAACAGACATATGCATGATTGAATCAGTATGATTTTTTTTTTACAGCATTAGAAGACATATAAGCATGATTGAATCACTATAAATTTTTTTTCACAGCCTTATAACACACATATACATGATTGAATCACTATGACTTTTTTTTAACAACCTTAAAACACATATATAGATGATTGAATCACTATGAAAAAATTTTGACCACGTTAGAACACATATATGCTATATTGAATCAGTTCAAAAGTTTTTTGGTAGCCTTAGAACACATATATGTATGATTGAATCACTATGCATTTTTTTTGACAGCCTTAGAACACATATATACATGATTGAATCAATATGAAATTTTATTGACAACCAAAGAACACATATCTGCATGATTGAATCAGTATGAGATTTTTTTGACAGCCTTAGAACGCATGTATGCATGATTGAATCCCTATGAAGTATTTTTGCAGCCTTAGAACACATATATGCATGATTAAATCACTATAAATGTTTTTGGCCAGTCTTAGAATCACTACAAATTTTTTTGACATCCTTAGAACACATATAAGCAAGATTTAATCACTATGAAATTTTTTTGACAACCTTATAACACATATATTCATGATTGAATCACTATAAATTTTTTTTACCAGCCTTAGAACATATATATGCGTGATTGGATCACTATGTATTTTTTTTGCAGCCTTAAAACACATATATGCATAATTGAATAACTATAAATATTTTTGGCCAGCCTTAGAACACATATGCAAGATTGAATCACTATAAATTTTTTTTGACAACCTTAGAACACATATCTGCAAGATTGAATCACTATGAAATTTTTTTGACAGCCTTAGAACACATATATGCATGATTGAATCACTATGAAAATTTTTTGACAGCCTTAGAACATATATATGCATGATTGGATCATTATGATTTTTTTTTCTGCCTTAGAACACATATATGCACGATTGAATCAATATAAAATTTTTTGTCCAGCCTTAGAACACATATATGCATGATTGAATCACTACAAATTTTTTTTGAGAGCATTAGAACACATATATGCATGATTGAATCACTATAAATTTTTTTTGACAACCTTAGAACATATATCTGCTCGATTGAATCACTATGAATTTTTTTTGACAGCCTTCGAACACATATATGCCTGATTGAATCACTATAAAAAAATGTCGACTGCCTTAGAACACTTATATTCATGATTGAATTACTATGAAAATTTTTTGACAGCCTTAGATATGGCGCCCCAAACCCCGACCTTGGAAAACTTGGGATTTTCAGTGATTTTTTTTTTTTGAAAGGTTTAAGTAGGAAACCAGCAGAAAGCAGGCATGGGAAAACAACAAAGCCGCAAGTCTGGGCGGCCACCACAAGTAAGTGCAACAAGTGGAAACAGTGTAACCAACAGTGTGTACAAAAGTGTAGCTATGAAGTGGAAAAGGGGAAACACCCCCAACAGTTTAAAGAGTTTACAAAATGTAAGTACAAAAAGTACAAAACAGGGAATATATCCCAACAACAACCAAAAATCCAAAAACCACCAGGTACAGGAACTGCAGGTCAAGTGTGTGGGTCCTCCGAGCCTCCACTACGTACCATCGCATTCGCACTATACCTGTTCGTCACCTACATCCCCATAAAACGGGGTCAATCCTCTTGCGAGGTGGTGAAGAAACAACCACAAGCAGATATATATATCATGTACACAGGAAAAGCAAGAAAAGCTAACAAGTGTAAGTGCCTGTGTCAGGTAAGTGTAAAGTGACAAGTACTAGTCAACAAGCTATAGCAACAGGGAAAACAAGTAAATAAAGCAACGAACTGAACCATAAAGTGAACTGAGCAGCAAGTAACTAAAGTAACACTGAAGTGACTGTAACCAGTACTCAAGCAGTAACAAGAGCTGTCAGCAAGTAGAGTAACTACGTAACAACTGAAGTACAGTCTACAATACAAGTAAAGCAACATCTATTGTAAGTCTGTTGTTTGGTTAGTTCTTAAGTTCTTCTGATTACTCCTTCAGGTACGCGAAGGAAACCTTGCATTCTGTGAGACATGCACCCGGCGTCTGTTATTAAAAGTCTAGTGTGGTAACCGAGGAAGCTACAAACCGAGTCAACCTCATGCGAGCAACACACGGCTAGGAGAAAACACTCCCATACGCAACGATTGAAATTCATACTACTGCAGTAGTGAGGCCCTAAAAAGGCAACCTCGACCTCCCTGACTCTGAGTGACTGGAGGCCAAAGGACGCTACAGCTCCTGTCAAAACACGTGTCGTAGTAACGACAAGTCACTCAGGGTTGTACCATCCACCCTCTCCCAAGGTGAACCATGTTGTGAATGGGGCGAAGCAAGTTTATCTGTCTTAAGGCTCATGTTCAATCATACCTCACAACGAGGAATTTGCCTCGTGGTCCCCATGGGGTACGCAAAACGAGGACTTGGCCTGCCCATTCACGTGCTCAGCCTCACGCGGCCAACAAAGCACACTGCTTGTGAAAGCAGTCAAAACACCATATTATTTATTTCTGTTTAGGGTATATCACATAAGAGTCCTTACACAACACAAGGGCCACTGCCCGAGGACTCCAACTGAGCCCACAACAAGTCATACCAGTATTTATACCCTATGGTGTTCAATCTTTAATCCTTTCATTTTATTGAAGTAAGTGCATGTGGTGCGCATACCAATGCCTCAAACCAGGTACCTTATCAAGGTACGCTCTACTCAGTAACAATGTCAGGATGTGCTAAGTGCAAAGTGTAAACGTAACATGAGCTTTCTATCATTTGCATAATAAAGTTATCAGAGGCATTGCATGATATTAAAATGCACCATATTGCATATTTCAGTGTTACGACTGCATTTATCAACATTCTCATACATATGAGAATTACATTCGCATTCTCAAGGGTTTGAAAATGAATTTAACCAACATCTCGTCTAATGTGAATAACATTGGCTATTCCAAGGTGGATCGTCGCTCTTGCAGAGAAGATGCAATTGCGACCCAAAAAACCATTACACGTGGTTCAACACACTTATGTGTTTGTAGCGAAATCTTGGATATTCCGTCTTATGGAAATAACATTAGCTATTTCCACGGTATGGGGTGCCGCACCTACGGACTCGAAACCCGAAGTTTTTGAACAACACATATGATCCTAAATCAATGAAGTCTCTATGTTCGTGGCTTTACAAAAATGTTAAACTACGTACTTTCCTAACCTGTCAGATGTGGTTTAAAGCATAAGGATTTTCCTTACGCAATGCGACACACTTACGTGTCGAAGGCGAATCTGAAATAACCCATCTAATGGGTTTTACATTGGCATAACCGCGGTTTGGGGTGCCGCGCCCGCAGACCCAAAAACAAGGACATTGCCAAACCGAACAGGACAACTCTATGGAGTTCTACATTTAATTAGGAGCATAACATCATCTGGGGAAATACCACCTGGACGGGACACAGGAGTGTCGCAAGTCCATTCGGTCATACTGAATCGATCATTATGTGTGCTTTGACGTACATATACATATATCTATCTATATATATATATATATTCACATGGTTCAATTCCATTTAAAGACATGTCCTCATATGTACGTATGTAAATGCACAAGTATACATATGTATATATATATATTCATACTAAAATACATATATATACTTACACCCATACTCATATATATATACATATATAAATATATATATATATATATATATATATATATATATCAAACTCTTTGAAACCCAAGGCATATACAATTATGCCAAAACCCTAACCGAAATACACGGAGGGTGCGGGGCAAGGCAATTACTAGTTGAACCGAATATGGTTCAACTTGAAGTAGCCACGGACTGGTTTTTTATAGGAAGGTATTGACGGCCATCATGGTGGCTCTACGAGGCTGTGAGTGTACCAAAACAAGGGTCTACACTCTTGCTGCCAACGAGGTTGTAACTCAATTGATGGTCTGGCCCTTCAGACCAGACTGTCATGCACGCTAAAGGGTTCTGGTCCGACGCATGGTTCGGACCAGACTAACCCACAGATTCGGTTGGGCGGGTTCTTGCCCCTAACAAGGTAAACCTGCAGTTCTAAAGAAAGAAGGCACGAGGGCCGAACAAAAAGGGGAAGGGTCTGGTCCTTCGGACCAAACAGCTACTAAGCAGGGTAGGGTCTGAACTTTTCAGTTCAGAACCCAACCCAAAGTGTCTCAGCCTAGAGGAAAAAGGCCCGGGGCGTTCAGCACAAGCTGGCTGGCACCCGATCCTAACTAAGTGGAGCCGCGACTAGCATTAGGGGCTAGCTGGGCTGCTAACGGGTTCAGGTCTTAACCACAGTTCAGACCTGCACCCACAGAAAGCTAACAGGGTGCTAACAAGGTGATAAGGGGTGCACAGCACCCACGATGTGCGTGCCCAGCTCCACCCAAGTAAAAACTGGCTGGGCTAGGTTCGCGCCCAACGTTGGTCAATCAGCTATAGGGCAGGTCTGGACCCTCGGTTCAGACCAGCACCCTAACCCACGCCATCTAGCACTATGTGTAGCACGAACATGTAAAGAAATACATTTATAAATGTATAATATATTTATTATTATATATATATTTTTTTTTGAAAACTGCTGCTACTGGGCGCGCGGGCCACCTGCACAGCGCCAACTCCATTCTTGGAGCGAAATGGATGGACAATGGGGGTCTGGTCCACTGGACCAGACTGAGCCACCCTTGCCAGCGTGAACCAGAGCCCAAGGGCTCGGTTCACAGCAGCAGAGAGGGTGTGCTGGGCACACCTACAGTCGGCCCAACCTGCTCCAGTCCGTGTTCCAAAGGGGAAAACCGAAAGAAATAAAAAAAGTAAAAATAATGAAAAACAAAAAAAACAAAGGAAACAATAGGGTAACACATCAACCACCGGAAGCCTGGCCTTCGCACAACTCAAAGGTGGTGATCACGTTGTGACCCACGCCCAAGGGCTAGGCTGCAACACCAGTCCCATTGTGCTGGGACTGGGTTTAGCCGAAAACCCAAAAAGAAAGAAAGCACATTGAAAAAAAAAATGAATGGGCTGACGGGTTGGGTGTAAGCTGGACGAGCCTAGCTCGGTCCAGCACACCCCTATGATGATAATGCCATGAAATCAATCAGAAAACAAAAGAAAATGAATGACATGGCATCATTATCATGGAAAAATGAACAGCTAACATGCAAAGGAGAAACAAATGGAACAAAAGCAAAGATGCCAATGTAGGAATCGAAAGGAAATCTATTGCAAAAGCATGCAGGACAAAAGCTTGTGAAAAACAATGAAGATTCAATATTTTAAACTACTGTTCTAGCTAAATCCGCCATTTGGACTTGCATGCATTGATGCAAGGCGCCATTGGCTTCATGCCAATCCGTAATCAACGAAGAAGGTGAGTCTTCACCTTAGCTAGTATTGTAGAAGGAGATGGAAGATGTTGAAGTGCTGCAGCTATTCCACGCCAAGGAGAAGCCCACGGCTGGAGTGAGGGAGCTTGAGAAAAGGGAGGAAGTTTTGGGAGAGAGAAGAGAGAGAGAGTGAAGAAGAAAAAGTCGCCCAAACAAGGAGGACCTATTTTTTTGTAAAGGTTTTATAGATGTTGGCTTAGGGGTGGACGGCTGGGATTTAATCCCTCCAAGATGGAGGGTTGGGGAGCTCCACGCCCCCCAACCACCAATGCATGTCAAGCCTTCCAAAAAGTTTTGCAGAAATTTCAAAAACACCATTTTTGAAGAGCCTTAAAGTTTCAACAAATTACAAGGGGGCACCCTTGGCTGCCACCCAACGTGCCCAATGGGTTTTAAGGATTTGAATTCTTTTGAAAACATTACAAACTTGCCATGGGGCGCTAGCCCCATGGCTCCCTTTTGAAAATGGCGCCCCTCATGATGGAGCCTAGGCTTCATCATGAGGGTGTTGGAAAAATACATGGCCAATGAGGGTCTAAACTTTAAAGCCATGCAAGAAATATTTCAAAACTACCATCCAGCTGGTCAGCCTTGACCAACTGGTCAACCAAGGACATGGACATCCACTATAGGGGTCGTCCATGTGTTTTGGATCCACTAAGTGCTCTGGATCCAAAACCAAAACCCGCATATTACACATATCCGGAAATAACGCCTATTTAATGCATTAAATTAATAATTTAATTTCAAAAATTTATTTTATTCTCTTTGTAACCCTAATTAACGTAGAATGATCGATGCCTCTTGAGGAAATCACCTCTCGTTTGTTAAAATTAAGCGTTCTAAGTTTCGGGTCCAAAATTAAGTCAAGACTCGTAATTCACATGCACTGACAAAGTTTTTTCGTCGTTCGGGTCTCAAATTCGGGGTGTACCACTACAACCCTATTTCAAACTTACCCTAAAAGTTTCGGAGGTTGATTCGTTTTAGATTTTCCAAAATCGCTCTTTTTGCATAAAGTTACGTGATTTTACCTGATTCTCAAAATAAGCAAATCTTCAGAAATTACCAAAACATAAAAAAATTCATCAATTTCCACATAATTACACAATATACATCAAAATAAAAATTGTGGATCTTACATTCTTCCTTCCTTAAAAAGGATTTCGTCAGCGAAATCACCCTTAGGAGGTTACAAAAAGTTCCGGATAAGTCTCTCTCATGCTCGCTTCTGGTTCCCATGTGCATTCTTCAATGCCATGGTGCTGCCAACGTACCTTAACTACCAGAATAGTCTTGGTACGCAAAACTTGATCTCGTCGATCAACAATCTCAATAGGCCTTTTCGACAAGGTCAGATCTTCCTGCACGTTCACATCTTCGTAATGAATGACATGCAACGGGTCAGGAATGTACTTCCTGAGCATCGACACGTGAAAAATATTGTGAATGTGGGTATATTGTGGAGGCAACTCTACATGATATGCCACTTCACCAATCCTTGCCACGATCTCAAACGGTCCAACGTACCTCGGACTCAACTTTCCTTTCTTTCCAAAACGAAACACGCTCTTCGTCGGCGAAACTCTGACAAAAACCATGTCTCCAACATCAAAAGACAATTCGCGATGTCTCTTATCAGCGTAACTCTTCTGCCTATCTTGCACTGCCTTCAAACGTTCATGAATCTTCTGCACTTGCTGCGTGTAGTGCTGAAGAACAATCGGTGCTTCGCTCGATCTATCGCTGATGTCGTCCCAATAAGATGGCGACCGACAAGGTCTACCATATAACGCTTCGTACAGGGCCATCCCGATACTAGTGTGGTAACTGTTGTTATACGCGAACTCTACCAAACATAGGTGTGAATCCCATTCACCCTTCCAATCAAGTATACAAGCTCGCAACATATCTTCCAACGTTTGAATCGTTCGCTCGGACTGTCCATCCGTCTGAGGATGAAAGGATGTACTAAACTTCAACTTCGTCCTCAAAGCAGATTGCAACTGACCCCACAATCGTGATGTAAATCAGGGATCACGATCGGAAATGATAGATCTTGGCACACCATGAAGTCGAACGATCTCTCTAATGTACAAGTCAGCTAAACTCTCAAGAGACTAACTGATCCTGATCGGCAGGAAATGGGCAGACTTGGTGAGTCTGTCCACGACTACCCAAATAGCATCGTGTTTACTCCTAGTCAGTGTAAACCTACCACAAAATCCATTGTAACATTCTCCCATTTCCACTGAGGAATCTCAATCCTCTGTAAGGTACCACCGGGACGCTGATGTTCCGCTTTGACTTGCTGACAAGTCAAACACCTTGCAACGTAAGCCGTTATCTCGCGCTTCATGCCATGCCACCAATACTTTCGTTGTAAGTCCTTGAACATCTTTGTTCTTCCAGGATGAATCGTGTATCTCGACATATGAGCTTCGTCAAGAATTTCTCTCTTCAGCTCAGGGTTGCTCAGAACCCAAAGGCGATCTCTCATACGAACACTGCCATCTTCAGACACTCTGAAAGAAGAATCTGCTTGCTCAGCCAAGGCTAGAAACTTGCCATGCTGGTCGTCAAGCTTCTAAGCCTCTACGATCTTCGGCAAAAACTCGGATCGAATGGTCAGACCAGACAATCTGATCAAACCATCACCAACAAAAAAAGGTTTCCAAGCTACGAAATCTTCAATAAGCTTTTGGCTCCACACAAGACTAGCCAGAACACCACTCGCTTTGCGGCTAAGCGCATCCGCCACAACATTCGCCTTACCAGGATGGTAGGACAAAGTGAAATTGTAGTCCTTGATGAACTCAAGCCATCATCGCTGCCTCATGTTCAGCTCCTTCTGGGAGAATAGGTACTTGAGGCTCTTGTGGTCTGAAAAGACCTTGAACGATTCCCCATATAGGTAATGTCACCACAATTTCAAAGCAAACACGACTGCTGCCAACTCTAAATCGTGCGTCGGATAATTTTGCTCGTGAGTTTTCAACTGTCTGGAGGCATAGGCAATCACTCGGTCATGCTGCATAAGCACGCAACCTAAACCGGTACCAGAGGCGTCTGTGTACACCACAAAGCCACCTCTGCCAGAGGGTAAAGCTAACACCAGCGAGGTCGTCAACTTCAACTTCAGGATCTGGAAACTGTCCTCACAGGCACTGTTCCACATGAACTTAACACCTTTACGTAACAGCTTTGTCAAAGGTAATGCGATCCTCGAAAAGTCTTGGATAAAGCGTCTATAATAACCGGCCAATCCAAGAAAACTACGAATCTCAGACACATTCTGGGGCTGCTTCCAACCCAAAACTGCTTCGACTTTCGCTGGATCGACGGATACTCCGTCCTTTGATATCACATGGCCAAGAAACATGATGTGCTCGAGCCAAAATTCACACTTAGAGAATTTGACGAACAACTGATGCTCACGAAGAGTAATCAACACAATCCACAAATGCTCTCGATGCTGCTCCAGACTCTCCGAATAGACCAAGATGTCGTCGATAAATACTATCACAAACGAGTCCACAAATGGACAAAAGATCTAGTTCATCAAATCCATGAACGCTGTTGGAGCATTCATGAGGCCAAAAGACATCACCACGAACTCGTATAACCCATATCTCGTCCGGAAAGCTGTCTTCGCAATATCATCCTCTCGGATACGAAGCTGATGGTAACCCGATCTGAGATCAATCTTCGAGAAAACCTTCACCTTCTGCAACTGATCGAAAAGATCTTCAATCCTCGGTAACAGATACTTGTTCTTAATTGTCGCTTGGTTGAGCATCCGATAATCGATGCACAACCTCAGGGATCCATCCTTCTTCCGTACGAACAGCACTGGTACTCTCCATGGTGAAGCACTAGGTCGAATAAAACCCTGATCGAGAAGTTCTTCCAACTGACGCTTTAACTCTTCAAGTTCCGCTGGAGCCATACGGTATGGTGCCTTGGAAATCGGTGTCATTCCCGGCATCAACTCGATACCGAATTCGATCTCTCGCCTCGGAGGTAACCCAAACAGTTCCCTTAAAAACACATCTGTAAAATCTCAGACCACGTCCAAGTCATCAATCAAAACCATCTCGGGTTCAACTAGGGCAATACTGACTAAGAATGCAGTACCCCCATTCCGCAGATACTTCTGAGCCTTGAAAGAAGAAATCATGAGGCTATCGCGCAGAGGTCGAGAAAGCTTGATCTCCAAAACAGGACGATCAGGTCGAAAAAGAACGACCTTGCCTTCCCGACAAAATACTTGAGCATTGTACTCAAAAAGCCAATCCATGCCCAAAATGACATCGTACTCTGTCATGTCTAACAGGATAATGTCAGCTGACAGGTTCTGCTCTGCCACTGACACCACGATGTTCGGAATATACGAGTCACAAAAAGACTGCTCTCCAGTTGGAGTGTGAACCTCCAACAGGAAATTCAAAGGCTCGACTGCCAAAGGTAAGGTACGAGCAAATCTAGCTGCTATGAACGAATGAGTAGCACCATAATCAAACAAAGTAAATGCTTCATGTCCGGCTACTAAGATCGTACCTTGGACCAACTCTGCCTTGGTCACTTGCTCAACTGTTGCCGCACATGCTCGACCGGCAATGACCTTCTGGTTCGCTGGCTTCAGTGGATACGGCTGTTGCTGCTGCTGCTGCTGTGTCGAGGGTTGTCGCTGCTGCGCCGGCTGGGAAGTGCTCGGTGTGTTCCTGCGCTGGTCGTCCGCCTGTTTCTTCCTGCAATCTTGGATATAATGACTCATCTTTCCACAATATAAGCATCCTCTTGTGTCTCGCGGGCAGGGTGGCCCTGGATGGTCTGTGGTACATTTTGGACAACTGACCGTGGTAAGTTGCTTCTGCTGCGGTTGCTGGCGTTGCTGGTACTGGGGTCTACAGTTCTGGTACTGAATCTGGCGAGTGTTGCTGCTGTTGTTGTTGTTGTTACGCTGCTTCTTTGACTGAGGATGAAACTTCCTTCCACCCTGGTTCCTCTGGAATTGTCTCTTCCTTAGCCAACTCTTTTGGCCAGGATTCTGCTGCTGCTAACGTGGTGCGGGAGTCTTTTGCGATTCGGTCCAGTCACACTCAAGTAAGGAGGCCATCTCTAAAGCCTCATCGACCGTCGTAGGTGCGTGTGTGTACACTTTCGTCCATAGTACCGACTTCAGACCTCAAGCAACTTTAAGAGCTCACTCCTTTTCCGTCGTGTATAAGTACAGACAAAACCTCTCTAGGCTGCGAAAACGTGTGATGTATTCAGAGAGAGAAGAACTACCCTGTTGGAGGTCAAGAAACTTTTGCATTTTTCGGATCCTCTCATGAGTTAGAAAGTAAGTTGCGTAGAACGCTTCTACGAACTGGTCCCACTCTACAGGCTGGTTGTCGAATTTTATCTCCCAGGCGGTCGCCCACCATCTTTTCGATCATCACCAACTTGTAACACACGGAAGATACGCTCTATTTCTCTGATCCAATCTTCGGCTGCTTCCGACGACGCTTTCCCGTCAAACGAGGGAGGGTTCAAGCTCATAAATTGCTTATATGGAACTGCTGCAACAGGAACCTGGGCAGGTGTTCCCTGTCCCTGGGCGGCCTGCTGGAGGTGCTCGCCCATGTTTCTCATGGTCTCCGCTTGTCGTCCTAAACCCTCTGTAAGGTTGTTCAGAGTCTCCATAAGGTTATCACACCTGGAGCGCCACGCCATCTAAATACGCAAAAATTCATACGTAAGCAACCAACAAATACACAGAGATAGGAAAATTTCCATTTTATTAATAAGGGAACTGAAAAATTACAGAAGTACCCTTCATCAAGATAGGGTTAAACAAGCACTGCCAACAACTTAAACACGATAAGAGCAAAACGAAACACTAACTCAGTGTTTCTAACATCAAAGCATCACATCACAATTTCACGACTTGTTGGTGTAGAAGTCCCTGTAGTCCTTCCAACTACCACAGCGCCTCGGCCTAACACGTGGAGGAGAAACAGCATTCCTCAGCGGCGTGTCAGAGATCTCCTGAACTTCCCTCAGAATCGGCGGCAGGTACTCTGAAGAAACCGCATAGGGGTAGGACTCGGGAGAATATTGGGGAGAATCGATCGCTCCACGACTTTCTCCGTCCTGGCAATCAACTTCCACAACCAAAGGTCCAGAGACCGATGATACATCATCGATGTCTTCCGCATTGCTCTTCCAGAGCTTATCCCTCTGCTTCGTCTGGCATTCCTCTTTGACATGCCCACGAAGACTACAGTAGGGGCACTCAGCCAACTCACGGGGACAGATCTGTCCCGCGTGATCTCCCAAACACCTGGCACATGGAGGTGCCAACATATGCACATTACGTGCCAAATGTCGCACAGCTCCACTCAGGGCCTCTTCGCCTTGAGTCAGGTTTTGGAGAGCCTCCAAAATCTTGCCGTAGGTCGGGTTTGTCGACATCTATTACATACACAGAACCACAAACACAACTATCTAAAAAGCAGGAAATAAAGGAAATAAAGAAGCTTAACTTATACTTACAGTGCGATGGATGATGCACGATGAAGCTCTGACCACACACTTAAACTCTGCTCGGATACCAAACACTGTGGCGCCCCAAACCCCGACCTTGGAAAACTTGGGATTTTCAGTGATTTTTTTTTTGAAAGGTTTAAGTAAGAAACCAGCGGAAAGCAGGCGTGGAAAAACAACAAAGTTGCAAGTCTGGGCGGTGTGAACACCCCAAAATTTTCAAAATGTTGTAAATATCCCCTTTTGCCCCTGACCCTCATTTTCTGACAAAATTGAGTCATTTTAAAACAAAACTCCAGTTTATTCTCGAATTTTCTGGAATCAAATCAATCTCTGACTTAATTTTGGTCCATATCCAGTTAAAATCAAAATCTGAGCCTCGCTATCCAAATTTTGATCAAAATTCATAAAATTCCAAAAATAAATTTTTAAAAGGATCAGACAGTCCATCCGGCATTTGTTTGGGTCCATTGTCCTATATTCCTCGATTCGAGAACCAAAACTCGAATACTTTCTCAAAACCTTGGATCCGAACCTGTTGTCTAAGAAAATTTCAATAGTTTTCTCAGAAAACTCATCTTTTGTACATATTTTTCAAAAATACAAAAATAGTTTTTAAATCTCTCATTTTGCTTAGATTTTAGAATATTATTCCAAAATCACAAAAATATATATATATATATATATATATATAAAATGACGAAAAGATACAATATATATATATATATGAAGAAACGAACAAAAAAATCAAAATAGCAAAGAAAATTACAAAAAAATGGTTTTAAAAACCCCTTTTGAGAAAACTTTTTAAAAGGACCCCTTTTATTGAAAATTTTGGAAAAGCCCTCCGTAACAAAAACCCACAGAAGCTCTCCCACTCTCGGCCTTCCCTCACGAACCTTCTGAAAACCCTCCATCACCGACTTCCTCCATGAGTTTCCTCCATCGCCTTCCCTCAATCGATCGATCGATCTATCCATCGTTCATCTCCAATGGTTCCCCCTCTTTTCCACCTTCCATCGCTAACAGTCGCTCCTTCTCGACACTTCCCCTTCTCGATGGTTCCTCTAATGTCTATATTAACAGGCATCGAGGGAAAAGAAGGGGAATCCCTTACTTTCATCATCCGTTATCGACACCCATTCTTCATCTCACTGTACCGAGTTTGTCTGCTAAGCCATTATCAACATCATCTGTAATTCTCTGGTCATCCATTTTGTTTTTCCATTGACTACTCTTCTAGAGGAATCATCTGCAAATATTACCCATCGTCTCCATCGAAGGCCGACCTCCTCCTCCTAGACCCCTGCAGCCTCTTGAAGGTCTCTGGGGCAAGAAGAGAAGGAAAAGGGGAATCTCGCTCTTCACAAAATTCTGCAAGCTACGGTAAGAATGTCTTCACCTTCTAGCTTCATATTCTATTTTCCTTCTGTTAGTCTTTCCGATCGCCCCTCTCTTCTCTGTATATTGTTTTTTTTTTTTGTTTTTTCTTTTCCTCTCTTCTCTTATGTTTATCGTTCTAGTAAAGCACCTACCGGTAGAACCGATTCGCCTATAGCGAAATCAGGTCACCAATGTGCAAAATTGCCGGAATCAGAGTATTCCAACATCTTAACTTCTTGCTTATATTAGCACCGATTAGTTATAAACTTTCATTTGTTCCTCTTTGGATTTCAGTCTCCCTTCTAGGTTTCATCCTCATTTTTTTTTGGTTTTTGAATTGTGATTTTCTATTTCTTTTTTTTTATTGAGGCACAAGGATTCCCTATATTCGATTGAGTGACCATGTGATGGCTGATCAAACGAACTTCCAGTAATTAACTGTTAGAAGCCCCTCTTTCACTGTCTTTGAACTAGTATTCGGTAAAACTCCCTTGGGAAGGCTCGTCTGGATGCCAATATCTGATTCAAAGGTTGATTGACAGAGACTTACTGAATTAACAGGGGGAATATCTCATTCGTCTGTCTTTTTTTTCTCTCTCATTTGCCCGTGGATCTCCACCTGGTTGCTCACCGGTGCCTTCAAACACCCGTATGTTAACCCATCTCATCGTTTTGATTCATGCCATGTTAGTCTAATACTTTCTTTCTTTTTTGTTTTGTGATTTACAATTAACGTATGATTAATCAATTTGGCTTATAATGCTTTGCTCTCCTTTATTTCTCATTCGTTTTCTTTTTCTTAGTTCTTTTTTTTTTTCTTCTTCTTTGTATCTTCATAAGAGTTTGTAATTAGTGTCCAATTTTTCCCCTTTCATTTTATCCAACCTGTGTCTTCCTCCAAGTTCGTCAGGAATCAAACCAGTGATCAGCTTCTGTAATGTCTGATATGCATTTTGCTTTATGATGCTTGTATCTAAAGTCTGTCTAAAATTTTTTTTATCACCATCCGTGCTTTGTTATCTGCATAATAAGTGTAATCGATGTATGAAGTGGTCTGGATGTAAAAGGGTTTCCACTAGCCCAAAACATATGTTAAATTGTTTATTGCCCCCTTCCTTTCAAGCTTATTAGAGTTCATTTGATATCAAACTTCTCTGATGGATCGATGGTGGGTAATCAAACGCCTCTGTGTGTGAGAAATTGAAGAACCAAGGATAGGTCCAAATGTTTAAAAACATAAAACCTTTTTTTTTGCTGATTTAATACTCTTTCCTGCTTAAACCTTTTTTTTTTCTCTCGCTTTGGTCAGTTTGTTCCAATCCCCCGCGAAGGTGGGCTCCTTTGTGCTTATAAATTCCAGCAACCTTGCTTGTGCATTTGATCCCCCACAGGTCTCTGTTACTTCCCTTGGTTGATATAAATAGCACCATTATGATGCCAAGTAAGTTATGGTTCAGAAATCACATTACAGATTTTAGCTATGCTATAACGTATCCAGAAGGACATTAGATCAGGATTGTGAGGAATGCAAGAATGGCTTTCCAAGCCACACTGGTGTAACAGTGCAGGAATTGAACTGCTGATGAAAAGGGATATCCTGTGGTTTAATCATTTTTTTTATAGCTTAATATTAAGCAAAATTGACTGTGTTTCTGTTATATATTCAGGTTTGTCTATGGATTTTTGCTGTGAATATTGGATTAATCCATCTCTTGTCACTGATTGCGTGCCACCATCATTCATATCAGAGATTCGATTGTTGCTTGTATATAAAGGTTGCTTAGGTGTTTGGAGCTTTTCAACCTGTCAAAATACATCGATACCTCTCCCTTGTCATCGGTGCTCATGCACTGCTTAATGTCAAGTTTAGCTATTATCTCATTTTTTTTATTTCTTTTTGAATGGTTATGTTCACCTTTCTAAGTGACTTAGTCAAAATCAGAATCTCTGATTCACCATGCACCAGTTAAACCCACCATATCATTGTAGCCCCCACTACCATACCCACCATGGCTTCCTGTATTTCGGTAGCACAGCAGCCCTATGGTTGCTCTAGTTTTTTTTGTTTTGTTTCGTAACTTCATTATATGCCTTATATTGCATCTTCCCTCCATATATTTCACCACCAACAGCTTCCACCTACCTCATTTATCATTCATATTCAGTACATTCATCAGGTTGTAATCCTGTAAGTATAAATTCATCCTGTTATTATGTGTTTCCCTACATCATGAGGTATATTCATCTGCACTTCATAGCATGCATACAAACTTATTTTTTTTATCTTTTTTTTTTTTACTGCTGGATGTTTAAAAACTTTATTTGTTGAAAATCTGATGAACAGGAGTGTTCAATAATGACTGAATAATTTGATTTATGGTTTTGTGGATCATTGAGATTATGTGGAATCACTGAACACTGTTGCCCATTTCAGCAATTACTGAGTATTTCTTGTTGACTAAAATCGACCATCTGGATCGATGAACTGATATCTGGTAACTTTCCAAAGTTTTGATGCATGACCACCCTCCGGCATTAATCAGAGGCCAACATCAATTCAGCTGTGGGAATCCTCAGTGATCATTCTATTTAAATCATTATCGAATCTCATTGATGTTAGTTATTTTTTTTATTTGTTTTTCAGAAAATCCACTCTCCAGAAAGGCATATTTTACAGCTATTGCCAAATATCTCTTGTGCTAGGCATTGCAGCAACTGCCTATTGGATATTACGCCCGAGCTTGGTAGGTGAATCTCACTAAAATAAGTAGCGTTATGCTGAGCTTTCATTTGCTGTGATTTGTTCTCTTTTGAATGTTGTCTTAGTTGAATGTTATTGATCAACAAGAAGCTTCATCATTGATAAACAGTCCCCAACAGATGGCTAACCTCTAGCTGGATATTGTTGCTCAACCAGAGTATCTTTTTGCTCATGACTACAAATTGTGAGCCTTGCGCGGTTTCATGGTGGGATTTTGTGCAATTCACTATTCGTCTTCAAAAGTCGTGTAAGAGTCCGTCGGATGCATGTCTGGATTTAGTCATAATTTTGAGATTCTGTTAGTAATATGTTAGCATTAAATGAATTTGCTTTATGAGTTAGTACACCTGTATCAACTCACTTACCCAGCATTTGAGGCTTTTCACAAATGGTATATGTCATGATAATTGCATTTTGTAAGTTGGATATATCTATTGTTGCTATGTCTGCTGCACCTAACACATGTTATACTGCCAACAGTTCACTATCCTATTCAAGCATCCTGCATCCTTCCCCACTTATCCAATCATTCCTTTTGCCACCAAAAGCCAGTTACCGTTAACAACTACCATAATGGCTGACAGCATGAGTGTGCTCAGAAAACAGAATATGGCAAGGATGTTTAATATAGCTGGAAAGTCACTTGTTAGGATGGCCGAAAGTGGTCTGCAGAATCCAACTCGCAGAAATATACCTGATGCAAGTAGGCCTGCCGCTGGGAGTGACCAGTTGATTCACTGTGCTGTGTTAGACTGGGTGAATGATTCGATCTGCTATGCATGCTGAGGTTGATCTGTTGTAGAGAACCAAGTGAAGGAATCAATGTTTTCATAAATCTAAGTTACCGTTAGCTCTTATCTCCATGATAATTCCTGCATTATTATCTCTGGTACTCATCATTTCTGCACTTCCCTATTATATATCAATAGTCATCTGTCATTACTTGTACCATCTCTTACTAGTTGCCCTCACTCCACCGCCCACTGGAGGCAAGATAAGCTCCATTGGCAATTACAACAACAACAACAACAACAACAACTACGCCTTCATCCCAAAACAATTGGGGTCAGCGATATGAACCAAAAAAGAAATTCATTTTGGGTCTTCCACATGAATCCTTTTCCTCCAATCATTTCTATCCAACGCCATGTCCTTGGTGAGGTTCAAAGCATTCATATCCTTTCCTATCATCTCCATCCAAGTCTTCCTAGGCCTACCCCGACCTCTTTTAACTAATATATTTTCCCATTTCTCCAACCTTCTAACTGGAGCATCATTAGGCCTTCGCCGAATATGTCCAAACCACCGTAAACGATTCTCTCGCATCTTATTTTCAATGGGTGCAACACCTACCTTCTTACGTATCTCTTCGTTCCGAATCTTATCTTTTATTGTATTTCCACACATCCACCTAAGCATCCGCATCTCAGCTACACTCATTTTTTGAATATGATGTCTCTTGGCAGCCCAACATTCCGTACCATATAGTAAAGCGGGTCTAATAGTCGTCCTATAAAACTTTCCCTTCAACCGCAATGGCATTCTACGATCGCACAGCACTCCAGTAGCACTTTTCCATTTCATCCACCCAACCTTTATCCTATGATTTACATCTCCATCAATTTCTCCATACTTTTGAATGATGGATCCCAAATATTTGAAATAATCATTCACCGGTATATCTTGCTCACCAAGCTTCACTACACTCCCATCACTACTTCGTTGCTTACTAAACCGACATTCCATATATTCAGTCTTACTCTTACTCAACTTAAAACCTCTAGCTTCCAATGTCTGTCTCCATAATTCTAACTTAGCATTAACCCCAACTCTAGACTCATCAATCAAAACAATATCATCAGCAAACAACATACACCACGGTACATTTTCTTGAATTGATCTCGTAAGCTCATCCATCACTATCGCAAATAGGAAAGGGCTTAAAGCAAATCCTTGATGTAACCCAACCGTTATCGGAAATATGACACACACTTCCTCTATGCATAGGTCAGCCCAAGTGTAGATACTGTCCCTTTTAGTGGCCTGGTGAGCAAGTCATCATCTAACTAATTCGTTGCAGTATTACATTAAACCACACAATGTATACACATATATCATGACTGTGTGCAGACCTGTAGATCTCTATGTGTCATGTTCTGGTATGTTGAGACCAATTGACCATGGTCTCATATGAAGTAAATTGTTAGGGTCCAATGATTGACCCTGTTCCTACCCACAGTGACTTCATCACCATGATATCACGCCCGGGCCTCCTGTCTAATACTTGCACATCCATTGAACCATCATACATGTGCATAGTATGTCATTCACTGTACAATAAACCAATTGTGTAAAGATGCATTTTATCATTTATTTCAAGGCAAGATTCTGAAGGTCTTTTTCATATGTAGTTTCTCATTTGATCTTAGATGCTCTGTACTCATATACAAACATATATACATATATATGTCCATATCCACATGTGTATACGTATATATATATATATATATATATATATATACATATGCCCCTACATTTTCCCAAGCTATTGATATATATATGTCTACTCATATGTATATATATCCATATACATATATATGCATATATATATATCATTTTTTTTTCTTTCCATTATATATATCTGGGCATATAAGCATTTCACCATTAATCACCATGTGATATGTGTAATTTCTTTCTATTTTTCATATTAATCAAGTGTTTTGCAAGGAAGATGTGGGAGGTGTCATCATTGGGAGTTAATTTTATGTATTGTAATAGAAAGATCTTAATGAAAATTTACATTTCCAGTTTTAGATAGAATGAATGGGCATTGTAAATATCATAAATTGCTTAATCTCATGCTTTTTACCTTTATTTTTCAAAATCTCACAATGGTGAAACACGAATGGCACGTACACCATTTTGTAAGAGGTAATTAATCCTAAGTTGACGATTTACATCAATGGCCATAGTCAGGATGTAAACAAAACTTAAGATTTTTATCTTTTATAAAATAACATTGGGTCCACACTGGATCTTCTTCAAAAATCATCATATTTTCAAATATTTCCTTCTTTTATTAGAGTCTAACTTAAAATTGGCTCAAAATATATACCAATGGTCATAGTCAGGGTATATTGAGAGTTAATTTCATTTTAAACTCTATAAAAGCACAAAAATATGTTTTATTCTTCACCTGAATTTAAATATACATCATTATATAATACATTCAATGACCATAGTCAAGGATGTATTATATTTTCCATCTTATTTTAATTCATTTAAAGAATGAAATAGCTTTTCAAAATCCAATTTCAAGATTCTTTAAATTTATTTCATCATTTAGGATAGAATTGCATCATATCTTCAAAATTCTTTTCAAAATCCAAGTAATCTCAAAAAATTCTTATCCAAATCTCTATTCATTCTTCTATCTTATTTCAAAGATTTAGATTTCAATTTCAAAGTCCAATTTGACTCTGAGATTTCAAAATTCGATTTTATATCCAAAATTCCATTTCCAAAAAAAAATCCATTCTCAAAGTTCAATTTAAAAAAATTCTGATTCATCTTTTGATTCCAAATTCAAAACTTCAAATTCAAGGTCTAATTTGACTTTGAAATTTATTTGTATATTCACGATTCAAATTTTAAAAAATTCATTTTCCAAAGTTCAATTCAAACTTTAAAGTTTCTGATTCATCTTCATATTCAAAACCAAGTTTATCTTCCTATCTTCAAAATTCAAAAATCAAAAATTTGAAATTGATCCTAAGCTTGACCTTTCCTAAATTTTAAATTCAAACTGAGTTTCCAAAACCCAGATCCATATTCAAAAGTCCCATTTGGACTTTCAAAGCTCAATTTCAAAATTAGATCAACTTGGATCCAGATTTCCAAATACAAATCTCCATCTTGGATCTCAAACTTCAGATCCAAAATTCATTCTAGGATCCAAATCCAATTCCACTTTGTATCTCAGAAATCAGATCCAAAATTCCCTTTTGGATCCAGAATCCAATGCCACTTTGGATCTCAGACATCAGATCCAAAATTCATCTTAGGATCCAAAGTCCAACTCTATTTTAGATCTCCGACTTCAGATCCAATTTCATTTTTATGATCCAGAATCCAAATTTTACCTTGGATCTCAGACTTCAGATCTAAAATCCATTTTAGGATCCAGAATCCAATTCTACTTTGGATCTCAGACTTCAGATCCAGATCCATCTTAAGATCCAAACTTTGGATTTGAATTCCAGATTTCAAATCAAATTCTATTTTCAAATTCCAACTTTTCAAATCCAATTCCATTTCATTTCCAGATTTAAAATCCAAGTTCCATTTTCAGATCTCATCTGAATCCATTTTCTATTTCCTATACCATTTGGATTTCTCAAAGTCCATTCGGATTTCAAATTTGAAATTCAAATTTGAAATTCTAAATCCATTTCAAATATTCATTTCCTTTCCTAAGTCCAAGTTTAAAATTCAAATTCAACTTCAAAGTCCATTTCTGACTTTGAAGCCTCATTTCTTTATATCTCATCTTCAAAATCTTTCTTTTCAAAATCAAGATTTATTTTCCCAAACTCTGATTATTTCAAAGACTTAGAACTTCTCTGATCGATCTCAAGTTCTAAGTTAGATTCAACCGTTTCTTCACTTCATTATCAAATTCATCTCAGGATACTTGGAAATTTTCTAAACCTCTTTCAAAAGAGCATACATCCTTGCATTGCACAAGCATGATTCTTTGTGCATCTAAGACTTAGGGTAAATTCTTAGATAATATTTAGGCAAAGCAAAAGGCATAAATTCGATCCTTGGTTCGATTACCCCGGGTAAAGGCGCCAGGAACGGTCGAACCTCGTACTGACAAGCGAATCTCGTCTCTCCATTTTCCCGCAATATATTTCAAAACGAAGGCGAGTTATTTGCTAAATATTTTCAAATTAAGGTCAAGTGAAACCCCGCAAAAGAGTTCATCTTCTCTCTTCTTTTCTTTTCTCTCTTCTTTTCTTTCTTTTATTTTTTCCTTTCAAAAAGGAGGAAATAGAAGTTAGAGAAGGAAGAGAGAGAAACCACAAGAGAGGAAAAAATTTGCGATGATCACAGGCGGCCACCACAGGTAAGTGCAACAAGTGGAAACAGTGTAACCAACGGTGTGTACAAAAGTGTAACTATGAAGTGGAAAAGGGGAAACACCCCCATCAGTTTAAAGAGTTTACAAAATGTAAGTACAAAAAGTACAAAACATGGAATATATCCCAACAACAACCCAAAACCCAAAAACCACCAGGTACAGGAACTGCAGGTCAAGTGTGTGGGTCCTCCGAGCCTCCACCGCGTATCATCGCATCCACACTATACCTGTTCGTCACCTACATCCCTATAAAATGGGGTCAGTCCTCTTGCGAGGTGGTGAAGAAACAACCACAAGCAGATATATATATCATGTACACAGGAAAAGCTAACAAGTGTAAGTGCCTGTGTCAGGTAAGTGTAAAGTGACAAGTACTAGTCAACAAGTTATAGCAACAGAGAAAACAAGTAGCTAAAGCAACGAACTGAACCGTAAAGTGAACTGAGCAGCAAGTAACTAAAGTAACACTGAAGTGACTGTAACCAGTACTCAAGCAGTAACAAGAGTTGTCAGCAAGTAGAGTAACTACGTAACAACTAAAGTACAGTCTACAGCACAAGTAAAGCAACATCTATTGTAAGTCATCTGTTTGGTTAGTTCTTAAGTTATTCTGATTACTCCTTCAGGTACGCGAAGGAAACCTCGCATTCTGTGAGACATGCACCCGGCGTCTGTTATTAAAAGTCTAGTGTGGTAACCGGGGAAGCTACAGACCGAGTCAACCTCATGCGAGCAACACACGGCTAGGAGAAAACACTCGCATAGGCAAGGATTGCAATCCATACTACTGCAGTAGTGAGGCCCTAAAAAGGCAACCTCGACCTCCCTGACTCTGAGTGACTGGAGGCCAAAGGATGCTACAACTCCTGTCAAAACACGTGTCGTAGTAACGACAAGTCACTCAGGGTTGTACCATCCACCCTCTCCCAAGGTGAACCATGTTGTGAATGGGGCGAAGCAGGTTTATCTTTCTTAAGGCTCATGTTCAATCATACCTCACAACGAGGAATTTGCCTCGTAGTCCCCGCGGGGTACGCAAAACATGGACTTGGCCTGCCCATTTACGTGCTCAGCCTCACACGGCCAACGGAGCACACTGCTTGTGAAAGCAGTCAAAACACCATATTATATATTTTTGTTTAGGGTATATCACACAAGAGTCCTTACACAACACAAGGGCCACTGCTCGAGGACTCCAACTGAGCCCACAACAAGTCATATCAGTATTTATACCCTATGGTGTTCAATCTTTAATCCTTTCATTTTATTGAAGTAAGTGCACATGGTGCGCTTACCAATGCCTCAAACCAGGTACCTTCTCAAGGTACGCTCTACTCAGTAAGTGTCAGGATGTGCTAAGTGCAAAGTGTAAACGTAACATGAGCTTTCTATCATTTGCACAATAAAGTTATCAGAGGCATTGCATGATATTAAAATGCACCATATTGCATATTTTAGTGTTACGATTGCATTTATCAACATTCTCATACGTATGGGAATTACATTCGCATTCTCAAGGGTTTGGAAATGAATTTAACCAACATCTCGTCTAATGGGAATAACATTGGATATTCTAAGGTGGATCATCGCTCCTGTAGGGAAGATGCAATTGCCACCTAAAAGACCATTACATGTGGTTCAACACACTTATGTGTTTGTAGCGAAATCTCAGATATTCCGTCTTATGGGAATAACATTAGTTATTTCCACGGTATGGGGTGTCGCGCCTGCGGACTCGAAACCCGAAGTTTTTGAACAACACATATGATCCTAAATCAATGAAGTCTCTATGTTCGTGGCTTTACAAAAATGTTAAACTACGTACTTTCCTAACCTGTTGGATGTGGTTTAAAGCATAAGGATTTTCCTTACGCAATGCGACACACTTACGTGTCGAAGGCGAATCTGAAATAACCCATCTAATAGGTTTTACATTGGCATAACCATGGTTCAGGGTGCCGCGCCCGCGGACCTGTAAACACCCCAAATTTTCCACATCCATTCTCAAACAACCCCCCTCGTGCAGTGACAACCTTGTTAGGTCAATGTAGGAGTCAAACCCCGAGTCAATTTCAAAAAATCACCATTTTACCCATTTTCATTAGGAAAATTACCATTTTACCCCTATGTCATCCCGGACCCCAGTCAGTCGGAGTCAACCAAGCTCATTGGTCAGTTCAAGACAGTTAGAATATCAGTCATCTCAAGCTCATCTGATGTCATAATGAATAAACCATTTCCATTTCTGACCATTCCTGCCAAAATGGGATCATTTCTTCAGAAATGAGCTTACTTCTCACTCAAATCCAAGCCAATTGTCTCTGAGTCAGTCATTCATAGTCAGTCATACTCCCCAGAGTCTAACTTGAGCTCACCACGAGTTCGAGTGCTCCAGTTTCAGTTCAAAACCATTTCCAAGTGTCTAGGAGCCCATTTTAGTCCATTTTAGCTCTTTCTGCTGAAATTGAGTTGAGTTCAGTTAATTGAGCTAGTGTTCAAGCTTTGATTTTAGTTTATATCAGTATTACTGACCTTCGTTCTAGCTCAAACCCAGCTCAGGTTGGTAATTCACTTCGCTCCAGTGATCATTCCGTACCATTTCTCTAGAAATGGCAACTTTTCTTGAAAATTCAATTGGAAAGGTCAGTTGAGTCAGCATCATTGTTAGCTCATTGGAGTTCTGAAACTCTAAAACTCAACTCAATCCAGCTCATTTCAGTTCAATCCAGCTCGAACCCCAATTTTCAGTGTCACTCTGACCCAGTAGAGTCCCGAAAACCATTTCTTGAGCTATTTTGCAAATTTTATCAATTTTAATGTTTTTTTAAAAACTGATACAAGTGTCAATCGGGGTCTGACATCCAAAATTCTTTATTCAAGGTTAGCATTTCACATAGCATTTCATGTCATTTCTCATCATTTCTCAACATTTCATAACATTTCATCACATTTCATTTCATTTTCGAAGTCCAGAACTCCAGTTTTATAAATTTCAATCCAGATCGAGTTTTAAAAGCTTTCAGAAATCAATTTCAAACCCTGGGTTTCCAAAATTGACATTTTTACCCCCAAGAGTCTAAATTTGGAAATATTTTCTCAAGAAAAATAATCTGGATTTATTTCAAACTCAAATTTTTGAATCCTACACTGGATCTGCTTCGCAACGGGGTATTGAACTTCAAAATCCAAGCTCGTTTCAAAAACTGCCAAAAATAACTCATTTTGTTGGAAGCATTTTCTTGAGAAAAACAATCTGGATTTCTTTCAAAATTACATTTTCAAATTCTACACTAGATTTGCTTCGCAACGGGGTATTGAACTTCAAAATCTGAGCTCGTTTAAAAAACTGCCAAAAATAGCTCGTTTCGTCTGGAAACTTTCTGAAAAGACTATTTTACCCCTCTAATCTTCCTAATGAAATTCAAAATTGAAATTTGGACCCGCTCAGAGATGGCCCATTCATTTACATTTCTGTTTTAAAAAAAAGGATTTTTTTTATTTGTTTGTTTTTGTTTTTATTCATTTTTATTTATTTATTTATTTTATTTTAGAGAGGTGGGACCCACAAGATGGTCACCCAAACCTCCAGCCCCTCTTTTCTTCTTCTTTCCTTTCTTCCCTTTTTCTTTCCTTTTCTTCTTTTCCTTTTCTCTTTTCTTTCTTTTTCCCTTCTTCTTCCTCTTTCCTTTTCTTTTTCTTCTTCCCTTCCTTCTTTCCCCTTTCTTCCTTACCTCCTTTCCATCTTTTTCAAAGGGAGAAGGCTACAGCCAATTCACGTAGGTTGTTTCATGAAACAATATTAGAAACTTAGGTTTTGATTTTTATCAAAACCTAAGTTGTCATAAGGAGGAAAGAGATCCATACGGCGGGCCAACTCTCTCTCTCTCTCTCTCTTTCTCTCTCTCTCTCTCTCTCTTTCTCTCCCTCCTCATCAAGGTTATCTCTCCATGAAAACTTAGGAAAATCATTTTTTTTTCCTAAGTTTTCAACCAAAAGGGTCATACGGCTGGGCACTTTTGGCTTCTCCAGCCCATTGACGCCCTTTGGTTTTCTCTTGCCTCTTCCTTTGCTGCTACAACACCAATACCTTCATCATCCTCCCTTTGTAGCAGCTGCAGCCACAACGCAAGACCACTTCCAGCCGATCTGTCTACGTTGAAGCAGCCTCCAGCCGGCAGCAACCAACTCCATTCCAGCCACCATCATCCTCCTTCTTTGGTGCAGCTGCAAGACACCTCCTTCAGCCTTTCACTTTGGCAACACCACTTCAACACCTTGCAGCCATCTCAAATCGATTCCCAGCAGCAACAAGACAGCCTTCTCCATTTGCTGCAGCAAGACCCCAAGGTGAGTGTTTACCCTTTTCATTAGTCCTTGTTAAAGCTCTATGATATTCACCCTTGTCGCCTCTTGATATGGGTTTTTAAATCTCATTTTCGTAATAGGAAATATTGAATCAGACCAAGGATTAGATCTACAGCTACATGAAAGTTTTTTTTTTTTTTTGCCATGGTTTTAAATTAATAACTGTAGAAAGATTATAATCTTATGTATGGGGACTAAACGAGTGATGAGGTTCATCCATTCGATGGATCAAACCTCTCACTTCGAGAGTCAAAAGAAAAAAAAAAAAAAAGAAGAGAGTTCATATCTCCCTTTTCTTTCTCGTTTTAAGTTTTATTTTTATATTGTTTATTTGTTTTAAACATTATAGTTAGTTCATTTCATAGAAATAGCATGTCCAATTCATGATTGTTGTTATTTGTCCA
Organism: Nuphar pumila; assembly: GCF_984573655.1. NCBI lineage: Eukaryota > Viridiplantae > Streptophyta > Magnoliopsida > Nymphaeales > Nymphaeaceae > Nuphar > Nuphar pumila. The sequence goes on from NC_143249.1 coordinate 102,618,126, forward strand.
TTTGTTAATAAATTCTTGATTTGTATATGATAGTCTAGTTATCATTGTATGTTCAGTTTTCGTCAATAAATTCTGTATATTTCAGAGTAATTAGGTTCATATGTATTTGTCTCACTATCAAAAATTTGATTCAATCCGAGTTTCGGAACCCCTCTAAATAAATCAAACCTTAAATCGGGTTTTCTGTCATCCAGAAATTTCAATTTCTGTCTTAGCAGAAAAGAACCTACGATACCACCCTTGTGGGAGATCCGAATCGTCCTCCAAAAATCACAGTGGATTCATAATTGAATCTAATTGTGATCTGGAAATTTTTATATTTTTCCAAGCAGTTTTGCCCTCTTACAAAAATCGGATTTCCCAGACCTTTGGGAAAATCTCGATTTTCCTTTGTCAGGGTATAGACAGACCCTAATGCATCAAGTCCACCAAATCTGTAACCTGTCTGCAAAAACTTTCAACATGAAAGTTGTTCCTAACATATTTTCCTATCATTTACCAAAATTTGGAAATTTTTGAATCTGCTTCATTATTTTTCCCAAATTTTCTCTTTCTGTCTAACAGATTCCAATGTCCAGAAATTCCAGAGATTTAGGTCTCTGATAACAGTGTGGCCTTTTCCAAACCGTAACCCTAATCCGAATGGTGTTAAAAGATCAAATCTTCTTCTGTTTGTCAGGGACATTGTCCCACAATTTCAGCCATTTTCCCATCTGTCTGCCATTTTTTCCACATTTTCTACCGAAACCTGTCTGTTTCCTTCATTTACTAGAGTCGCCGGATTCCGATCCGACTTGCCGGAGTGGTACAGCTCCGACCATAGGTCAAAACCAGAAGGTGTAAAAAATCAAAAATCCTTGAATTACTTTCCTCTGTCACCCCATGAAATTTGGGAAATTTTTATGGAAATTTGATATCCTAAATCCCCTTTATAATCAATATTTTAGGCAAAAATCACAAAATTTAGGGTTTTTATTTGAATTTCCATATTTAAAAATACAAAAAAATTATATTTTAGAGATCCATTATGTTTCTAGGGTTATTTTAGTTGTCCATGCCAAATTTGGTTTAATTACAAGTTCATTTGCTCCATGTGTTAGTTTATCTTTAAATTCAGAAGCGAAAATCGAGTTAAATTCGATATTTTATGATATTTTCGCCATGTTAGGGTTTGTATCATGTACATAAGCATGTAGAATCATATTAGGGTTAATTTTAATCTCATTTGCATTTCATAATTTTCAATTTTGCAAAATTTATTTCAGAAAACCCTGGTTTCAAGGCCAGTCTTGTTATCAGGGGTATTTTGGTCATTTTGACCTAAATTTCGAAATTTCAATTTCTAATTCTCCAAAATTTCATGCATATCATCATGTTTTATCATATTATGTTTGATTTATTTCATTTGATTTTCAAAATTCTAAAATTTACAAAAATTCTTTTATAAAACCCTGATTTCAAGGTCATCAGGGGTATTTTGGTCATTTTGAACCCCAATTTCGAATTTTCAAGTTTATTTTCAAAATTTATTCATTATTTATTATGTTTATATCAAAGGGAGGTATGAATTTGGGTTTATATCTGAATAATATCCGATAATTTCTCATATTTTCGGATAAATTCAGAATAACCTACATTTTTGTGCTAACCTTGTTTTCTAGTTTTGCAGGAACATTCAAGAAGAAGACTTAGATTTTATTTTTTTATTTCAATTCAATGGAACCTCAAATGTAATAATTTGGAATAAGAGTTACTTTTCTGCTTAGAATAGAGCTGCATTGCATATAGTTTAATTTATGTAAATTTCGATATTTGATGTATGATTCATGTGCATTTATTTCAAATCCACTATGGTTTACACGAATGGCACGTGCACAAGCTTTTATGGAGTAAATAAACTCGGTGGGATTCGTATTTATGGCCATAGTCAGAATACGAAGAAAGCCAAGATTTATGATCTTTATATCAGCCTACACTCTTAGGCTAACTTCAAAAATGCACTGCATTTCTCAAAGTTTCAAAAGGATTTCCCAATTCCTCAATGAAATTCCCTTTTCAAATTCATATTCATTCATTCATATCATTCAAATTGCATTATTTTCAAACTCATTTTCCAATTTCAATTTCAGAAAATTCAATTTTCTCAAGAATTTCCAAGTCTTTCTCAGGATCTGATTTTCTCAAAATCCTAAGTTTTCAAATGACATTTCAAAGCATTTCCCAAGTTCAAATCAAGATTTTCCTATGTTTTTTCAAATTCTCAAATTTCAAAATCCCAAGTTTTTAGAAATCGATTTTCTCATATTTTCCAGTTTTCCTGAGAATTCATTTTCCATTTCAAAAGTCATTTTCCAATAAATTTCTTAGATTTTCTCAAGATTCTCAAATCCATTTTCTCATAAAAGCAATTCCAAGTTTCCAATCTCAAAACCAATTTTCTCAGTTTTTCAAGCTTTCCTAAGAAATCACTTTTCAATGCAAATTTCTGATTTCCAATGAAATTCAATGATTTTCCCAAAAACTCCAATTTCAAGCACTTTTCCAATCATTTTTCCAAATGCATTTCAATTTTCCAAAGCAAACATCATAGTTTCTCAAACTTGCATTTTTTTAAAAATTTCATAGCACAAGCCTGATTCTTTGTGCATTCTAGGAAAAATAGAGCATAATTTAGCTATTTGAGTCAAATTAAAGCACGTAATTGATCCTTGGTTCAATTACCCCTGGTAAAGGCGTCAGGAACGGTTGAACCTCGTACCGATAGGCGGATCCCATTCCACGGAATTTTCCCGCAAATTTTAAAAACGGAGGCGAGTAAATTTTCAAAATCATTTTCAAAACTTTGGTCGAGTTTGACTCGCAAATTCGTTTCTCTCTCGCAAGGGAGGGGAAAAATTTTGTGATGATAGCAGGTTTGGCGACCGAGATGTGACCTGTCTTCGTCTGATCAATTATGTGCTTTGACTTAGCTCAATTATCAAAATCATGCTCTTTGAACTGTCAGCTTTTAATTTCTGATATCATGTGAACCTAGGAGCCTAGACTTGAACCCAGCTGACATGGATTGCATGTAGACTAGGCATGGTTTGATAGGACCATATTGAGGAGAATTATGCATGCTCACTTAGACTTAGGTCTGAAATACAACACTCCTCAATCTAGGACTTGTATGAAAACAATGTTTGCTTCTTCAAAAAAATTCAAAATTCTATCTCTTTAGGACTTAGAGCCCTCTGTTTGCCTGCATGTGATAATATTTCAAAAACCACCCCACCTATGTCTACCCGGTCTTCACGTTGCTGGGCTCTCTTCCAGAACCATAGTTCGGGACAGAGCCTCACAACTGGGCCACTTATTTGGGCTAACGCACCCCTGCCACGTACCAAGGGCCATAGTCCAACGTATATCGGCAGGCGCTCAAGGATGTTGGGAAAACACAAGCCTAGACCCGGAGATGAGTTTTATGCCACGTACATCGAGCCTCGGCTCGAGTATATCGGCATAGCATGATTGGACACAGTTGATCTGAGCCTAGAGTCAGGATTAGGGTCCTAAAGCTCTTTCAAAATCAATGCATTTAGAGTTGGCTTCTTAGGGATTGTTGTATGTGCATAATTGTTTGTAATTGAATGTATGATATTCATTTTCGCCTTATTTTTTCAGTTTTTCCAAAATACCGAACAATTTTCCAAAATACCTCATTTTTTATCTTTTATGAAATATCTCCTTTTTCTCAAAAACCCTGGGCAATTTTTCCAAATCATCCACCTTTTCTTCAAAACTCCAGGAGATTTTCCATTCTTTCGTTCCCCTGGACTTCGAATTTCCAGCTTTCATTTTATCCTGCCTGCAATTTTCAAATTTCTTGTATTTTTCCAAAGTCTAATTTCAGTCTTCTTATCTTTCAGTCCAATGGCATCCAGTCAGCTCGATTCTGTTTTTCCTGAGGGTCACATCTCCTATGAGGTGCGACAAAGTCTTCCTGAGCATCGATCTCTTAGCACCGGACCCTTCTTTCCCCGGTGGTACTATGTCTGGTTCAAAAATTTCTCTCGTATGTTTCCGGACCACTTGAGCGATTGTGGGTTGGAATTGACATCTGCAGTGGGAAAGTTGACAGTCAACGGCAATCTGATTCATGCACTGGCAGAGCGGTGGAATCTGCGCACTTGCACGTTCTGGTTCCCGTGGGGCGAGATGACACTACTGATGGATGAATTTTCAGAGATTATGGGATTGCCTGAGCCAGCCGGTCAGCCTGGAGATCTGTTAGAGCAGCAGTTTCTGATCAATGTCAAGGGTCTGGACCCCAAAGATGCCGTAGCTCGCATGACAGGGCACAAGTCTTGGCCACTGATTGAAGAAAATGGGAATGAGTACGTGAGTCTGATCGAGATCTACCGACAGTATGGAGAATTCGCAGAAGTCAGCTCGTTGTCCAGGACAGCTCGAGAGAGAATTCAGCATGCGATGGTTTTGTGTACTGTGGGACTTGCTTTCTTTCCAGATGGATAGAATTATGTGGATGTCAGAATAGTTCAACTTTTGAGAAGATGGGGAAGTCGACAGACCAGCCGTCTCTCGATAGCCATGGCCGCGCTTGCTTTTCTATACAGAGGACTGACCCGCTTCACACTTGGAGAGTCCATCTTAGTCGAGGGATGTACTTATGCTCTTCAATCTTGGTTCCTTCAGCATGTACCGACCAGAGCTAGTTCATTCAGATACAACGGCAAGGAGCTCCTTCCAGTTGCGCGGTACCGATTCCTGATCGACTATCTGCAGGAAGAAGAAGTGGTGTGGGACTATTTTGATCGAGAATTATCGCCTCCCAGATACACCTATGCATATGGCAAGAGATTCAAGTTGCTTGGTCCATTCTTCTGTGCTTACTATCATCCGGAGCGGTGTGTTCGACAGTTTTCTCAGAGACAAAAGTACATAGAGATGCGGCTGCTATCAGGAGTCGTGCCAGAGTTTGACCTTACATCAGCACAGTGGTCCAGAGCATACCATTCTGCCAGATATGGCTGGGACTCTTTTGTTACTCTTCCGCTTTTTCCCGGTCCTCGTGTCTCTGCTAGTTATAAAGAGTGGTGGCAAATTGTCTGTCCGCCCCCTCTTTCTCAAGTTTATTATTGATGCAATCATATTTTCTTTCAATAAATAAAAATCTTGCAAATTCTTCAATTCTTGGTTTGACGACCTCGCCTAGGTAACAAGGCTTAATTTTCAGTTGTTTATTTTCTTTGCAAAGGAATGACAACGCAATTGTCGTAATTCCAGCGACGACTCAATCCCTAGTAATGGGATATTCTTTCAATTGTCTACCAAAATTCTCAGCAAATATCTTTCTTCCAGTCAAAAGCTCTTTCGAAAGCTTAACCCTCAATTTTGCCGTGCAGAGAGCATTCGTGACATTCAATGGTTCAGACAAGGTCAGGGAAGAAAACTGCATCAGTTGAAGGCATCACATATTCAACAGCTTCGGACGAAGAAATGGATTCCCCGCGCTCAGGCAAAAATCAGGGGCAACAGGTTGAGGATGACATTGATCCTCAAATGTATGCCATGTTTAAGAAGATGATGACTAAGATGCTGGCAGAACAAGCTAAAGCCAGTACAGAGAAAGCACAGGTGAAGCAAAAGACAAAAGGTCGGGGCAGTCAAGAAAGCCTTGAAGATATCCAAGAAGCCCGCCCAGCATGTTGATGCAACTGATGAAGAGGAATCAGCGGAAGATTCAGATGAAGAGTTTGAGACCCATCAGGCATTCCGCAAGTCTACCCAGGGGCAGGGGTCAGCCCACAAATTCAAAGAGCAGTCTGTCAATGACTCTGACCAGCCGCAGTTCAAAGATGTGGTCAGAATGCTTCAAGACCTGCAGGCCCGCGTCAAGGGCAAGAAAGTATTCACCAGCGAAGACTTCTATGATGGTTTGGATGGGGACGACAATCTCGAGTATCTCTCCAGAAAGTTTATCAAATTCTATGGTTCTGGCGATCCTAAAGCTCATCTCGCCATGTTCTTCGCTGAATGCTCCAGATTCAAGCGAGACAACCGTGCACTTTTCCTATGTTTCCCTCGCAGTCTGGAGGGAACCGCAGCTAAATGGTACTCGGAGCATGTAAATCCAATTGAGTTGAAAGAATTTGACAAAGTGGTAAACATGTTCATTGAGCGATTTCTCTTCAATGCTGAGGCACTTCCCACCCTCAGCCATCTTTGCGGCCTTAAACAGAGAGAAAATGAGAAGGCCAGAGATTTTATCCACCGATGGAGGTCAGCTTGCAACAAGATGAGGGACCCCATATCAGAGGGACATGCTTTGTCCCTAATTCTGAGTAACTTCTCACAGCCTCTAAGAGGCCTCATCTCTACTGCACCATCAAGGACATTCATTGAACTGACAGAGCGAGCCGAATGGCTCGAGTTGAGCATGGAAAATGGTTTCTACGAAGGCTTCACTTTCACCAAGAACAACGGCCAGAATGAGTAGAAGAAGAAGACTCACTTCACTCATTCTGTCAGAAATAATAATTGGAACCACTGTAAGGGGCAGAACAAAGATTTCTGTTATGGGGCAGGAAGTTTCAACAAGAACGATCAGAAAGGCAAGTCAGTCCCTCAATTCAATAAGCCACTTCAATTAGAACAGGGACCGAAGCCCCGAGAAAAAGTAAAGCATGAAGGGTGGAGTTATGATAGGAAATTCACTCCACTAGACCAATCCCTCGAGACTGTGCTCGAGTATATGTTGACCAAGGAGATAGTCAAACTGCCTAGGCTGGCCGATCCCCTTGTTCCCATGGGAAAATTCAAAGATCAGTTCTGTAAATTTCACAGAACAGTGGGACATAATACTGAGAACTGCTTCATTCTCAAGAATATTGTTCAGGATCTCATCGATAAGAATCTTCTGGTAGAGGGTGTCGAAGATGAAAATATGGATATTCTGAAGAAACCCTTTCCCCATCATTCTACATCAGTCATTTCTGAACAGCCTTTTCAGCTACAGGAGCATATCAGGCCATGCTCTAAAAAGGATATACAAGTCCAACATCAGGTCCTTGTGCTGCAGCAGGCTCAGTCCAAAGCTCAGAAGATAGACCTCATTGCAGCCTTTGGAAAAATGAAAGTATCTGACAAATCCGCTGGGGTATCTCCTGAGGTGGCTAAAAAAATGCCATGGCTCCCCAAACACTTTATTAAGCCCGCCCCGGAGAAAAATGAGACATCCACACCACAACCGATAACTGCATTATCCAATGTCTCAATTTTGGACTTAGCTCAAGCCTCCACCAAACACCAGCAGGTGTTGAATGATCTGTTGCGGAAAATCAAAGTAAAACCGAGCATAACTCCTGAAGACATGGCCCAGATAGTCAATCATGCCATGACAAATGCTCCAATCACTTTCTCAGATGAAGATCTTTCTAAGCCGCATGTGTTTCACAACAACGCTTTGTATGTTGTGATTCGAGCAAGAGGAATGACTGTTCCTCATGTGCTGATAGATGGAGGCAGCAGCCTCAATATATGCCCAGAAATGACAGCCAAAGCTTTGGGCATCAGAGAAGAGGAATATATCTCGGACCCGATCACCATCTACGGGTTTGATAATCATGGCCAGACAGCTAAAGGGAAAATTTTCTTGAAAATTTTCATTGACTACTCGGTCCACTCTGTCCTCTTTCATGTGGTCAATGTACCCCCAACGTATAATCTGTTGTTGGGACGACCGTGGATTCACAACACGAACGCGGTGCCGTCTACTTTGCATCAGTGTGTCAAGTGGTCAAAAGGTGGAATGATCACAACAGTCTTGGGCGAGGATCCGGAGAAGAGGCTTGCACAACCTATGGTTCCTAGGCCCACTTTCACTACTGATATCCCTAGCATTAGGGGCATTGATGAGGTCAGCTTTGAAGAAAATTCGGGAATACTGCAGACGGCTGAACAGCTAGCACATACAGTGGCCATGACTCGATGGAGAGACGCATAGTTTTTCAAGATTGGAGGACGAATTGACTATAGTACATTCAAAGATCATCCACTGTTCTCCCAATTTATGAAGGCCAAAAAGGGATTTGATCTGTTAGTAAAGCATGGTTATCAGCCTTTTCAAGGCCTGGGAAAAAATGGGAATGGTCATCTCGAGCCAGTAATTCCTCAGCACTATCCTCAGAGGGCCGGATTGGGCTTTAGTGGCAGAAGATCTCAGAAGGGCACTATCTTTATCAAAGGGACGCACTAAGGGCATCTGCTTGTCTTTCATTTCTATTCTTTTGTTTTCACATTTAGGATGATATCCCGTTTCATTTCAATCATTGTCCTCAATTCAATCTTTCAATAAAGTTGCAAATTTCCTTTGTCTATCTGGATGCCATTTGTCTCTTTACTTCTCGTTATCAAATCTTTGAAAATTTGCCATTATTCTTCTCTTTTATCTTTAAAATTATTTTCTTAACAAAAGTAATTTGTTTTATGATAGGAGATTTTTCTGAATCGATTTATTCTCCAATTTTCAGAATGTCTTCCCAATCTATCAAGAAGCTCGTTCTTAATCCAGAGGCCTTTTCAAAGCCAACAGTGATTCATCAGGTTAAAATAAGAGTAGAATGTAGTCAGATTACAAAGCAGTCAGAAGAACCTGCAGAATTTGATTCAGCTCTTCAAGAATTACCAGAATTTACAACAATTCAGAAACAAGATGAGCCATCATCCTTAGTTCAGGATCCGACTGAGGATATCAATATTGGATCAGAAGACGATCCTAAAATTCTCAAGATTGGCAGCAGTTTGAGCCCGGAAGAGAAAGAAAGGCTCACCCGTTTTCTCAAGCAACATGAAGAAGTGTTCGCGTGGACGTATGAGGACATGCCAGGTCTAGATACCAAATTGGTTGAGCATCGTCTCATCCTAAAACCAAATGTCAAGCCGGTTAAGCAGAAACTAAGAAAGATGGATCCTCGAGTGGAACAACAAGTTAAGGAAGGTCTAGAAGACCTACTCAAAGCAGGGTTCATTCGAACCATTGACTATCCAGATTGGCTAGCAAATATTGTTGTTGTTCCCAAGAAAAATGGTAAAGTTCGAATTTGCATCGACTTCAGAGATCTCAATAAAGCGACTCCTAAGGATGATTATCCACTTCCTAATATTGATCTTTTGATTGATAGCACAGCAGGTCACGCTATGTTCTCTTTTATGGATGGATATTCCGGGTATAATCAGATCAAGTTGGCCGCTCGTGATCAGTCCAAGACATCTTTCACTACTCCTTGGGGCACTTTTTGTTATGCAGTCATGCCATTTGGGCTTAAGAATGCTGGAGCCACTTATCAGCGTGCTATGGCCGTCATTTTCCATGATCAGATGCACAAAATCATGGATGCCTATGTCGATGATATTTTGGTAAAATCCAAAGAAGAGGAAGATCACATTGAAACTCTCAATCAAGTTTTCAAGCGGCTCATTCTTTACAAGCTAAGACTCAATCCACAAAAATGTGTTTTTGGAGTCGAATCTGGCAAATTGTTAGGCTTTCTAGTCAGCAAAAAGGGGATAGAAGTTGATCCCGCTAAGGCCAAAGCTATCATTGACATGTCTCCTCCGACTAATTTGAAAGAATTGCGTAGCCTTCAGGGACGTATGCAATCAATTCGGGGATTCATATCCAATTTGGCCATGAGATGTGAGCCTTTCAATCATTTGCTCAGAAAAGGAGTGAAATTCGAATGGGGACCAGAGTGTCAGCAATCGTTCAAACGCATCAAGAAATATTTGCTCAATCCTCCTGTGTTAAAGCCGCCAGAATTAGGGAAACCCCTACTGCTATATATTTCAGTTAATCAAGTGGCTTGTGGCGGATTCTTGGCGCAATACGAAGAAGGCAGTCTGATAGAGCATGCCATTTACTATGTGAGCAAAACCTTCATTGATTATGAGAAGAAATACTCTCAGATAGAGAAGACATGTCTAGCTCTGATTTGGATGTGTCAGAAATTGAGACACTATCTGTTGACATCTGAAGTCAAGATTCTATCCAAATTAAATCCTCTCAAGTATATTCTAGAGCAACCCTTCCTCAGTGGACGGATTGCCAAATGGCAGGTTTTATTGATGCAATACGATTTGGAATATGTCTCTCAGCAATCTATCAAGGGCCAAGCAATTGCAGATCAATTAGCAGATTTTCCTTTAGATGAGGATGTTAAAGTCGAGGATGATTTCCCCGATGAGCGGATCTGCAATATTCAACAATCCCCAATTTGGAATTTATTCTTTGACGGTTCCAAGAATATGGCAGGCATAGGAATCGGGATTCTGTTGATCACACCTGAGAAGGAGATGATCCCCTTTTCTCTCAAATTAGATTTTCAGTGCACTCATAATATGGCCGAGTATGAAGCTTTGATACAAGGTCTAAAAATTCTACAAGACTTCAATGTCAAAAGAGTGCATGCTTATGGCGACTCTTTGCTCATCGTCAATCAAGTCCTAGCTGAATGGCAAGTGAACGATCAGAAGTTACTTCCTTATCAGAAGATCGTCTCAGCTCTTGTTAGCAATTTCGAAGAATTCCAACTTTTCCATGTCAAGAGATACTTCAATCAAATTGCAGATAGTTTAGCCAATTTGGGATCCATCATGTCTTTCAGTAACGAAGAATCTTGTCGCTCCTTTGAAATTGGCAGACTTGATCAACCTGCTTTCGTCCCAGTAGAGCAGGTAAACCAAGCTGAGCAAAAGAAGAAGCCCTGGTATCATGACATCAAGAATTTCATTGAAACTGGCGAATTTCCTCCAGAACTCTCAAAGAAAGAGCGGCGAGCAATTCAGTGCATGTCTGCTCGATATTTTATTCTTGCTGACGTCCTTTATCGTCGTGGATTCAGCTCTGAATATTCCAGATGTTTGGACGAAGAAGAAGCCAAAGAAGTTGTGCAAGAAGCACATGAAGGTATCTGCGGTGGTCATGTTGGCTACCAAACTCTTGTCAAACAAATCATCCGAGCAGGCTATTACTGGAGAACTATGCAACAAGATTGTTATCGTTTTGTGAAGAAGTGCGTTCAATGCCAGAAGCATGCACCTTCCATTCATGCGCCAGTGACATATTTGCAATCTGTCGTCTCGCCATGGCCATTTTCTATGTGGGCTTTTGATGTTGTTGGCCCCATTACTCCTGCTTCAAATGGCCATAAATATTTTCTTGCTGCAACAAAATATTTTACTAAATGGGTAGAAGCAGTCACTCTACGCACAGTAGAAGGTCGACATATGGTCTCATTCATCCATAAGAATATCCTATGTCGTTTCGGCATACCACATGATATTGTGTCAGATAATGGCAGTCATTTCAATAATGAGAGAATGAGGACTTTTTGTTTGAAGTTCAAAATTCATCATCATTTCTCCGCTCCTTATTATCCTCAAGGAAATGGCCAAGCAGAGGCCACCAATAAGATTTTGATTCGAATCCTGGAGTGAACTTTGGAAACAGGCCGTGACTGGCATGAGAAGATTCATGATGCATTGTGGGCGTATCGAACCACCATTCGAACTCCAACTAATGCTACTCCGTCAGAACTTGTCTACGGAACCGAAGTAGTATTGCCTCTACATGTTCAGAAACCTGCTCTGAAATTTGCATCACTTCTCGAATTACCTCTTGATCAGTATCAGCAACAGCGGCTAGTACAACTTGATTTGCTAGATGAAAGAAGACTCAGAGCAGCAGAGTACGCTCAATCATATCGTCAGAGGATAGCCAGACAATATGCAAAATCAGTCATTGAAAGAAAATTTCGTGTCAATGATCTAGTGCTCAGATCAACAACTTATCTCAAGCACCGCCCAGGTGGCAAGTGGTCACCAAATTGGGAAGGTCCCTATGTTGTCAAAGAGGCATTACCTCGTAATTCATATCGGCTCATAAATGCCGACGGAGTGGAATTATCAGATCCCATCAATGCTCGGCATTTGAAAAAATTCTATACTTAAACCATGTCTTATTCTTTGTAATTCCTCCAAATTTTGTTCAATAATGGTTAAATTCTCCTTTCCCAGTTATACTGGGGCATTTTTTTTTAAATTTTTGTTTTTATCTACAAATATCCTGTATGCAGGCAGGATAAACAAATCTCTCATTTTGCACGCATGTGCATTCATTTATATCATTTTCATATTTGCATACATCTGCATTCATTGGCATGCATTTGCATCAAGTTCGCTACCCATTCAGGATAAGGGATAATCCTGAGACCCCGACAATCATTCTCGTTACAATTCCCAAATACTTTAAGAGCATAGGTCTCTTTTAAAAATTCAAATTTCAAATTAAAAACAAGGTATATTTTCAAAACTCAGTGCTTGAACTGGTACAATTTTGAAATCCAGTGCTCAAACTGGTACACTTCCAAAATCCAGTGCTCGAACTGATATATTTTTAAAATCCAATGTCTATGTTGACATATTTTCAAAACCCGGTATTCATGCTGGTGTTCTTTCAAGATTGAGCACTTGTGTTAGTGTCTCACTGGTGGGTCGTATCAGTCAACCTCTCGGGTTCAGTCTTTGTGTTGATCATTCATCAAAGTTCAAATTCCAATTACCAATTCGGCCCTCGAGCCACCCAATTTCCAAATTTCCAATTTCGACCTCTGGGTCAACCAATTTTCAAATTCGATCTTCGGGTCACTTAATTTCCAATTTCGACCTTCGGGCCAAGCAATTTCCAATTTCGACCTTCGGGTCAATCAATTTCCCAATTTCCAATTTCCAATTTTTAAATTCCAAATTTCCAATTTCGACTTTTGGGTCAACCAATTTTGACCTTCGAGTCAATCAATTTCCAGTTTCCAAATATCAATTTCCAAATTTCCAATTTCAAATTCCAAATTTCAAAATTTCAAATTTTCCAAATTCCAATTTCATACCAATTCCAATCATTTCCTCTTGCGAGAGACCCTTTGTACAGGGAGAGTTCAAGGGAGCTCGTTCTTTTCGCATGCTATCCTTTGTTCACCTAGCCCCTTTTCAGGGAGAGTTTGAAGGGACTCGTGTCTATGTGAACCGTTTGCAAAACAAATTTCCAATTTCATACAAGGAACCCTTAATTCAGGGAGAGCTTCGACGGAAGCTCGCTTTTCTTGTGACCGCAATTTCAAACTAGGCCATTTCATCATGAAGGACCCTCTTCTCAGGGAGAGTGTGATGGACTCGTTCCTTCATGACCAATTCACCGACCTCATCATTACCGGCCCCCTTTCCATAAGAGAAGCCTAATGTTAGGAAGTTTTGACGAAAGCTTAATTTCTCTTCGAAAGTTCGTTTTGCAAACACCTCCTCTTCAGGGAAGAGAGGAGTAATTCCTATTTCCAATTTCTGAATCTTCTCCTTTGGGGAAAGGAGAAGAAAATTTTTGTCATGGGTGCGTTGCGTTGTGCTTCAGATGCTTGCTCTCACCAAGGATTTCAAGAACATTTTGCCAATTTGTCATTAAATATTTGTTGATTTCAAAATTTTTATTGTACAAAAACATTACTTCAGAATACCTTCAGTATTACTTTCGAAAGGACAAAGCTTTCGCGAAGAAGGATTCAAAAATTCAAAAAATTTCTATTGGCCAACCAAAAGGATGAAGAATAAATCCCCGATATGGCCAGCAAAGGAAATTCAATATTGTTGCAAAGCCATAAGTGATCGGTATTGATCGCAGTCAATGGCACATTTTTAAAGATCATTCTTGGAAAATAAAGCAGTCGAAATATCCTGGGTGATACAGAAAAATCCATTCAATCCCTATATCTCCTCAATCACCTAAAGCTGCAATTAAATATCTGCAAAAGGGATCTCTCAATTGTCATCAAGATGAAGGCAAATTAGGCGAGTAGACCCCCGGGGCCAAAGAAGATTCGAATCATCTCCAAGATGACGGAGTTTGTGACAAATCCTTCCAGGGAAAGTTCAGAGCACCGTCAAGATGAAGGCGACTGCGATGGGCCTCCCGACAAACCCTATAGGATATTTAATTTCTGCTATCATCAAGAGATTTCCAACCAAAGAGCCAATAACCGTCAATATAATCCCTGAGAGAAAAGAAGGATCGGAGCATCTCTAAGATGAAGGAGTTTGTGACGTACCCTTCTAAAAAAAAAGAGAGAGAGAAAAGTCAGGACATCTCCAAAATGAAGGATGATGTAATAAAATCCCCAAAAGCCTAAGAGAGCTCTAATTCTGTCAAAAAAAAAAAAGTGGGCAGAAAGATCATCATGAGAAAAGAATCCCAGGATATCAGACTGCCGAATCTGTCAAGAATCTTCTTTAAAATTTGTGAAATTCTATTATCAATATTCCTTCACCAATTGCTTTCACAATATCAAGAATACTCTCTTTTCTGTTCATATCAAGGAAATTGATAGCCTCATATCAAAGAAATTTGAATTCGAATCTGGATTCTACGAAGTTACGCCCAGTCAGAGGTAATACTTCAGGAAGAAAAGAGGGAATATTTTCAAAACAATGTGCATCATTTTAAATTATTTTGAATCAACAATAATTTTTAATATTTTGACAATATTTTCTAGCTATCATGGCGTGAAACGAGAGCTTGAGGTTCATCTTTGGCGCATCCTGACATCAGTTGTTATCCCTTTTAAGGACTTGATAACGGGAGTTTTCAAGATTCCTTCCCTTCTATTGGTATAATCTGAGCGCATGGGCTCTCAGATTCGCATACTTCCCTGTGTCCCCACTGTCCCACCATAGACAGTCCAATTTCGGCTTGAGGTTAAGCCACAAATCATTTTCTCGCAAAAGGTCATCAATTTCAAAAGTTATTTAGTCTCAGCAATGAGGCACCCAAAATCAAACCCCTTTTCAAGCTTTAGGGACACCAATTTCATCCTTTTGCAAAACCCCTATCGGATTCGTTGTGCGGAAATCCGAAGGTTCCATCATGGTTTCTTCCTTCGAGGAATCCATTTCATTTTCTGCCCAATCAGGATAAGGGTACAAACCTGAGCCTCCTTTGATGAGGTATTTCATTTTCTGCCCAATCAGGATAAGGGTACAAACCTGAGCCTCCTTTTGATGAGGTATTTCATTTCCCCGATCAGGTTAAGGGTTAAACCTAAGCTTCGTTTCTACACAAGGTATTTCCTGTCCCATCCAGGTTAAGGGCAAAACCTAAATCTCACAACTTTTGAAGTAAAATTTTATTCTTCATTCTTCATTTCATATCTACCATTTTCATCAGGGCTAATATTTTCATATCCAGTCAGATCCTTCTAACTGGGGCATTTTTATAGCCCAAATTTGGTGTGTTTTTCTTTGCCACTAAGCTCGTCTTCAAGCCGGCTTAGTAGCAAAGAGGGGCATCTGTAAACACCCCAAATTTTCCACATCCATTCTCAAACAACCCCCCTCGTGCAGTGACAACCTTGTTAGGTCAATGTAGGAGTCAAACCCCGAGTCAATTTCAAAAAATCACCATTTTACCCATTTTCATTAGGAAAATTACCATTTTACCCCTATGTCATCCCGGACCCCAGTCAGTCGGAGTCAACCAAGCTCATTGGTCAGTTCAAGACAGTTAGAATATCAGTCATCTCAAGCTCATCTGATGTCATAATGAATAAATCATTTCCATTTCTGACCATTCCTGCAAAAATGGGATCATTTCTTCAGAAATGAGCTTACTTCTCACTCAAATCCAAGCCAATTGTCTCTGAGTCAGTCATTCATAGTCAGTCATACTCCCCAGAGTCTAACTTGAGCTCACCACGAGTTCGAGTGCTCCAGTTTTAGTTCAAAACCATTTCCAAGTGTCTAGGAGCCCATTTTAGTCCATTTTAGCTCTTTCTGCTGAAATTGAGTTGAGTTCAGTTAATTGAGCTAGTGTTCAAGCTTTGATTTTAGTTCATATCAGTATTACTGACCTTCGTTCTAGCTCAAACCCAGCTCAGGTTCGTAATTCACTTCGCTCCAGTGATCATTCCGTACCATTTCTCTAGAAATGACAACTTTTCTTGAAAATTCAATCGGAAAGGTCAGTTGAGTCAGCATCATTGTCAGCTCATTGGAGTTCTGAAACTCTAAAACTCAACTCAATCCAGCTCATTTCAGTTCAATCCAGCTCGAACCCCAATTTTCAGTGTCACTCTGACCTAGTAGAGTCCCGAAAACCATTTCTTGAGCTATTTTGCAAATTTTATCAATTTTAATGTTTTTTTAAAAACTGATACAAGTGTCAATCGGGGTCTGACATCCAAAATTCTTTATTCAAGGTTAGCATTTCACATAGCATTTCATGTCATTTCTCATCATTTCATATCATTTCTCAGCATTTCATAACATTTCATAACATTTCATTTCATTTTCGAAGTCCAGAACTCCAGTTTTATAAATTTCAATCCAGATCGAGTTTTAAAAGCTTTCAGAAATCAATTTCAAACCCTGGGTTTCCAAAATTAACATTTTTACCCCCAAGAGTCTAAATTTGGAAATATTTTCTCAAGAAAAATAATCCGGATTTATTTCAAACTCAAATTTTTGAATCCTACACTGGATCTGCTTCGCAACGGGGTATTGAACTTCAAAATCCAAGCTCGTTTAAAAAACTGCCAAAAATAACTCATTTTGTTGGAAGCATTTTCTTGAGAAAAACAATCTGGATTTCTTTCAAAATTACATTTTCAAATTCTACACTAGATTTGCTTCGCAACGGGGTATTGAACTTCAAAATCTGAGCTTGTTTAAAAAACTGCCAAAAATAGCTCGTTTCGTCTGGAAACTTTCTGAAAAGACTATTTTACCCCTCTAATCTTCATAATGAAATTCAAAATTGAAATTTGGACGCGCTCTGAGATGGCCCATTCATTTACATTTCTGTTTAAAAAAAAAAGGATTTTTTTTTTATTTGTTTGTTTTTGTTTTTATTAATTTTTATTTATTTATTTATTTTATTTTAGAGAGGTGGGACCCACAAGATGGTCACCCAAACCTCCAGCCCCTCTTTTCTTCTTCTTTCCTTTCTTCCCTTTTTCTTTCATTTTCTTCTTTTCCTTTTCTCTTTTCTTTCTTTTTCCCTTCTTCTTCCTCTTTCCTTTTCTTTTTCTTCTTCCCTTCCTTCTTTCCCCTTTCTTCCTTACCTCCTTTCCATCTTTTTCAAAGGAAGAAGGCTACAGCCAATTCACGTAGGCTGTTTCATGAAACAATATTAGAAACTTAGGTTTTGATTTTTATCAAAACCTAAGTTGTCATAAGGAGGAAAGAGATCCATACGGCGGGCCAACTCTCTCTCTCTCTCTCTCTTTCTCTCTCTCTCTCTCTCTTTCTCTCCCTCCTCATCAAGGTTATCTCTCCATGAAAACTTAGGAAAATCATTTTTTTTTCCTAAGTTTTCAACCAAAAGGGTCATACGGCTGGGCACTTTTGGCTTCTCCAGCCCATTGACGCCCTTTGGTTTTCTCTTGCCTCTTCCTTTGCTGCTACAACACCAATACCTTCATCATCCTCCCTTTGTAGCAGCTGCAGCCACAACGCAAGACCACTTCTAGCCGATCTGTCTACGTTGAAGCAGCCTCCAGTCGGCAGCAACCAACTCCATTCCAGCCACCATCATCCTCCTTCTTTGGTGCAGCTGCAAGACACCTCCTTCAGCCTTTCACTTTGGCAACACCACTTCAACACCTTGCAGCCATCTCAAATCGATTCCCAGCAGCAACAAGACAGCCTTCTCCATTTGCTGCAGCAAGACCCCAAGGTGAGTGTTTACCCTTTTCATTAGTCCTTGTTAAAGCTCTATGATATTCACTCTTGTCGCCTCTTGATATGGGTTTTTAAATCTCATTTTCGTAATAGGAAATATTGAATCAGACCAAGGATTAGATCTACAGCTACATGAAAGTTTTTTTTTTTTTTTGCCATGGTTTTAAATTAATAACTGTAGAAAGATTATAATCTTATGTATGGGGACTAAACGAGTGATGAGGTTCATCCATTCGATGGATCGAACCTCTCACTTCGAGAGTCAAAAGAAAAAAAAAAAAAAGAAGAGAGTTCATATCTCCCTTTTCTTTCTCGTTTTAAGTTTTATTTTTATATTGTTTATTTGTTTTAAACATTATAGTTAGTTCATTTCATAGAAATAGCATGTCCAATTCATGATTGTTGTTATTTGTCCATTTGTTAATAAATTCTTGATTTGTATATGATAGTCTAGTTATCATTGTATGTTCAGTTTTTGTAACGCCCCGGATTTCCAAAACAAAGCTAAGTTAAAATTTTCATGAATTTCTTTTTTTTTTCTTTGCAGCGGAACTTAGAAAAGCTTTTAGCAGCGGAATCAGACGATAATGAGTCGTCAGTTTTAGAAAACTCCGAGCACGTTGCAGGTATGTGGCCAAGCAACTCATTGACCACCAAAGTGTTCCATTTTATCGAAAACATATGTTTATTACAACACTACTGCTTAGGAAAGCAGTGTAGGTTCAATAAAAAAGGAAGCAGTACAACTCTGTCTAGAGAAACTCTGGAACTTGATGCCGCCTTGCTCCGCATATCGCCACGCAGGTCCAACACCTAAAATCCCCATAAAACGGGGTCAGAACCACTGATGGTCTGGTAAGCATGCAATCATGTAACCATTCAACTCAAGCACGATAATGACTACTCAGGGTCGCAATGCGCAATAACGACGCTCAAGCCTACAAGACTTAGCGTATATCGCAGGAGCCTCCTCAGGGCTATGAGTTGAACATCCGCTCGAGTCTTCATGACTTAGAGCAAGCCTTTTCAGGGCTGTGATTTGAATAGCCGCATAAGTCTCCACGACTTAGCCATGACCTCTTCCGGGTCTCAAAGTGATGTCTAGCTCAAGTCTTCATACTTGGCACATCCGTATCCCACGCATCTAAGGACAACTCCTCGAGTTTCGCTTAGTCGTGCGGATACAACACGGGTCTTTGCCCAGTCGGTCCAGTAGTATACCGAACATGACACCTTCACAAAGGTTATGCAGGACTGACTCAATACGTCATCCACTCATACATTCAAAGCATCGCTGTACCTAGAACTAATGCATTGTTTGATAATTAACCGCTCCCGCCTTTGGTACGCAGGTAGAGCTATTGTCCGGGCATCAACGCGACGTTCTGGGGGTTGATTATTCTATGTATTTTAGATACCCCAGAGGCCTGTTGACCCTATCCATAGTAGGGCAGTGTGTTTCAACTGGGAGAATCCTACTAGGCCCATATTCGGATGCATCCTCTACTTGCAGTAGTTGGGTTCAATCCTTAGATCTTAAGGATAACCACGACCCCAAAACCCATGAGTGACTGAGGCCATCGTGGACTTTATCAGGTCCAAAGTAAAATACATGTCACTCAAGGCTGTACCATCACTGTCATTCCACAGTGAGCATAATTCCTGAAGGGGTCTGCCAGTCTTACAATTACTTGGACAGAATCTGCATGCCATTTAGGCAGCCCGTGCTTTCAGCACTACGGGAGTATGTACCCGACCCCATTCAGTCTTCCCCAACACAGTCATTACTGAGGGGGTACCCCTAACACGATCTTCAACCGCGGGGTATGTGCGACCTTAAGTCTTATTCATATGCATGCAGAACACCACTCTTTGGCACTTCGGCCACCACGAGCATCACACCTCTTTGGGTGGAAACAACACACTCTGGCTCTTCGGCCCTTACGAGTCTGGTTGTGTAACCGTTCTCAATGAGCATGCATATGACTCGATCTAAATAGATCGGCTACTCGGCGTATTTTTACGCAACGAGTCCAAACCTAGCCAAGGCGCAACCTCTACTCCGGCTCAGCGGCCCTTACGAGCAAGGTGCCCTTGCAGGCACAAGGATACGAGCCGATCTGGCATCGTTCCATCAACGGACATCATTATGCCGTTCCATTGGATCCGGCAGCTCTTCTGCCAACCATTTCGTCAGCACCTCCCCTGCTCTACCGGCAGTGGTGCGACGAACCCTTCTACGTTGTAGAGGCAAACCATGAACTGGGTAGCACTCTGCTATATGTCAGAGTATCCTGCTACGTTCTTTCTGAGCTATTCTTAGCTTCTTCAGAAATTTCAGCAGCACTTCCTCTCTTTTACGGAAAAAGCGTGCGTTTCTTTTTTCCATTTCAGCGGCATCTCCCCTCTTTGGTAGGAAATCGCCACGCTTAATTCGGGAAATGGATGCGCACCGTTGTGCGTACTTTGCATCCATCAAGGTTGCAGGAACCCTTGGCCATAGCCAGGCCATACGAAATTGACTTAGTCATTACGTAAAGAGCATTTTGCCAAAAACCGAAGCCTTTCCAATAGGGGCTTCATTCGTCAAGCAGAATCTTGAACGAAGAGCGGTCAAGGAATCGCATGGGCGATTTGGAGTTTGATCTCCATTTGAACGCTCATTTATGCGTTATATATGTAGTATAAGCAGAAGCCTGTGCTTTATACAGCGGCGGCGTAAAGAAATGCATATACTATTGTTCAGGGTGTGTAACTGAACGAAATATTCTACATATATAACAAAGCAGAAGCCTTGGCATCGTTCGACGCGACGGCGTAAGTAAATACATTGCAGAAAGCAGGAGCCTTGGCATCATACGACGCGACGGCAAAGGTAAATTACATAGCCTGTGCGATATAAGACGCGTCGGCAGAATCAGCAGATATACACCTAGATCCGCATCCAACGATAGTTACGAGGCGAGCGGGTGAACACCGAAGTGTCCTAAAGGGCTCAACCAAGAACTAAAGCGAGATACCATTTTGAAGAACGCAAATACTGCGTGTTTGAACATAGATATATCCGACGATAGTTACGAGACGAGCGGGTGAACACCGAAGTGTCCAAAAGGGGCTCAATCAAGAACTGAAGCAAGATACTACTTCAGAAAGTATATTCTATATACAAACAGTCAAATACTTGAGAGAGATGGATCAACGAAGCGAACTTACTTCAAATCGTGGAAGAAACGGCTCCGGGTTGCTTCTTTGGCTTCGAGCCTTCCTTCGAGAGGTCAAACTAAGTCAGATGAAGCTGACTTAGTTGAGAAAGAGGGAGAGTAGGTCAAGCTACTCAACCTAAGTGGTTTGAACCAAACAGGGTTCGATCCAAGTCAACTGGGTTCAGCAGGTTCAAACTCAGCTCAAGTAGGCTAAGTCTGGGTTCAGAAATCCAAACCGGAATCTGGACCAAAATGGACTTTGACTTTGACTTTAAACCCAACTAGGTTCAAGTCAAGTCAACTAGGTTTGGACTAGGTCAAGTGGGTTCAGACCCAGGTCAGGTGAGCTAGGACCAGGTCAGGCAGGCTCAGACCAGGTCAGGTGGGTTCAGGCCAGGTCAGGTGGGCTCAGACTCACTTGGGCTCACTAGGGGAGGTTTAGGAGAGAGAGAGGAGGCAAGAGAGAGAGGGGGGGTCGAAATTATGAGAAGAGAGAGAGTGGGGAGGGCTATTTATAGCCCAAGCCCACCTCCTCTTGGGAATTTTTATCCCCCTTTTGCCCCTGAGCTTTATTTTAATTCTAGGAGGTTCCTTTTGAGGTGGGGCCCACTAGATATTTCCATAGGATATTTTGTGGGTCCCACAAGATATTTTCTGAGGAATATTTCTGTGGGTCCCACCAATATTTCCGTGGGTCCCGCAAGAATTTCAGGTTTCCGGCGATTTTTTTCCGAAAAATTCTGAGTACGCCATTCTCTTCGTATTGACGTAACTAAGAAAGTTGGCTCGAGGAAATCCTTTGTTTTTGTTTAGTTAAGAGGTTATGGCTTCCAGAGTGTTTGAGCATATATTCGCAAAGCGACGAATATCTCAAGTATAACTGGTTCGTACAAATCGATCTGATTTGTATTTCGGGTTCAGATGTTATTTTTACTTGAAAATGCCTCGTGAATTTCTTCAGAAAGATACTGAAAAATTGCGGGTCTTACATCATTACCCCCTTAAAGGAATTTCGTCCGCGAAATTCAGTTAAGTGTACTAAGTGCGTAACTCGGGATATTTCTCCCATATGTTAGATTCATAATGTTATTCACTTAGTTCAACATCATATTTATTTCAATCATAACCTCATATGATGATTCTCGATCAATTGAGGTATGCTTCTCATATCTGAGTTCAAATTATGCTACAACCACGATAGTTTTGTTGAATCAATGTTCTTCCAACCGGCTATCAATATAGCCATCTTGTGTAACTATTCCATACACATAGATCATTCTTCTAGAGATTAACCATATTGGAATAAGTCCCCTGTCAGACTACCTGGTATTGAAAACGTACCTCCTCACAGGTTCGCCCTCGTCAGACTCACCTGATATTGGATCAGTACACCCTCACAGAATCATACTAGCTAAGCTACTGATTTTGGAACATATACACTCGCACGGAGCTGTATACCCTCACAGGCTCACTCTGGCTAGACGATCTGATCTTGAATATGTAAAACCTCACACGACTCTCTTCTTGGGAACAATTCCTCGATGGTTTATTTTATTAAGTAACTTTTAACGTTCTAATTACGCAAACTTAATTTTTCAATCATGGGGTCTATAGCCATAAATTTTGGGCATAAGCACTTAAGATTTTTATTTGACAAAAATTACTTTACAGAGCAAGGATACATATCTATCCAGATGACCGTACACCAGGTCATAAGCCACTTGTCTCAAGCATTCATTGGATCTTGTCTTTCAATTGCTTCTTACCCAACACAACTCTATCTATCAAGGTATTCAGATTCCTTGATACGATCATTATCCATGAGTTGTTCGGCTGTCACCGCATAGACACGACCTGCCACAGGTTTCTGCTCTATCCTGGGTAGTGGCAGTCGTTGTTGTTGTATTTGTTGAGAGGGTCCTCCAGATCCCATATTTCTTCGTTGAAGATCTGAGGCCTTCTTGCGGCATTCTGTTACACGATGCCCTGGTTTGCCGCAATACAGGCAACCCCCTGTATCGCGAAAACAAACCCCTCCGGGGTGATCTGAGCTACACCTCGGGCATCGAAAATTAGACTGTCGGTAGGGCTGATTGGCTTCTACCATCTGTAATGGCCGCTCGGCCGGTGGAGTAAAGTTGTTCTCCCGAAAATCCCTTTTATAAAAAGTTGGTCGTGATTCTTGGCCACCGGGGAACGTCCTCTTGTTGTTCCCATTACTTGCTACCGGTCGCTTTACTACGACCCCTTTGCATCGCTCCCAGTCTGCACTAATCTTTGAAGTTGCTGCCATAGCGGCTTGAAATGTTTGGGGCATGCTAGTTATGACTCGAGATCGTAGCCCTTCCCGAAATCCATTGATATATTTATCGGCCCTCTCTTGGTCAGTATCGAATAACCGAGAGCAGTACTGCTCAAGGTTCTGAAACTTGGTAGTATAGTCGATAAGACTCATACCACCCTGCTCTAGTTCCAGAAACTCCATCTTTTTCTTATTTCTGGAGTGCAACGGGAAGTAGTTATCCAAGAAAGTTCTCTGAAAGTCAGTCCAAGGAATGACTTCGACTTGTAAGAACTGGATAAGCTTAGTGGTATCCCACCACTTTCGTGCATTATCCTTCAGCCTATATGTGCCGAAGTTAGTCTTTCTATCCTCTGGTACTCCCAATACCAGGAATGCCCGCTCTGTTTCCTCGATCCAGCTTTCTGCAAGCTCTAGATCGGCACTGCCAACGAAAACAGGTGGGTCGAGTTTGAGGAACCTTTCATATGTTATTCCTCCAAGGTTCTCATTGCGAGGTGGGGCTGGTGCTTGCCTTGATTCACGAATGGCAGACACAAGCCTGTTGAGTGTCTCCAGCAGGAAGCCCTGCGTATGGGACTCCTCGCTCGGCATGGTTCTCCTCGTCCTAGGAGCCATTTTATCTATTCACACAAATACACCCAAATTAGAGAAAGTATAAGATTTATACTTACAGTGCGATACCGCAAACATGACGGATCTTGAACCAGGTTTCTCAGACTCATGCTCTGATACCAATTCTGTAACGCCCCGGATTTCCAAAACAAAGCTAAGTTAAAATTTTCATGAATTTCTTTTTTTTTTCTTTGCAGCGGAACTTAGAAAAGCTTTTAGCAGCGGAATCAGACGATAATGAGTCGTCAGTTTTAGAAAACTCCGAGCACGTTGCAGGTATGTGGCCAAGCAACTCATTGACCACCAAAGTGTTCTATTTTATCGAAAACATATGTTTATTACAACACTACTGCTTAGGAAAGCAGTGTAGGTTCAATAAAAAAGGAAGCAGTACAACTCTGTCTAGAGAAACCCTGGAACTTGATGCCGCCTTGCTCCGCATATCGCCACGCAGGTCCAACACCTGAAATCCCCATAAAACGGGGTCAGAACCACTGATGGTCTGGTAAGCATGCAATCATGTAACCATTCAACTCAAGCACGATAATGACTACTCAGGGTCGTAATGCGCAATAACGACGCTCAAGCCTACAAGACTTAGCGTATATCGCAGGAGCCTCCTCAGGGCTATGAGTTGAACATCCGCTCGAGTCTTCATGACTTAGAGCAAGCCTTTTCAGGGCTGTGATTTGAATAGCCGCATAAGTCTCCACGACTTAGCCATGACCTCTTCCGGGTCTCAAAGTGATGTCTAGCTCAAGTCTTCATACTTGGCACATCCGTATCCCACGCATCTAAGGACAACTCCTCGAGTTTCGCTTAGTCGTGCGGATACAACACGGGTCTTTGCCCAGTCGGTCCAGTAGTATACCGAACATGACACCTTCACAAAGGTTATGCAGGACGGACTCAATACGTCATCCACTCATACATTCAAAGCATCGCTGTACCTAGAACTAATGCATTGTTTGATAATTAACCGCTCCCGCCTTTGGTACGCAGGTAGAGCTATTGTCCGGGCATCAACGCGACGTTCTGGGGGTTGATTATTCTATGTATTTTAGATACCCCAGAGGCCTGTTGACCCTATCCATAGTAGGGCAGTGTGTTTCAACTGGGAGAATCCTACTAGGCCCATATTCGGATGCATCCTCTACTTGCAGTAGTTGGGTTCAATCCTTAGATCTTAAGGATAACCACGACCCCAAAACCCATGAGTGACTGAGGCCATCGTGGACTTTATCAGGTCCAAAGTAAAATACATGTCACTCAAGGCTGTACCATCACTGTCATTCCACAGTGAGCATAATTCCTGAAGGGGTCTGCCAGTCTTACAATTACTTGGACAGAATCTGCATGCCATTTAGGCAGCCCGTGCTTTCAGCACTACGGGAGTATGTACCCGACCCCATTCAGTCTTCCCCAACACAGTCATTACTGAGGGGGTACCCCTAACACGATCTTCAACCGCGGGGTATGTGCGACCTTAAGTCTTATTCATATGCATGCAGAACACCGCTCTTTGGCACTTTGGCCACCACGAGCATCACACCTCTTTGGGTGGAAACAACACACTCTGGCTCTTCGGCCCTTACGAGTCTGGTTGTGTAACCGTTCTCAATGAGCATGCATATGACTTGATCTAAATAGATCGGCTACTCGGCGTATTTTTACGCAACGAGTCCAAACCTAGCCAAGGCGCAACCTCTACTCCGGCTCAGCGGCCCTTACGAGCAAGGTGCCCTTGCAGGCACAAGGATACGAGCCGATCTGGCATCGTTCCATCAACGGACATCATTATGCCGTTCCATTGGTTCCGGCAGCTCTTCTGCCAACCATTTCGTCAGCACCTCCCCTGCTCTACAGGCAGTGGTGCGACGAACCCTTCTACGTTGTAGAGGCAAACCATGAACTGGGTAGCACTCTGCTATATGTCAGAGTATCCAGCTACGTTCTTTCTGAGCTATTCTTAGCTTCTTCAGAAATTTCAGCAGCACTTCCTCTCTTTTACGGAGAAAGCGTGCGTTTCTTTTATCCATTTCAGCGGCATCTCCCCTCTTTGGTAGGAAATCGCCATGCTTAATTCGGGAAATGGATGCGCACCATTGTGCGTACTTTGCATCCATCAAGGTTGCAGGAACCCTTGGCCATAGCCAGGCCATACAAAATTGACTTAGTCATTACGTAAAGAGCATTTTGCCAAAAACCGAAGCCTTTCCAATAGGGGCTTCATTCGTCAAGCAGAATCTTGAACGAGGAGCGGTCAAGGAATCGCATGGGCGATTTGGAGTTTGATCTCCATTTGAACGCTCATTTATGCGCTATATATGTAGTATAAGCAGAAGCCTGTGCTTTATACAGCGGCGGCGTAAAGAAATGCATATACTATTGTTCAGGGTGTGTAACTGAACGAAATATTCTACATATATAACAAAGCAGAAGCCTTGGCATCGTTCGACGCGACAGCGTAAGTAAATACATTGCAGAAAGCAGGAGCCTTGGCATCATACGACGCGACGGCAAAGGTAAATTACATAGCCTGTGCGATATAAGACGCGTCGGCAGAATCAGCAGATATACACCTAGATCCGCATCCAACGATAGTTACGAGGCGAGCGGGTGAACACCGAAGTGTCCTAAAGGGCTCAACCAAGAACTAAAGCGAGATACCATTTTGAAGAACGCAAATACTGCGTGTTTGAACATAGATATATCCGACGATAGTTACGAGACGAGCGGGTGAACACCGAAGTGTCCAAAAAGGGCTCAATCAAGAACTAAAGCAAGATACTACTTCAGAAAGTATATTCTATATACAAACAGTCAAATACTTGAGAGAGATGGATCAACGAAGCGAACTTACTTCAAATCGTGGAAGAAACGGCTCCGGGTTGCTTCTTTGGCTTCGAGCCTTCCTTCGAGAGGTCAGACTAAGTCAGATGAAGCTGACTTAGTTGAGAAAGAGGGAGAGTAGGTCAAGCTACTCAACCTAAGTGGTTTGAACCAAACAGGGTTCGATCCAAGTCAACTGGGTTCAGCAGGTTCGAACTCAGCTCAAGTAGGCTAAGTCTGGGTTCAGAAATCCAAACCGGAATCTGGACCAAAACGGACTTTGACTTTGACTTTAAACCCAACTAGGTTCAAGTCAAGTCAACTAGGTTTGGACTAGGTCAAGTGGGTTTAGACCCAGGTCAGGTGAGCTAGGACCAGGTCAGGCAGGCTCAGACCAGGTCAGGTGGGTTCAGGCCAGGTCAGGTGGGCTCAGACTCACTTGGGCTCACTAGGGGAGGTTTAGGAGAGAGAGAGGAGGCAAGAGAGAGAGGGGGGGTCGAAATTATGAGAAGAGAGAGAGTGGGGAGGGCTATTTATAGCCCAAGCCCACCTCCTCTTGGGAATTTTTATCCCCCTTTTGCCCCTGAGCTTTATTTTAATTCCAGGAGGTTTCTTTTGAGGTGGGGCCCACTAGATATTTCCATAGGATATTTTGTGGGTCCCACAAGATATTTTCTGAGGAATATTTCTGTGGGTCCCACCAATATTTCCGTGAGTCCCGCAAGAATTTCGGGTTTCCGGCGATTTTTTTCCGAAAAATTCTGAGTACGCCATTCTCTTCGTATTGACGTAACTAAGAAAGTTGGCTCGAGGAAATCCTTTGTTTTTGTTTAGTTAAGAGGTTATGGCTTCCAGAGTGTTTGAGCATATATTCGCAAAGCGACGAATATCTCAAGTATAACTAGTTCGTACAAATCGATCTGATTTGTATTTCGGGTTCAGATGTTATTTTTACTTGAAAATGCCTCGTGAATTTCTTCAGAAAGATACTGAAAAATTGCGGGTCTTACAGTTTTCGTCAATAAATTCTGTATATTTCAGAGTAATTAGGTTCATATGTATTTGTCTCACTGTCAAAAATTTGATTCAATCCGAGTTTCGGAACCCCTCTAAATAAATCAAACCCTAAATCGGGTTTTCTGTCATCCAGAAATTTCAATTTCTGCCTTAGCAGAAAAGAACCTACGATACCACCCTTGTGGGAGATCCGAATCGTCCTCCAAAAATCATAGTGGATTCATAATTAAATCTACTTGTGATATGGAAATTTTTATGTTTTTCCAAGCAGTTTTGCCCTCTTACAAAAATTGGATTTCCCAGACCCCTGGGAAAATCTCGATTTTCCTTTGTCAGGGTATAGACAGACCCTAATGCATCAAGTCCGCCAAATCTGTAACCTGTTTGCAAAAACTTTCAACATGAAAGTTGTTCCTAACATAATTTCCTATCATTTACCAAAATTTGGGAATTTTTGGATCTGTTTCATTATTTTTCCCGGATTTTCTCTTTCTGTCTAACAGATTCCAATGTCCAGAAATTCCAGAGATTTAGGTCTCTGATAACAGTGTGGCCTTTTCCAAACTGTAACCCTAATCCAAATGGTGTCAAAATATCAAATCTTCTTCTGTTTGCAGGGACATTGTCCCACAATTTCAGCCATTTTCCCATCTGTCTGCCATTTTTCCCACATTTTCTACCGAAACCTGTCTGTTTCCTTGATTTACTAGAGTCGCCGGATTCCGATCCGACTTGCTGGAGTGGTACAGCTCCGACCATAGGTCAAAACCAGAAAGTGTAAAAAATCAAAAATCCTTGAATTAGTGTCCTCTGTCACCCCATGAAATTTGGGAAATTTTTATGGAAATTTGATATCCTAAATCCCCTTTATAATCAATATTTTAGGCAAAAATCACAAAATTTATTGTTTTTATTTGAATTTCCATATTTAAAAATACAAAAAAATTATATTTTAGAGATCCATTATGTTTCTAGGGTTATTTTAGTTGTCCATGCCAAATTTGGTTTAATTACAAGTTCATTTGCTCCATGTGTTAGTTTATCTTTAAATTCAGAAGCGAAAATCGAGTTAAATTCGATATTTTATGATATTTTCGCCATGTTAGGGTTTGTATCATGTACATAAGCATGTAGAATCATATTAGGGTTAATTTTAATCTCATTTGCATTTCATATTTTTCAATTTTGCAAAATTTATTTCAGAAAACCCTGGTTTCAAGGCCATAGTCTTGTTATCAGGGGTATTTTGGTCATTTTGACCTAAATTTCGAAATTTCAATTTCTAATTCTCCAAAATTTCATGCATATCATCATATTTTATCATATTATGTTTGATTTATTTCATTTGATTTTCAAAATTCTAAAATTTACAAAAATTCTTTCATAAAACCCTGATTTCAAGGTCATCAGGGGTATTTTGGTCATTTTGAACCCCAATTTCGAATTTTCAAGTTTATTTTCAAAATTTATTCATTATTTATTATGTTTATATCAAAGGGAGGTATGAATTTGGGTTTATATCTGAATAATATCCGATAATTTCTCATATTTTTGGATAAATTCAGAATAACCTACATTTTTGTGCTAACCTTGTTTTCTAGTTTTGCAGGAACATTCAAGAAGAAGACTTAGATTTTATTTTTTTATTTCAATTCAATGGAACCTCAAATGTAATAATTTGGAATAAGAGTTACTTTTCTGCTTAAAATAGGGCTGCATTGCATATAGTTTAATTTATGTAAATTTCGATATTTGATGTATGATTCATGTGCATTTATTTCAAATCCACTATGGTTTACACGAATGGCACGTGCACAAGCTTTTATGGAGTAAATAAACTCGGTGGGATTCGTATTTATGTCCATAGTCAGAATACGAAGAAAGCCAAGATTTATGATCTTTATATCAGCCACATTCAGCCTACACTCTTAGGCTAACTTCAAAAATGCACTGCATTTCTCAAAGTTTCAAAAGGATTTCCCAATTCCTCAATGAAATTCCCTTTTCAAATTCATATTCATTCATTCATATCATTCAAATTGCATTATTTTCAAACTCATTTTCCAATTTCAATTTCAGAAAATTCAATTTTCTCAAGAATTTCCAAGTCTTTCTCAGGATCTGATTTTCTCAAAATCCTAAGTTTTCAAATGACATTTCAAAGCATTTCCCAAGTTCAAATCAAGATTTTCCTATGTTTTTTCAAATTCTCAAATTTCAAAATCCCAAGTTTTTAGAAATCGATTTTCTCATATTTTCCAGTTTTCCTGAGAATTCATTTTCCATTTCAAAAGTCATTTTCCAATAAATTTCTTAGATTTTCTCAAGATTCTCAAATCCATTTTCTCATAAAAGCAATTCCAAGTTTCCAATCTCAAAACCAATTTTCTCAGTTTTTCAAGCTTTCCTGAGAAATCACTTTTCAATGCAAATTTCTGATTTCCAATGAAATTCAATGATTTTCCCAAAAACTCCAATTTCAAGCACTTTTCCAATCATTTTTCCAAATGCATTTCAATTTTCCAAAGCAAACATCATAGTTTCTCAAACTTGCATTTTTTTAAAAATTTCATAGCACAAGCCTGATTCTTTGTGCATTCTAGGAAAAATAGAGCATAATTTAGCTATTTGAGTCAAATTAAAGCACGTAATTGATCCTTGGTTCAATTACCCCTGGTAAAGGCGTCAGGAACGGTTGAACCTCGTACCGACAGGCGGATCCCATTCCACGGAATTTTCCCGCAAATTTTAAAAACGGAGGCAAGTAAATTTTCAAAATCATTTTCAAAACTTTGGTCGAGTTTGACTCGCAAATTCGTTTCTCTCTCGCAAGGGAGGGGAAAAATTTTGTGATGATAACAGGACCCGAAAACAAGGACATTGCCAAACCGAGCAGGACAACTCTATGGAGTTCTACATTTAATTGGGAGCGTAACATCATCTGGGGAAATACCACCTGGATGGGACACAGGAGTGTCGCAAGTCCATTCGGTCATACCGAATCAATCATTATGTGTGCTTTGACGTACATATGCATATATATATATATATATATATATATATATATATATATATATATATATATATATATATATATATATATTCACAAGGTTCAATTCCACTTAAAGACATGTCCTCATATGTACGTATGTAAATGCACAAGTATACATATGTATATATATATATTCGTACTAAAATACATATATATACTTACACCCATACTCATATATATATATATATATATATCGTACTCTTTGAAACCCAAGGCATATACAATTATGCCAAAACCCTAACCGAAATACATGGAGGGTGCGGGGCAAGGCAATTACTAGTTGAACCGAATATGGTTCAACTTGAAGTAGTCGCAGACTGGTTTTTCATAGGAAGATATTGACGACCATCATTGTAACGCCCCGGATTTCCAAAACAAAGCTAAGTTAAAATTTTCATGAATTTTTTTTTTTTTGCAGCGGAACTTACAAAAGCTTTTAGCAGCGGAATCAGACGATAATGAGTCGTCAGTTTTAGAAAACTCCGAGCACGTTGCAGGTATGTGGCCAAGCAACTCATTGACCACCAAAGTGTTCCATTTTATCGAAAACATATGTTTATTACAACACTACTGCTTAGAAAAGCAGTATAGGTTCAATAAAAGGAAGCAGTACAACTCTGTCTAGAGAAACCCTGGAACTTGATGCCGCCTTGCTCCGCATATCGCCACGCAGGTCCAACACCTGAAATCCCCATAAAACGGGGTCAGAACCACTGATGGTCTGGTAAGCATGCAATCATGTAACCATTCAACTCAAGCACGATAATGACTACTCAGGGTCGCAATGCGCAATAACGACACTCAAGCCTACAAGACTTAGCGTATATCGCAGGAGCCTCCTCAGGGCTATGAGTTGAACATCCGCTCGAGTCTTCATGACTTAGAGCAAGCCTTTTCAGGGCTGTGATTTGAATAGCCGCATAAGTCTCCACGACTTAGCCATGACCTCTTCCGGGTCTCAAAGTGATGTCTAGCTCAAGTCTTCATACTTGGCACATCCGTATCCCACGCATCTAAGGACAACTCCTCGAGTTTCGCTTAGTCGTGCGGATACAACACGGGTCTTTGCCCAGTCGGTCCAGTAGTATACCGAACATGACACCTTCACAAAGGTTATGCAGGACTGACTCAATACGTCATCCACTCATACGTTCAAAGCATCGCTGTACCTAGAACTAATGCATTGTTTGATAATTAACCGCTCCCGCCTTTGGTACGCAGGTAGAGCTATTGTCCGGGCATCAACGCGACGTTCTGGGGGTTGATTATTCTATGTATTTTAGATACCTCCCCTGCTCTACCGGCAGCTCTTCTGCCAACCATTTCGTCAGCACCTCCCCTGCTCTACCGGCAGTGGTGCGACGAACCCTTCTACGTTGTAGGGGGCAAACCATGAACTGGGTAGCACTCTGCTATATGTCAGAGTATCCTGCTACGTTCTTTCTAAGCTATTCTTAGCTTCTTCAGAAATTTCAGCAGCACTTCCTCTCTTTTACGGAGAAAGCGTGCGTTTCTTTTATCCATTTCAGCGGCATCTCCCCTCTTTGGTAGGAAATCGCCACGCTTAATTCGGGAAATGGATGCGCACCGTTGTGCGTACTTTGCATCCATCAAGGTTGAAGGAACCCTGGGCCATAGCCAGGCCATACGTATTTGACTTAGTCTTTACGTAAAGAGCATTTTGCCAAAAAGCGAAGCCTTTCCAATAGGGGCTTCATTCGTCAAGCAGAATCTTGAACGAGGAGCGGTCAAGGAATCACATTGGCGATTTGGAGTTTGATCTCCATTTGAACGCTCATTTATGCGCTATATATGTAGTATAAGCAGAAGCCTGTGCTTTATACAGCGGCGGTGTAAAGAAATGCATATACTATTGTTCAGGGTGTGTAACTGAACGAAATATTCTACATATATAACAAAGCAGAAGCCTTGGCATCGTTCGACGCGACGGCGTAAGTAAATACATTGCAGAAAGCAGGAGCCTTGGCATCGTTCGATGCGACGGCGTAAGTAAATGCATATTCGGAAGTGCAGTAATCGGAAGTGCAGAAAACAGGGAGCCTTGGCATCATACGACGCGACGGCAAAGGTAAATTACATAGCCTGTGCGATATAAGACGCGTCGGCAAAATCAGCAGATATACACCTAGATCCGTATCCAACGATAGTTACGAGGCGAGCGGGTGAACACCGAAGTGTCCTAAAGGGCTCAACCAAGAACTAAAGCGAGATACCATTTTGAAGAACGCATATACTGCGTATTTGAACATAGATATATCCGACGATAGTTACGAGACGAGCGGGTGAACACCGAAGTGTCCAAAAAGGGCTCAATCAAGAACTAAAGCAAGATACTACTTCAGAAAGTATATTCTATATACAAACAATCAAATACTTGAGAGAGATGGATCAACGAAGCGAACTTACTTCAAATCGTGGAAGAAACGGCTCCGGGTTGCTTCTTTGGCTTCGAGCCTTCCTTCGAGAGGTCAGACTAAGTCAGATGAAGCTGACTTAATTGAGAAAGAGGTAGAGCAGGTCAAGCTACTCAACCTAAGTGGTTTGAACCAAACAGGGTTCGATCCAAGTCAACTGGGTTCAGTAGGTTCGAACTCAGCTCAAGTAGGCTAAGTCTGGGTTCAGAAATCCAAACCGGAATCTGGACCAAAAAGGACTTTGACTTTGACTTTAAACCCAACTAGGTTCAAGTCAAGTCAACTGGGTTTGGACCAGGTCAAGTGGGTTCAGACCCAGGTCAGGCAGGCTCAGACCAGGTCAGGTGGGCTAGGCTAGGTAGGGGAGGTTTAGGAGAGAGAGAGAGAAGGCAAGAGAGAGAGGGGGGGTCGAAATTATGAGAAGAGAGAGAGTGGGGAGGGCTATTTATAGCCCAAGCCCACCTCCTCTTGGGTTTTCCCATGCCCCTTTTACCCCTTGGCTTCTTTTAAATTCCTGGAGGTTCCTTTTGAGGTGGGGCCCACAAGATATTTTCATAGGATATTTTGTGGATCCCACAAGATATTTTCTGAGGAATATTTCTGTGGGTCCCACCAATATTTCTGTGGGTCCTGCAAGAATTTCGGGTTTCCGGCGATTTTTTCCGAAAAAATCTGAGTACGCCATTCCCTTCTTATTGACGTAACTAAGAAAGTTGGCTCGCAGGAATCCTTTGATTTCATTCAGGTAGGAAGTTATGGCTTCCAGAGTGTTTGAGCATATATTCGCGATTCGACGAATATCCTAAGTATAACTGGCTCGCCGGAATTGATTTGTTTCGCATTCTGAGAAGAAATGCTATTTTTACCGGTAAATGCCTCATGAATTTTATTCAGATATTTTCTAAAAAATTGTGGGTCTTACATCATTACCCCCTTAAAGGAATTTCGTCCGCGAAATTCAACTAAGAGTACAAGGTGAAGAGTTCAGGATATTTATCCCGCATATCCGATTCGGGTTCCCAAGTGCAATCATCGATTCCATGATGCTGCCACCTCACTTTAACAAGTGGAATGACCTTCGTTCTTAGCACTTGCTCCCGTCGATCAATGATCTCCACTGGCCTTTCTTCTACCGTCATATCTTCTCGGATGTCAATGTCTTCATGTTGAATGACGTGAGAAGGATCATGAACGTACTTTCTAAGCATTGATACGTGAAATACATCATGTATTTGCGCGTATTGTGGTGGCAATGCTACTCGGTAGGCAGTCTCTCCGATTCGGCTCAAAACTTCGAAGGGACCAACGAATCTGGGGCTGAGCTTCCCCTTCTTTCCAAAACGAAACACACTCTTGGTTGGAGAGACCTTGATAAAAACCTTATCTCCAACCGCAAAAGTGAGTTCCCTACGCCGCTGATCGGCGTAGCTCTTCTGTCGACTCTGAGCAGTCAGTAGCTTCTTTCTGATTATGTGGACTTGCTCAGTATAATGCTGCAACACAATGGGCGAGTCCAAGGTTCGCTCACCCACTTCACCCCAATGGATTGGTGATCTACAGGGTCGTCCATACAAGGCTTCATACGGCGCCATCCCAAGGCTAGCGTGGTGGCTATTATTATAAGCAAATTCAGCCAACGCTAGGTGGGAATCCCAATTACCTTTCCATTCCAGCATACAGGCTCTTAGCATATCTTCAAGAGTCTGTATGGTTCGTTCTGATTGCCCATCTGTTTGAGGATGGAATGCTGTACTGAACTTGAGTTTCGTCCCCAGGGCTCTTTGAAGCTGCTCCCAAAAGTGAGAGGTGAACTTCGGGTCACGATCAGATATGATCGAAATCGACACTCCATGGAGTCTAACGATTTCCCGAATGTAGATCCCTGCCAATCGTTCAGTTGAGTATCGAGTGTTGATTGGCAGGAAGTGAGCAGACTTGGTGAGTCTGTCCACGATCACCCATATTGAGTCATGTTGTCTCTTGGATCGAGGCAATCCAACGATGAAATCCATCGTAATGCCTTCCCATTTCCATTCTGGAATCTCGATCCGTTGCATCTTTCCACCAGGGCGCTGATGTTCGATCTTAACTTGCTGGCAGATCAAACACTTCGAGACAAACGTAGCCACATCACGTTTCATACCCCTCCACCAGTACTTTCTCTGTAAATCTCGGAACATCTTCGTACCTCCAGGGTGAATGGTGTACTTGCTATTATGAGCCTCCTGGAGTACTTTCTGTCTTAGCTCAGGGTTATTTGGAACTCAAATCCTTTCTTCCATCCATATTCCTCCATCTTCTTTCAAATGGAAGAAAGTATCATCTTTTTCAGCACGAGCTTTCAATTCCAAGTACTGGGGATCCTTGAACTGTTTGGCTACGATGCGATCGAGGAACTCAATGTGGATCGTTAAACATGACATTTGGATTCTGCCAGAATCAGCCAAAAATGGCTTCCACTTGACGAAATCCTCCATCAACTTCCATTGTCCGGTTAGGCTGGCCAGAGTGCCAACAGTCTTGCGACTAAGGGCATCTGCTACAACATTCGCCTTTCCAGGGTGATAGGAAAGCGTGAATTCATAGTTTTTGAGGAATTCCAGCCATCGCCGTTGCCGCATATTGAGTTCTTTTTGAGAAAAGAGGTATTTTAGGCTTTTATGGTCCGACATGACCTCAAATTTCTCTCCATATAGGTAGTGTCGCCAGATTTTAAGTGCGAACACTACCGCGGCAAGCTCCAAGTCGTGGGTTGGATAGTTTTTCTCATAGACTCTCAACTGTCGTGACGCATAGGCGATTACTTTGCCATGTTGCATCAACACACAACCCAGACCTGTTCCTGAGGCATCGGTATATGCCACGAAGCCTCCCTGACCAGAAGGTAAGGTAAGGACAGGGGCAGTGGTAAGCCTCTGTTTGAGAACCTCAAAACACTCCTTACACTGGTCAGTCCATTCAAACTTGACTCCCTTTTTCAGTAATTTCGTCATCGGTACTGCGATTCGGGAGAAGTCCTGTATGAACTTCCGATAATATCCGGCAAGTCCAAGGAAGCTACGGACCTCAGTGATATTTTCTGGCTGCTTCCAGTCCATCACAGCTTCCACCTTCGCAGGATCCACTGCGATTCCATCTTTTGAGATCACATGACCAAGGAACATCACTTTATCTAGCCAGAATTCACATTTTGAAAACTTAGCATAGAGTTGGTTATCTTGAAGGGTTTTCAAGACGATTTTCAAGTGCTCCATGTGTTGTTCCTTGTTCTCAGAATATACGAGAATGTCATCAATAAAGACGATGACAAAGCTATCCAAATATGGTCTGAATATCCGGTTCATTAGATCCATAAAGGCAGCAGGCGCATTAGTGAGTCCGAAGGGCATTACTACGAACTCATAATGGCCATATCTCGTTCTGAAGGCGGTCTTAGGTATATCCTCTTCCTTTACTCTGAGCTGATGGTACCCAGACCTGAGATCGATCTTGGAGAACACCCTCGCTGTTCTGAGCTGATCGAATAAGTCCTCAATCTGAGGCAACGGGTACTTATTTTTAACAGTTGCCTGGTTAAGCATCCGATAATCGATGCATAACCGAAGGGATCCATCCTTCTTCTTTACAAATAGTACCGGGGCTCCCCACGGTGACACACTTGGTCGGATGAACCCTTGTTCCATCAGTTCTTCCAACTGACACTTCAACTCACTGAGTTCAGCTGGCGCCATTCGATACGGGGCTTTGGATATCGGCGCTGTTCCAGGTAAGGATTGAATTCCAAATTCAACCTCACGAAGTGGCGGAAGTCCTGGCAATTCCTCAGGAAATACATTGGGAAACTCCCGTACCACTTCCAAACTCTCAAGGGGTTGGTCGTTGGATTTTTCCACCGAGAGACTCAACAGGAAGGCCACACAACCCTTCCTAAGGTATTTTTGTACCTTAAGTGCTGATATGAGCCTTTTCTGTGGAACAGGTTTGGATAACCGGTATTCCATCTTAGGCAATCCGGGTCGAGATAGAATCACTCTGCCCTCGCGGCACAGAATCTTGGCATTATTCTGAGCCAACCAATTCATTCCCAGAATGACATCGTACTGTATCATATCGATCAGGATGGCGTCAGTAGGCAAGTGTTGTCCTGCTATCTCAATATCCAAATTTTTCACACACCGAATACATTTGGTGCGTGAACCCAACGGGTTATACACTTCGATCATTTTATCAATCGGTTGCACCGAAGCGTGGAGTTGTTCGGTGAAATCGTCAGAGATAAACGTATGAGTAGCACCACAATCAAACAAGACGTAAGCTGCATATCCATTAACAGGTACGGTGCCTTCAATCAGGTCACCATTTTCGACTTGTTCAGTCGTTACAGCATATACACGACCTGCAGCAGGCCTTTGTTCTATTCTAGGTGGAGGTCGTTGAAACTGAGAACGTTGTGGTGCAGGTCGAGAGGGTCCGGCAGATCCGACATTACTCCTCTGTTCATCTGCAGCCTTCTTGGCGCAATCCCTTATAAAGTGGCCTATCTTGCCACAATACAAGCACCCACCAATGTCACGAGGACATGGCTTTCCAGGGTGGTTCATACGACACCTTGGGCAGCTGAAGTTGGACTGCTGACCATTCGGAGTTGGGTTTTGTCTTGGCCTCATGACTTGCTGAGTGTTGTTCCCTCCTTGGAACTTCTTCTTTTGAAAGGGTTGTCGTGAACCCTGGCCACTTGGGAACGTCCTTTTACGATTCCCACCATTCACTATGGGCTTCTTTGCTACGATCACTTTAGATCGTGCCCAGTCCTCTTGGATTTTTGAAGCTGCTGCTACCGCAGCCTGAAAAGTCGAAGGCATGCTTGTTATCACTCGAGATCGCAGCCCTTCGCGCAGACCATTCACATATTTGTCGGCCCTTTCTTGGTCTGTTTCGAACAATCGAGAGCAGTAGCGCTCTAGATTCTGAAATTTGGTGGTATAGTCCATTAGACTCATACCGCCCTGTTCCAACTCCAGAAACTCCATCTTTTTCTTGTTTCTGGAATGCAACGGGAAGTAGTTATCCATAAAAGTCCTCCGAAAGTCAGTCCAAGGAATGACTTCGACTTGTGAGAACTGGATAAGTTTAGTGGTATCCCACCACTTCCGTGTATTGTCTTTCAACCGATACGTGCCAAAGTTGGTTTTTTTCTCTTCTGGTACTCCCAGTACCGAGAAGGCACGTTCTGTCTCTTCGATCCAACTCTCCGCGAGCTCAGGATCGGCTCTGCCAATGAAAACTGGCGGGTCAAGCTTGAGGAACTTCTCATAAGTCACTCCTCCCAGGTGCTCATTTCGTGGTGCGACTGGTTCTGGCCTCGTTTTACGGATGGCTGTAACCAGGTTGTTGAGTGTCTCCAATAGGAATCCTTGCGTATGGTTCTCCTCGCTTGGTATGGTTCTCCTCGTTGTAGGAGCCATTTATCTATGCACACACAAGCACTTGTTTTTTAATTTCTCAATATATATATGGAAGTAAAAGTTTTATTTACTTAATATACATCACATTTACACAAGCATCGCCTTAAACAAAACGTCATGCCGCACTGGCAGACTTTAGGCGTTGAGAAACTATATACATGAGTCTACTGACTCCAAAGCATCACCAGTCTCTTTAAGACTTGGATTTCTTTGATGATGACGAACTCCAAAAGGTCCATCTATTGCCACATGACCTTGGAGCAGGCACCACTAGCTTTGGCTTGGGCGGCACTTCCGCACTAGCAAGCGAATATTGGGGATATATGAGGGACTCCAGTCCACTTTCCCAGTCAGCAAGATCAAGACTCTGGGAGTCTAGAATAATGATTGGCGAACAGAAAGAATCCCCTCTTTTGTTCCTGCTATTTAAGCTCGGCATATGTGATGCCGGATGGTAGCTTGGCGAGTGATAGACCTCCGCAGGGAAGTTCAAATCAAAATCCCTCAGCCTTGGTAATTCATCAAAAGATGTTAGGGTATGGTTGCTCCCAACACTAGAGTGATGCGGTCCACTGACACGCGAAGTCTCATCCCTGAGACCCTTTGAAGCCCGCCGACCCATATCGGCGGTATATTTCCTTTGGCATTCATTGGCGGAATGCCCATCTTCGCCACAGTATTGGCAGTCTTGGACTTCATACGGGCATATCCACTCATCGTGCATGACCTTGCAGCGATAGCAATATCCACGCGAGTCATGGGTTGCCATCTATACAAAGATGCACCCAGATCAGAACAAAAGTACAAAAACATATACTTACAGTGCGATATCGGGACCATGACGGATCTTGAACCAGGTTTCTCAGACTCATGCTCTGATACCAATTCTGTAACGCCCCGTATTTCCAAAACAAAGATAAGTTAAAATTTTCATGAATTTCTTTTTCTTTTTTTTTTTTTGCAGCGGAACTTACAAAAGCTTTTAGCAGCGGAATCAGACGATAATGAGTCGTCAGTTTTAGAAAACTCCGAGCACGTTGCAGGTATGTGGCCAAGCAATTCATTGACCACCAAAGTGTTCCATTTTATCGAAAACATATGTTTATTACAACACTACTGCTTAGAAAAGCAGTATAGGTTCAATAAAAGGAAGCAGTATAACTCTGTCTAGAGAAACCCTGAAACTCGATGCCGCCTTGCTCCGCATATCGCCACACAGGTCCAACACCTGAAATCCCCATAAAACGGGGTCAGAACCACTGATGGTCTGGTAAGCATGCAATCATGTAACCATTCAACTCAAGCACGATAATGACTACTCAGGGTCGCAATGCGCAATAACGACGCTCAAGCCTCCAAGACTTAGCGTATATCGCAAGAGCCTCCTCAGGGCTATGAGTTGAACATCCGCTCGAGTCCTCATGACTTAGAGCAAGCCTTTTCAGGGCTGTGATTTGAATAGCCGCATAAGTCTCCACGACATAGCCATGACCTCTTCCGGGTCTCAAAGTGATGTCTAGCTCAAGTCTTCATACTTGGCACATCCGTATCCCACGCATCTAAGGACAACTCCTCGAGCTTCGCTTAGTCGTGCAGATACAACACGGGTCTTTGCCCAGTTGGTCCAGTAGTATACCGAACATGACACCTTCACAAAGGTTATGCAGGACTGACTCAACACGTCATCCACTCATACATTCAAAGCATCGCTGTACCTAGAACTAATGCATTGTTTGATAATTAACCGCTCCCGCCTTTGGTACGCAGGTAGAGCTATTGTCCGGGAAATGGATGCGCACCGTTGTGCGTACTTTGCATCCATCAAGGTTGCAGGAACCCTGGGCCATAGCCAGGCCATACGTATTTGACTTAGTCTTTACGTAAAGAGCATTTTGCCAAAAAGCGAAGCCTTTCCAATAGGGGCTTCATTCGTTAAGCAGAATCTTGAACGAGGAGCGGTCAGGGAATCGCATTGGCGATTTGGAGTTTGATCTCCATTTGAACGCTCATTTATGCGCTATATATGTAGTATAAGCAGAAGCCTGTGCTTTATACAGCGGCGGCGTAAAGAAATGCATATACTATTGTTCAGGGTGTGTAACTGAACGAAATATTCTACATATATAACAAAGCAGAAGCCTTGGCATCGTTCGACGCAACGGCGTAAGTAAATACATTGCAGAAAGCAGGAGCCTTGGCATCGTTCGACGCGACGGCGTAAGTAAATGCATAATCGGAAGTGCAGTAATCGGAAGTGCAGAAAACAGGGAGCCTTGGCATCATACGACGCGACGGCAAAGGTAAATTACATAGCCTGTGCGATATAAGACGCGTCGGCAGAATCAGCAGATATACACCTAGATCCGTATCCAATGATAGTTACGAGGCGAGCGGGTGAACACCGAAGTGTCCTAAAGGGCTCAACCAAGAACTAAAGCGAGATACCATTTTGAAGAACGCATATACTGCGTATTTGAACATAGATATATCCGACGATAGTTACGAGACGAGCGGGTGAACACCGAAGTGTCCAAAAAGGGCTCAATCAAGAACTAAAGCAAGATACTACTTCAGAAAGTATATTCTATATACAAACAATCAAATACTTGAGAGAGATGGATCAACGAAGCGAACTTACTCCAAATCGTGGAAGAAACGACTCCGGGTTGCTTCTTTGGCTTCGAGCCTTCCTTCGAGAGGTCAGACTAAGTCAGATGAAGCTGACTTAGTTGAGAAAGAGGTAGAGCAGGTCAAGCTACTCAACCTAAGTGGTTTGAACCAAACAGGGTTCGATCCAAGTCAACTGGGTTCAGCAGGTTCGAACTCAGCTCAAGTAGGCTAAGTCTGGGTTCAGAAATCCAAACCGGAATCTGGACAAAAAAGGACTTTGACTTTGACTTTAAACCCAACTAGATTCAAGTCAAGTCAACTGGGTTTGGACCAGGTCAAGTGGGTTCAGACCCAGGTCAGGTGGGTTAGGACCAGGTCAGGCAGGCTCAGGCTAAGTCAGGCAGGCTCAGATCAAGTCAGGTGGGCTAGGCTAGGTAGGGGAGGTTTAGGAGAGAGAGAGAGAAGGCAAGAGAGAGAGGGGGGGTCGAAATTATGAGAAGAGAGAGAGTGGGGAGGGCTATTTATAGCCCAAGCCCACCTCCTCTTGGGTTTTCCCATACCCCTTTTACCCCTTGGCTTCTTTTAAATTCCTGGAGGTTCCTTTTGAGGTGGGGCCCACAAGATATTTCCATAGGATATTTTGTGGGTCCCACAAGATATTTTCTGAGGAATATTTCTGTGGGTCCCACCAATATTTCTGTGGGTCCCGCAAGAATTTCGGGTTTCCGGCGATTTTTTCCGAAAAATTCTGAGTACGCCATTCCCTTCGTATTGACGTAACTAAGAAAGTTGGCTCGCAGGAATCCTTTGATTTCATTCAGGTAGGAAGTTATGGCTTCCAGAGTGTTTGAGCATATATTCGCGATTCGACGAATATCCTAAGTATAACTGGCTCGCCGGAATTGATTTGTTTCGCACTCTGAGAAGAAATGCTATTTTTACCGGTAAATGCCTCATGAATTTTATTCAGATATTTTCTGAAAAATTGCGGGTCTTACAATCATGGTGGCTCTACGAGGCTGTGAGTGTACCAAAACAAGGGTCTACACTCTTGCCGCCAACGAGGTTATAACTCAACTGATGGTCTGGCCCTTCGGACCAGACTGTCATGCACGCTAAAGGGTTCTGGTTCGACGCATGGTTCGGACCAGACTAACCCACATATTCGGTTGGGCGAGTTCCTGCCCCTAACAAGGTAAACCTGCGGTTCTAAAGAAAGAAGGCACAAGGGCCGAACAAAAAGGGGAAGGGTCTGGTCCTTCGGACCAAACGGCTACTAAGCAGGGTAGGGTCTGAACTTTTCAGTTCAGACCCGAGCCCAAAGTGGCATAGCCTAGAGGAAAAAGGCCTGGGGCGTTCAGCACAAGCTGGCTGGCACCCGGTCCCAAATAAGTGGAGCCGCAGCTAGCATTAGGGGCTAGCTGGGCTGCCAACGGGTTCAGGTCTCAACCACGGTTCAGATCTGCACCCACAGAAAGCTAACAGGGTGCTAACAAGGTGATAAGGGGTGCACAGCACCCACAGTGTGCATGCCCAGCTCCAGCCAAGTAAAAACTGACTGGGCTAGGTTCGTGCCCAACGCTGGTCAATCGACTATAGGGCAGGTCTGGACCCTCGGTTCAGACCAGCACCCTAACCCACGCCATCTAGCACTATGTGTAGCACGAACATGTAAAGAAATACATTTATAAATGTATAATATATTTATTATTATATATATATATATATTTGAAAACTGCTGCTACTGGGCGCGCGGGCAACCCGCAGAGCGCCAACTCCATTCTAGGAGCGAAATGGATGGACAATGGGGGTCTGGTCCACTGGACCAGACCGAGCCACCCTTGGCAGCGTGAACCAGAGCCCAAAGGCTCGGTTCACAACAGCAGATAGGGTGTGTTGGGCACACCTACAGCAAGCACAACCTGCTCCAGTTCGGGTTCCAAAGGGGAAAACCGAAAGAAATAAAAATGTAAAAATAATGAAAAACAAAAAAAAACAAAGGAAACAATAGGGTAACACATCAACCACCGGTAGCCTAGCCTTCGCACAACTCAAAGAGGGTGATCACATTGTGACCCACGCCCAAGGGCTAGGCTGTAACACCAGTCCCATTGTGCTGGGACTGGGTTTAGCCGAAAACCCAAAAAGAAAGAAAGCACACTGAAAAAAAAAATGAATGGGCTGACAGATTGGGTGTAAGCTGGACGAGCCCAGCTCGATCCAGCACACCCCTATGATGAGAATGCCAAGAAATCAATCAGAAAACAAAAGAAAATGAATGACATGGCATCATTATCATGGAAAAATAAACAACTAACATGCAAAGGAGAAACAAATTGAACAAAAGCAAAGATGCCAATGTAGGAATCGAAAGGAAATCTATTGCAAAAGCATGCAGCACAAAAGCTTGTGAAAAACAATGAAGATTCAATATTTTAAACTACTGTTCTGGCTAAATCCGCCATTTGGACTTGCATGCATTGATGCAAGGCGCCATTGGCTTCATGCCAATCCGTAATCAACGAAGAAGGTGAGTCTTCACCTTAGCTAGTATTGTAGAAGGAGATGGAAGATGTTTGTAAACACCCCAAATTTTTCAAAATCTTTTAAATATTCCCTTTTTGCCCCTGATTCCATTTTCTGGGTAATTGAGTCACTTTTAAATCTAAAATTCATTTTATATCTCAAGTTTTACTGAAATTAAATTCATTTTATTATTTGACTCAATTTTGGATTCGGATCCAGATAAACGATCCAAATCTGAGCTTCGTTTTCCAATGTTTAAAATCAAATTCTCGAAATTTCCAAAATAACTTTTGAAAAGCTCAGATAGTTCGTCCAGTATCCGTTTGGATCCATCAAATTGTATTTCTCGATTCGAGGTTTAAAACTCAAAATCTGGGTCCAAACCCATTTTCTGAAGAAATCAAACCCAAATTTCTTAAGAAAACCCTCTTTTGTAAATATTTCCCAAAAATACAAAAAAATTTAGTTTAAATCCTCATTTTCTCGTAAATTTTAAGGTTTTATTCCAGAAATATCAAAAAAAAAAAACCATTCTTTTGCA
The DNA here is from genome assembly GCF_984573655.1 of Nuphar pumila. Taxonomy (NCBI): domain Eukaryota; kingdom Viridiplantae; phylum Streptophyta; class Magnoliopsida; order Nymphaeales; family Nymphaeaceae; genus Nuphar; species Nuphar pumila. Next base: position 102,662,502 of record NC_143249.1, read on the forward strand.
AAAAACCTTTTTGAAAAACACCCTTTGTTTTTGCAAAAGATTGTTAGGAAGCCCCAATCGGTAAAATCTTAAAAGTAACGGGGGGGTGTGGCAAAATTTCTTTTAGGGTTTTAACGAGGAGGAGAGCGCCTCTCTCCACCTCTCGAAACATCCTGCACCTTCAATCCACTTCTCTTCCACTCTCAAACCCGCCACGGTCGACCCCATGCGCGAAACCCCTTCTCGAAGCCTCCACGAGCCCCACCATGGCCTCCGTCCATCTGCAACAGAAATTTTCCTTCCTCAACCCTTCATCGCCAGAACCTTCTTCTCCATCCTCAACCACCAATCTCCAACGACTTTCATCTCCATCGCCCTTCATCACCAACAAACTCCCTAATCGATGCTTCTTCTCTCCCTATATAAGTAGAGCAAGGGGAGCGAAAACAAGGGAGAAAAAAAAAAGGGGGGGCAGTAGCAAAAAGATATCCGGCTTCGACCCCATTGCCAGGCAATATCCGCCATTAACATCTCCATTCCTCTTCTGTTTCTTACAGCGTAAGGCTATCCAGTAAGTTTCTTTTCTACTATTCTTTTTCTTTTCCTCTCATCATTTTTTTTTTATTCTTTTTTTTTTCTTTCTTTTCCCTTTTCTGTTTTGTTTTAATCCCCATTTACGCACCATGAGTGGGGTTTGGATTGCTGATAGCGATTTCGGCCCTCTCCTTTGTGCAATAGCAAGTGGAATCTCCTAATTCTGACTTGTTCTTCTTTCTTTGTTTACATTTCCTTATTCGTTGTTGTTATTATAGACAAAATCCTTAGTTCTTATAATAAACATTTGTCCGAGGCATCATGGTTTATTTATTTATCATTTTTTTTTACCCCGGATTGCACTTTGTTCGTCCCAGCTTACTGCGTTTTGTTCAAATTCATTCTGTTCGATTGTCCCTGGTATTCTCTTTCTACACTTATCTCATGGATAATCCTGCATCTTGACATGCCATTATAGTTATCTAGTCCGAATCAGATCTATGTTTTTCCCTTTTGATCCATTTCAAATATATACCTTCATTTTATTGTATTGTCGGGCTGTGGTTCAGATTCTTGTTTTCGACCTTGTTCGAAGGCTGATTCTGGTTTCCTGTTTCGAGTGGTATTAACATTGATTCTTGTTTCAGTTAAGATACACTGATTCCCACTTTTGAGTGGCCAATCGTTTGAGGGCTGACGGATCGAATTCTAGAAGATCGTTGGTTAAATTGATATCTCATGAAGAGTTTTAGATGCTTAATCCCTGACGAATGAATTATTTGACCACCAAGACTCCAGTAATCAGTTGTCTGAATACCCACTTGGTGTTCGAAGTCGAATCTGTGTGAATATTGATTAGTCGTCCATGTTCCATATACATTCATTCCGATTTTGGAATGATCATAGGATTTTTGGCAATCAAAGTGTTACTCGGGCATTGGTTGAATAATCTCGGGTGTCGATGGTTGGATTTCAGTTGAATGGTTGCATGAGTATTTGAATCAGTTACCCGATTTCTGGTGAGTAATTTCTTTCGTAGGTAAGTGCAGGTATTGTCATACCCGTTTTCTTCATCAAAAAATTTCCTGTTTTGATTACCTGTAAAGAATAACCCTATTTCCCCACATTTTTTTTCTTTCTTTTGTCAGAATTTGTTTCTAGATGATCCATAATGATCAGATCCTCATAACCTGAGGATCGGATTATCGCAAATTAGGGGACTCAAGATCAATGACTAGTTGAGTACTGATCATCTTCTGGCCTAAATAATCACCGATTTGCTAAGTCTTAATTACAATCTCTCTTGTTTGATTTGCTGAAGCTTCCTTATGATTCTAACTGGAACTCGTTAAGTCTTACTAAGTTCTTATGAGCTTAATTTAGTTTCGTTGATCGGGTGGATTAAACTTACTAAATTCGATGTGTACAATCCTACTCTGATTCCCAATCAAGGGGAGTTGCTGATCTTCAAATATAAGGAATATGGAGATAAATAGGTTTGGGGAATTCAGTTCCTAAGTCGTGCGCTGTCATTGTGCTATGCTGAAGACTCCATCATCAGTTGGCGAACTGATTTCCTTTAGTCATTGTGAATGGTTATCTATTTTCGATTTGTTTATTGTCTGTTGTCAGTTAAATTGGTATAAAAGATGATAGCAGAAGTCATTTTCCATCCATCCTTAGAGCAAAATCTTATACCCTGCATCCTTGGGTTTTTAAACCACTTCAAAACCTGATTTGGCTGTGATCTCTTCATCCTGAGGTAACAAGAAATGATACACTAAAAGGTGTATCCTGGCAGAATATTATAAAGGATCAATGGCCTTTGCTGCATTTCCCTTCCAGAACTAAAACTCCTAGTTTGTGCAGGAATCCTCCTCAACGCTAATGATAGCTCCATCATCATGATGCCCAAAATCTCTGCTACAAGTGTCAGTTGGTGAATTTCATTGATTGAAATAAAAAAAAAGGGGCAGAAGTGCCTAACAATGATAGCATGATTCGACTTATTGTCATCGGAGTCGAGTGGAAATTACTAAGTGTTATTGCCCATTCCAGCAATTGCTAAACATTTCGATTGCCTGGATTGACGAAGTGATAGCTTACCAAAATGTTAAAGCAAATCTGATAAATCAGCATTATCGTTGCCATTATTGTTGAACCCCGTTTGTGCTGAGCATTGCGGCAACCATTCACTGAATTCTACCTCCAAGCCTGGGGCGTACATGGCCATCATCAGCGGCTACCACCGAAAGCAGCTACATCTGGATTCTGCAGTGAAATTCCAAGGTATGGTGCCTATGTGTTGACGTTTGAGTATCCCTTTTCCTTTAAGTTTTGTACATGGACCTTATCATGCTACTTTTGAAAGAAGAATTTTTATGACTGCGACTGAATAACCTGCACGCATAGGTAAAATGGGTGTTTAATATTGAAGTTGGCATAGAAAGTGTTAGGCAGTCGATACAAGCATTATCAGCTGATGTATATATTAAGCATATTGAGCTTTGTTGCCTTAAGTTGTTGGAAGCATAAAATCTCCAAGAGACATTTTTTTTTTCTTTCCTCTTCATGTAATAATATGCCAATTTCCACTGTACCTTCTCGGCAATCCCCGAGTTGCCCCTGCCCGCGGCACACGGCCATCCCCTGTGGCCGATGCCCTTCTCCATTTTTCTTTTTTTCTTTTATTTATTTTCCTGTGTTCTAGGACTCACTGGCAGTAGCTATTCACGTTGGTCCATCCATGTTTTCACAAGTGGTACATCCACTGCCTGATTCATTGATTCGTCCATTATTGAAACAATGAATAAATAAACAAGAATCACCACCCCGAGTAGTAATTCTAGCCACTGATTGTATCAAATCCAACTTCTATGTTGAATTAGACTCGATCCAAAAAGCTACTGAACATCAGCTTTTCATAAGAAGAGTCGGATTTCGGGCTTGCTTGGCAACATTCCTCTAGTTTAAAATGTGAAACATCTGTTTTGCTATCGCAACATCAAAATTCTGATTCATTGTGCAACTTGTTCCTTTTGAGGTCTTATTAATTCAGAATCAGGTCGCTGATCTGCTATGGATCATGTGGTTTGGCTGTCATGATAATTTAAAACCAAAACTTACCTCATTGCACAACATGTGCTCTGCTGACCCACAGTAGGATACCATCCATATGCCCTCAGCAATAGGTAATTTCATTATTGATATTAGGCTCTAGTTCATGATGGGGCCGTGAATCATGACTAGAAAAGTATGGCTGGAGACATCCTCCTGACAGAATTCTGAATATGGTCCATAAGGGTGAATCCTGAGTATGTATCACCCCACTAAAAACTATGAATCTGATTCAGTGACCTCACACAATTGTGAATGCCTCCTCTCCTTTTCTCAGGAATACACGTATATAAGTATATATGTATATATATATATATATATAAATATATATATATATACATATACGCATACATGTATATATACATCTATATGCATATATGTGTATATATATATATATATATATATTTGTACTTTCAAGTATATTTCTTCACAAGCATTCTCATAAGAGGGATCCATTCCCTCATGTATATACATAGCCCTATACATTTTATTACATTCTTCATCCTATGTATAAAGTGTTCTCTCTCTTTTCCCATGTGTATCTTCTATTGTATACTAACACTCGATTTCGCAGGAGATGTGTAAAGGGTATGGCTTTCCTTTGAGATTAAGAAACTTTGTAATATCAATTTCATTCAAAATCTGTAATGAGAATTTACATTTCCTGTTTTAGATAGAATGAATGAGCATAGTAAATCATAAGTAGCTTGTTTTCATGCTTTTTCCCCTTTATTTTTCAAAATCTCACAATGGTGAAGCACGAATGGCACGTGCATCATTTCGTAAGAGGTAATTAATCCTAAGTTGATGATTTACATCAATGGCCATAGTCAGAATGTAAACAAAACTTAGCATTTTATCTTTTACAAAATAACACTGGATCCACACTGGGTCAGTTTCAAAATTCATCATATTTTCCTTAAATATTTTCCTCTTTTATCAGGGTTTAATTTAAAATTAATTCAATATATATACCAATGGCCATAGTCAGGGTATATTGAGAGTTAATTTCATTTTAAACTCTATAAAAACACCAAAATGTATTTTATTCTTCTTTTGAATTTAAATATAGATTATCATATAATATATTCAATGACCATAGTTAGGGATGTATTATATCTTCAATCTTATTTTAATTCATTTAAAGAATAGAATAGCTTTTCAAAATTCAAAATCAAAATTCTTTTTCATTCATCATTTAGGATAGAACTGCATCATATTTTCAAAATTCCTTTTTCAAAAATCCAAGTGATCTTGAATATATCTTCAATTTCCATTTCCATTCATTAATTGCATCTCATTCTTCAAGATTCAAAAATTTGATTTCAAAGTCCAATCTGACTTTGAAATTTCAAAATCATTTTGTATTCAAATTTCAAATTTCCAATTCAAATCAAAATCAATTTCAAAGTTCAATTTAAACTTTGAAATTTTTGATTCATCTTCTGATTTCAAATTCCAAATCAAGTTTATTTTCTTATCTTTAAAAAAATTCAATGTTTGAGATTGATTCTGAATCTCAAAACTTGATCCTACTTAAATTCTAAATTCAATTTGGGTTTTCAAAAACCCAGATCCATCCTCAAAAGTCCCATTTGGACTTTCAGAATCCAAATCCAAAGTTAGATCTTAAACCCAACTTGGATCCAGATTTCCAAGTACAATCTCCACTTTGGATCATAGACTTCAGATCCAAATTCCATTTTAGGATCCAAAATTCAACTTTTACTTCGGATCTCAGACTCTAGATCGAAATTACATCTTGGATTCCAGACCTTGGACCCAATTCCATTTAGTATTTAGAATCCATCTCCATTTTTTGGATCTCAGACTTCAGATCCAATTTCATTTTAGGATCCAGAATCCAACTTCCACTTTGGATCTCAGACTTGAGATCCAATTCCATTATAGGATCCAGAATCTAATTCCACTTTGGATCTCAGACTTCAGATCCAATTTCATCTTAGGATCCAGAATCTAATTTCACTTTGGATCTCAGACTTCAGATCCAAATTTCATTTAGGATCTAGAGTCCAACTCCACTTTGGATCTCAGACTTCAGATCCAAATTTCATTTAGGATCTAGAGTCCAACTCCACTTTTTGGGATCTCAGACTTCAGATCCAATTCTATTTTAGGATCCGAAATCCAAATCCATCTTGGATTCCAGATCTCGGATCCCAGTCTATTTAGGATCCAGAATCCAATTCCATTCCCAATTCTAGATTTTAAATCCAATTCCATTTTCAGATCTTATCCAAATCCATTTCTATTTTTAAATGCCATTTGGATTTCTCAAATCCATCCTGATTCCAAATTTTAAAATTCAATTCCATTTCAAATTTTATCTCTTCTCATAGATCTAAGTTCAAAGTCCATCTTCTGACTCTGAGATTTCCTTCCTTTTTCCTTTTATCTTAGATTCAAATCATTCTCTCTCAGAAATCAAGATTTATTCTACCAACTCTGATCACTTCAAAGACTTAGAATTTCTCTGATCTATCTCAAGTTCTAAATTAAGATCTTACCATTCAGAAACTAATTCTTCACTCCATTATCAAGTCCATCTCAGAATACTTGGAAGTTTTCAAAACATCTTTTCAAAAGAGCATACATCCCTGCATTGCACAAGCATGATTCTTTGTGCATTTAGACTTAGGATAAATTCTTAGATAATGTTTTAGCAAAGCAAAAGGCATAAATTCGATCCTTGGTTCGATTACCCCTGGTAAAGGCGCCAGGAACGGTCGAACCTCGTACCGACGAGCAAATCCCGTCTCTCCATTTTCCCGCAATATATTTCAAAACGGAGGTGAGTAATTTTCTAAATATTTTCAAATCAAGGTCAAGTGAGACCCCGCAAAAGAGTTCCTCTCTCTCTTTTCTTTCTTTCTTTTCTCTTCTCTCTTCTTTTCTTTCTTTTATTTTCTCCCTTCAAAAAGGAGGAAATAGAGGTTAGAAAAGGAAAAGAGAAGGAAGAGAGAGAAACCACAAGAGAGGAAAATTTTTGCGATGATCACAATGTTGAAGTGCTGCAGCTATTCCACGCCAAGAAGAAGCCCACGGCTGGAGTGAGGGAGCTTGAGAGAAGAGAGGAAGTTTTGGGAGAGAGAAGAGAGAGAGAGTGAAGAAGAAAAAATCGCCCAAACAAGGGGGACCCGTTTTTTTGTAAAGGTTTTATAGATGTTGGCTTAGGGGTGGACGACTGGGATTTAATCCCTCCAAGATGGTGGGTTGGGGAGCTCCACGCCCCCCAACCACCAATGCATGTCAAGCCTTCCAAGAAGTTTTGCAGAAATTTCAAAAATGCCATTTTTGAAGAGCCTTAAAGTTTCAACAAATTACAAGGGGGCGCCCTTGGCTGCCACCCAACGTGCCCAATGGGTTTTAAGGATTTGAATTCTTTTGAAAACATTACAAACTTGCCATGGGGCGCCAGCCCCATGGCTCCCTTTTGAAAATGGCGCCCCTCATGATGGAGCCTAGGCTTCATCATGAAGGTGTTGGAAAAATACATGGCCAATGAGGGCCTAAACTTTAAAGCCATGCAAGAAATATTTCAAAACTACCATCCAGCTGGTCAGCCAAGACCAGATGCCTCTTGAGGAAATCACCTCTCGTTTGTTAAAATTAAGAGTTCTAAGTTTCGGGTCCAAAATTAAGTCAAGACTCGTAATTCACATGCACTGACAAAGTTTTTTTGTCGTTCGAGTATCAAATTCAAGGTGTACCACTACAACTCTATTCCAAACTTACCCTAAACGTTTCAGAGGTTAATTCATTCTAGATTTCCCGAAATCGCTCTTTTTGCATAAAGTTACGCGATTTTACCTGATTCTCAAAATAAGCAAATCTTCATAAATTGCCAAAACATAAAAAAAATCATCAATTTCCACATAATTACACAATATAAATCAAAATAAAAATCGTGGATCTTACATTAGAACACATGTATACGTGATTCAATCAATATGAATTTTTTTTCACAGCCTTGGACCACATATTTGCATTATTGAATCACTATAAAATCTTTTTGACAGCCTATGAACACATATATGCATGATTGAATCACTATGAAATATTTTGCACAACCTTAGAACACATACATGCATGATTCAATCACTATGAAAACTTTTTTACAGCCATAGAAGATATATATGCCTGATTGAACCACTATGAATTTTTTTTGACAGCCTTAGAACACATATATGCATGATTGAAACACTATAAAATTTTTTGAGAGCAGTAGAACTCATATATGCATGATTGAATCACTATAAATTTTTTTTGTCAGCCTTAGAACACATATAAGCATGAATGAATCACTATAAAAAAATTTTGACAGCGTTAGAACACATATATGCATGATTGAATCACTATGAAATCTTATTGACCGCCACAGAACACATATATTTGTGATTGAATCACTAAGAAATATTTTTCACAACCTTAGTACACATGTATGCATGATTCAATCACTACGAGAATTTTTTTACAGCCTTAGAACATATATATGCCTGATTGAATCACTATGAATTTTTTTTGACAGCCTTAGAACACATATATGCATGATTGAATCACTATGAATTTTTTTTGACAGCCTTAGAACACATATAAGCATGATTCCATCACTATAATTTTTTTTTGACAGCCTTAGTACACATATATGCATGATTAAATCACTATGAAATTCTTTTGCAATCTAAAAACACATATATGCATGAATGAATCAGATGAAATTTTTTTGATAGCCTTAGAACACATATATGCATGATTGAATCACTACAAAATTTTTTTGAGGGCATTACAACACATATATGCAAGATTGAATCACTATAAGTTTTTTTTTACTACCATAGAACACATATATGCATGATTTTTTTCACAATGATTTTTTTTTTACAGCCTTAGAATATATATATGCATGATTGGATCACTATGGATTTTTTTTGCAGCCTTAGAACACATATATGCATGAGTGAATCACCATAAAAATTTTTGGCCCGCCTTAGAACACATCTATGCCTGATTGAATCACTACAATATTTTATTGAAAGCATTATTACAAATATATGCATGATTAAATCACTATAAATTTTTTTGGACAACCTTAGAACACATATATGCCTGAATGAATCACTATGAACTTTTTTTGACAGCCTTAGAACTCATATATGCATGATTTAATCGCTATGAATTTTTTTTGACAGCCTTAGAGCACATATATGCATGATTTAATCGCTATAAATTTTTTTTGACAGCCTTAGAACATGTATAAGCATGATTAAATCACTATGAATTTTTTTTAACAACCTTAGAACACATATATTCATGATTGAATCACTAAGAAGTTATTTTGCTGCCTAATAACACATATATGCATGATTGAATCACTATGAATTTTTTTTTACAGCCTTAGAACACACATATATGCTTGACTGAATCACTACAAATTTTTTTTAGAGCATTAGAACACACATATGCATGATTGAATCACTATAAATATTTTTTGACAACCTTAAAACACATATTTTCATGATTGAATCACTACGAATTTTTTTTGACAGCCTTAGAACATATATATGCATGATTGAATCACTATAAAAAAAATTTATTGCCTTAGAACACATATATGCAAGATGAATCACTATCAAATTATTTTGTCAGCCTTAGAACACATACATGCGTGATTGAATCACTATTAAAATTTTTTGAGAGCATTTGAGCACATATATGCAGGATTGAATTTCTATAAAAAAAAATTTGAAAACCATAGAACACTTCTACATGATTGAATCACTATGAATTTTTTTTGACAACCTTAGAAAACATATACACATGTTTAAATCGCTATAAAATTTTTTTGTAGCATTAGAACACATATATGCATGATTGAATCAGTTTAAAACTTTTTTGGCAGCCTTAGAACACATATATGCATGATTGAATCACTATAAAGTTTTTTTGAGAGCATTAGAACACATATATGCATGATTGAATCACTCTAAAATTTTTTTGACAACCTTAGAACACATATCCTCATGATTGAATCACTATAAATTTTTTTTGACAACCTTAGAACACATATTTGCCTGATTGATTCACTAAGAAATCTTTTTGACAGCCTTAGAATACAAATATGCATGATTGAATCACTATGAATTTTTTTTTACTCCCTTAGAACCCATATATGTAAGATTGAATCACTATGAAATATTTTGCACAACCTTAGAACACATATATGCATGATTCAATGACAATAAAAACTTTTGTATAGCCTTAGAACATATATATGCCTGATTGAACCACTACAGATGTTTTTTGACAGCCTTAGAACACATTTGTGTATGTTTGAATCACTATAATTTTTTTTTGAGAGCAGTAAAACTCATATATGCATGATTGAATGACTATTAATTTTTTTTGACAGCCTTAGAACACATATAAGCACGATTGAATCACTATAATTTTTTTTTACAGCCCTAGAACACATATATGCATGATTGAAACAATATAAAATCTTATTTACTGCAATAGAACACATATACGCAAGATTGAATCACTATGAAATATTTTTCACAACCTTAGTACACATGTATGCATGATTCAATCACTGTGAGAACTTTTTTACATCCTTAGAACACATATAAGCATGATTGAATTACTATGAAAATTTTTTGACAACCTTATAACACATATATGCATGATTGAATCACTATGAAATTTTTTTACCAGCCTTAGAACATATATATGCATGATTGGATCACTATGATTTTTTTTGCAGCCTTAGAACACATATATGCATAATTGAATTACTATAAAATTTTTTGGCCAGCCTTAGAATACATATTCAAGATTAAATCACTATAAAATTTTTTTTACAACCTTAGAACACATATCTGCATGATTGAATCACTATGAATTTTTTTTGACTGCCTTAGAACATATATATGCATGATTGGATAAGTATGAATTTTTTTTTCAGCCTTAGAACACATATTTGCTTGATTGAATCAATATGAAATTTTTTGGCCAGCCATAGAACACATATATGCATGATTGAATCACTACAAATTTTTTTTAGAGCATTAGAGCACATATATGCATCATTGAATCTCAATAAATTTTTTTTGACAACCTTAGAACATATATCTGTTTGATTGAATCACTATGAAATTTTTTTGACACCAATAGAACACATATACGCATGATTAAATCTTTGTGAAATTTCTTTGACAGCCTTAGGACACATACACTATAAAAAAAAATTGACAGCCTTAGAACACATATATGCATGTTTGAATCACTATGATTTTTTTTTACTACCTTAGGACACATATATGCATGATTGAATCACTATGAAATATTTTTGACAACCTTAGAACACATATATTCATGATTGAATCACTATGAATTTTTTTGGACAGCCTTATTTCAGATATATTCATGATTGAATCACTCTGAAATTGTTTTTATTGCCCTAGAACACATATATGCACGATTGAATCACTATGATTTTTTTTTTAAAACCTTAGAACACATATCTGCATGATTGAATCACTATGAAATTTATTTGACTGCCTTAAAAGACGTATATGCAAGATTGAATCACTTAGAAATTTTTTTGACAGCTTTAGAACGCATATATGCAAGATTGAATCACTTAGAATTTTTTTTGACAGCCCTAGAACGCATATATGCAAGATTGAATCACTATGATTTTTTTTTGACATACTTAGAACACATATAAGCATGATTTAATCACTACAAAATTTTTTTGACAGCCTTATTACACATATATCCATGATTGAATCACCATGAAATTTTTTTGACAGCCTTAGAACATATATATGCATGATTGGATCACTATGAATTTTTTTCAGCCTTAGAACACATATGCGTGTTTGAATCACTATGAATTTTTTTGGACAGCCTTAGAACACATATATGCGTGATTGAATCACTACAAAATTTTTGGACAGCCTTAGAACACATATATGCATCATTGAATCACTATAAATTTTTTTTGACAACCTTAGAACGTATATCTGCTTGATTGATTCACTATGAATTTTTTTTTACAGCATTAGAACACATATATGCCTTATTGAATCAATATAAAAAATTTTGACAGCCTTAGAACACATATATTCATGATTGAATCACTGTGAAATTTTTTTGACAACCTTAGAACACATATATCTGTGATTGAATCAATATAAATTTTTTTTGACAGCCTTAGAACACATATATGCATGATTGAATCACTATGAAATATTTTTGACATCCTTAGAACACATATATGCATGATTCAATCACTATGAATTTTTTTTTACTGCCTTAGAACACATATATGCATGATTGAATCACTATGAAGTTTTTTTGACAGCCTTACAACACATATCTGCATGATTGAATCACTATGAAATCTTATTGACTGCCTTAGAACACATATATGCAAGATTGAATCACTATGAAATATTTTGCACAACCTTAGAACACATATATGCTTGATTCAATCAGTATGAAATCTTTTTTACAGCCTTAAAACATATATATAACTGATTTGACCACTATGAATTTTTTTTGAAAGCCTTAGAACACGTATATGTTTGATTGAATCACTATAAATTTTTTTGAGAGTAGTAGAACTCATATATGCATGATTGAATCACTATGAATTTTTTTTGACAGCCTTCAAACACATATAAGCATGATTGAATCACTATAAATTTTTTTTGACACCCTTAGAGCACATATATGCATGATTGAATCACTATGAAATCCTATTGACAGCTATATAACACATATCTACATGATTGAATCACTATGAAATTTTTTTGACTGCCTTAGAACACATATATGCAATTGAATCACCATGAATTTTTTTTGACATCCTTAGAACATATATATGCATGATTGGATCACTATGATTTTTTTTTTCAACCGTAGAACACATATTTGCATGATTGAATCAATATGAATTTTTTTGGCCAGCCTTAGAACACATATTCAAAATTGAATCACTATAAATTTTTTTTTACAACCACAGAACACATATCTGCATGATTGAATCACTATGAAATTTTTTTGACTGCCTTATAACACATATATGCATGATTGAATCACCATGAAATTTTTTTGATAGCCTTAGAACATATATATGCATGATTGAATAAGTATGATTTTTTTTTCAGCCTTAGAATACATATTTGCATGATTGAATCAATATGAAATTTTTTGGCCAGCCATAGAACACATATATGCATGATTGAATTACTACAAAATTTTTTTAGAGCATTAGAGCACATATATGCATCATTGAATCTCTATAAATTTTTTTTGACAACCTTAGAACATATATCTGCTTGATTGAATCACTATGAAATTTTTTTGACAACCATAGAACACATATACGCATGATTAAATCCTTGTGAAATTTTTTTGATAGTCATAGGACACATACACTATAAAAAAAAATTGACAGCCTTAGAACACATATATGCATGTTTGAATCTGTATGATTTTTTTTTTACTACCTTAGGACACATATATGCATGATTGAATCTCTAGGAATTTTGTTTGACAACCTTAGAACACATATATGCATGACTGAATCACTATGAAATTTTTTGGACAGCCTTATTACAGTTATATGCATGATTGAATCACTCTGAAATTGTTTTTATTGCCCTAGAACACATATATGCATGATTGAATCACTATGATTTTTTTTTTAAAACCTTAGAACACATATCTGCATGATTGAACCACTATGAAATTTATTTGACAGCCTTAGAAGACGTATATGCAAGATTGAATCACTTAGAAATTTTTTGACAGCCCTAGAACGCATATATGCTTGATTGAATCACTATGAATTTTTTTTGACATACTTAGAACACATATAAGCATGATTTAATCACTACGATTTTTTTTTGACAGCCTTATAACACATATATCCATGATTGAATCACTATGAAAATTGTTTGACAGCCTTAGAACATATATATGCATGATTGGATCACTATGAATTTTTTTTCAGCTTTAGAACACATATATGCGTTATTGAATCACTATGAAATTTTTTGGACAACCTTAGAACACATATATGCGTTATTGAATCACTATAAAATTTTTTTTAGAGCATTAGAACACATATATGCATCATTGAATCGCTATAATTTTTTTTTGACAACCTTAGAACGTATATCTGCATGATTTAATCACTACAAAATTTTTTTGACAGCCTTATTACACATATATCCATGATTGAATCACCATGAAATTTTTTTGACAGCCTTAGAACATATATATGCATGATTGGATCACTATGAATTTTTTTCAGCCTTAGAACACATATGCGTGTTTGAATCACTATGAATTTTTTTGGACAGCCTTAGAACACATATATGCGTGATTGAATCACTACAAAATTTTTGGACAGCCATAGAACACATATATGCATCATTGAATCACTATAAATTTTTTTTGACAACCTTAGAACGTATATCTGCTTGATTGATTCACTATGAATTTTTTTTTACAGCATTAGAACACATATATGCCTCATTGAATCAATATAAAAAAAATTTGACAGCCTTAGAACACATATATTCATGATTGAATCACTGTGAAATTTTTTTGATAGCCTTAGAAAACATATATCTATGATTGAATCAATATAATTTTTTTTTGACAGCCTTAGAACACATATATGCATGATTGAATCACTTTGAAATATTTTTGACATCCTTAGAACACATATATGCATGATTCAATCACTATGAATTCTTTTTTACTGCCTTAGAACACATATATGCATGATTGAATCACTATGAAGTTTTTTTGACAGCCTTAGAACACATATATGCATGATTGAATCACTATGAAATCTTATTGACTGTCGTAGAACACATATATGCAACATTGAATCACTATAAAATATTTTGCACAACCTTAGAACACATATATGCTTGATTCAATCAGTATGAAAACTTTTTTACAGCCTTAAAACATATATATGCCTGATTCAACCACTATGAATTTTTTTTGAAAGCCTTAGAACACGTATATGTTTGATTGAATCACTATAAATTTTTTTGAGAGTAGTAAAACTCATATATGCATGATTGAATCTCTATGAATTTTTTTTGACAGCCTTCAAACACATATAAGCATGATTGAATCACTATAAAAAAATTTTGACACCCTTAGAGCACATATATGCTTGATTGAACCACTATGAAATTTTATTGATTGCCATAGAACACATATCTGCATGATTGAATCACTATGAAATTTTTTGACTGCCTTAGAACACATATATGCATGATTGAATCACCATGAATTTTTTTTGACATCCTTAGAACAAATATATGCATGATTGGATCACTATGATTTTTTCTTTCAGCCTTAGAACACATATATGCATGATTGAATCACTACAAATTTGTTTTAGAGCATTAGAACACATATATGCATCATTGAATCACTATAAATTTTTTTTGACAACCTTAGAACATATATCTGCTTGATTGAATCACTATGAAATTTTTTTGACAACCTTAGAACACATATATGCCTGATTGAATCACTATAAAAAAAATTTGACAGCCTTAAAACACATCTATTCATGATTGAATCACTTTGAAATTTTTTTGATAGCATTAGAATAGATATATGCGTGATTGAATCAATATGATTTTTTTTTGACAACCTTAGACCACATATTTGCATGATTGAATCACTATAAAATCTTTTTGACAATCTATGAACACATATATGCATGATTGAATCACTATAACTTATTTTTCACAACCTTAGAAACCATATATGCATGATTCAATCACTATGAAAACTTTTTTACAGCCTTAGAACATATATGTGCCTGATTGAACCACTATGAATTTTTTTTGACAGCCTTAGAACACATATATATAAGTTTGAATCACTATAAAAAAATTTTGACAGCCTTAGAACCCATATATGCATGATTGAATCACTATGAAATCTCATTGACTGCCATAGAACACATATATGCATGATTGAATCACTATGAAATATTTTTCACAACCTTAGTACACATACATGCATGATGCAATCACTATTAGAACTTTTTTACAGTCTTAGAACATATATATGCCTAATTGAATCACTATGAATTTTTCTTGACAGCCTTAGAACACATATATGCATGCTTGAATCAATACAATTTTTTTTTTAGAGCAGTAGAACACATATATGAATGATTGAATCACTATGAATTTTTTTTTATAGCCTTGGAACACATACAAGCATGATTCAATAACTATACAAATTTTTTGACAGCCTTAGAACACATATATGCATGATTGAATCACTATTAAATTATTTTGCAACCTAAGAACACATATATGCATGATTGAATCGGATGAATTTTTTTTTACAGCCTTAGCACACATATATGCATCATTGAATCGCTACAAAATTTTTTTTAGGGCATTACAACACATATCTGCATGATCGAATCACTATGATTTTTTTATGACGGCCTTAGAATATATATATGCATGACTGGATCACTATGGATTTTTTTTGCAGCCTTAGAACACATATATGCATGATTGAAATACCAGGAAATTTTTTGGCCCGCTTTAGAACACAAATATGCCTGATTGAATCACTACAATTTTTTTTTGAAAGCATTATTACAAATATATGCATGATTAAATCACTAGAAATTTTTTTTGACAACTTTAGAACACATATATGCCTGAGTGAATCACTATGAATCTTTTTTGACAGCCTTAGAACTCATATATGCATGATTGAATCACTATGAATTTTTTTTTACAGCCTTACAGCACATATATGCACGATTGAATCACTATAAAATTTTTTTTGACAGCCCTAGAACATGTATAAGCATGATTGAATCACTATGAATTTTTTTTGACTACCTTAGAACATATATATGCGTGATTGAATCAGTAAGAAATTAGTTTACATCCTAATAACACATATATGCATGATTGAATCACTATGAATTTTTTTTGACAGCCTTAAAAAACATATATGCTTGATTGAATCACTATGAAATTTAGACCATTAGAACACACATATGCATGATGGAATTACTATAACTTTTTTTTGACAACCTTAAAACACATATTTGCATGATTGAATCACTATGAAATTTTTGTGATAGACTTAGAACATATATAGGGATGATTAAATCACTATAAATTTTTTTTGTAGCCTTAGAACACATATATGCAAGATGAATCACTATCAATTTTTTTTGTTTGCCTTAGAACACATACATGCGTGATTGAATCCCTAAATTTTTTTTTTGAGAGCATTTTAACACATATATGCAGGATTGAATAACTATAAATTTTTTTTTGACAACCTTAGAACACATATCTGCATGATTGAATCACCATGAATTTTTTTGGACAACCTTAGAAGATATATACACATGTTTAAATCACTGTAAAAATTTTTTGCAGCATTAGAACACATATATGCATGATTGAATCACTTTGAAATTTTTTTGGCAGACTGAAAACACATATATGCATGATTGAATCACTATAAAAAAATTTTGAGAGCATTAGAACACATATATGCATGATTGAATCACTCTAAAATTTTTTTGACAACCTTAGAACACATATCCTCATGATTGAATCACTATAACTTTTTTGTGACAACCTTAGAACACATATCGGCATGATTGAATCACTATGAAATTTTTTTTGACAGCCTTAGAACACATATTTGCCTGATTGATTCACTAAGAAATCTTATTGACAGCCTTAGAATTCAAATATGCATGATTCAATCACTATGAAATTTTTTTTACTGCCTTAGAACACATATATGTAAGATTGAATCACTATGAAATTTTTCTGAGAGCTTAGAGCACATATATGCATGATTGAGTCACTTTTAATTTTTGTTTACAACCTTAGAACACATAAATGCGTGATTGAATCACTATGAATTTTTTTTTACAGCCTTAGAACACATATATGCAAGATTGAATGACTTGGAAATTTTTTTTACATCCTTAGAACACATATATGCATGTTTAAATCTATGTGATTTTTTTTTACAGCCTTAGAACTCATGTATGCACGATTGAATCACTATAAAAAAGTTTTGACAGCCTTAGATTACATATATGCATGTTTGAATCACTATGAATTTTTTTTTACTACCTTAGGACACAAATATGCATGATTAAATCACTATAAAATTTTTTTGACAGCCTTAGAACACATATATGCATGATTGAATAACTATGATTTTTTTTTTGACAGCCTTAGAACACATATAGGCATGATTAAGTCACGATAAAAATTTTTTACAGCCTTAGAACGCATATATGCTTGATTGAATTACTATGATTTTTTTTTTTGATAACCTTAGAATACATATATGCATGATTGAATCACAATCTAATTTTTTTGACACCCCAGAACACATATATGCATGATTGATTCACTATGAAAAATTTTTGATAGCCTTTGAACACATATATGCATGATTGAATCACTTTGAATCTCTATAAAAAAAATTTGACATCATTAGAACACATATATGCATGATTAAATTACTATAAAGTTTTTTTTTAAACCTTAGAACACATATATGCATGATTGAGTCACTATGAAAATTTTTTGACAGCCATAGAACACATATATGCATGATTAAATCACTACGATTTTTTTTTGACAGCCATAGAACACATATATGCATGATTGAGTCACTATGAATTTTTTTTGACACCCTTAAAACACATATATGCATGATTGAATCACTATGATTTTTTTTTGATATCCTTAGAACAAATACATACATGATTGAGTCACTATGAATTTTTTTTACAGCCGTAGAACATATATATCCATGATTGAATCACTATAAATTTTTTTTTACGGCCTTAGTACACATATATGCATGATTAAATCTTTGTGAAATTTTTTTAACAGCCTTAGGACGCATATATGCTAGATTGAATCACTATAAAAAACATTTGACAGCCTTAGAACACATATATGCATGTTTGAATCACTATGATTTTTTTTTTTACAACCTTAGGACACATATATGCAAGATTGAATCACTAACAATTTTTTTTGACATCCTTAGAACACATATGTGCATGATTGAATCACTACGAATTTTTTTGGATAGCCTTATAACACATATGTGCATGATTGAATCGCTATGAAATTGTTTTTATTGCCCTAGAACACATATTCATGATTGAATCGCTATGATTTTTTTTTTAAAATCTTAGAACACATATCTGCAAGATTGGATCACTATGAAATTTTTTTGACAACCTTAGAAGACATATATGCAAGATTGAATCACTTTGAAATTTTTTTGACAACCCTAGAATGCATATATGCATGATTTAATCACTATGAATTTTTTTTGACTGCTTTATAATAGATATATGCATGATTGAATCATTATGAAAATTTTTTGACAGCCTTAAAACATATATATGAATGATTGGATCACTATGAAATTTTTTTTCGGCCTTAGAACACATATATGCATGATTGAATCACTATGAAATTTTTTGGCCAGCCTTAGAATACATATATGCGTGTTTGAATCACTACAAAATTTTTTTGAGAGCATTTGAACACATATATGCATCATTGAATCACAATAATATTTTTTTGACAAGCTTAGAACATATATCTGCATGATTGAATCACTATGAATTTTTTTTGACAGCCTTAGAGCACATATATACATGATTGAGTCACCGTGAATTTTTTTTGACAACCTTAGAACACATATATGCATGATTGAATCGATATAAATTTTTTTTACAGCCTTAGACCACATGTTTGCATGATTGAATCACTATAAAATGTTTTTGACAGCCTATGAACCCTTATATGCATGATTGAATCACTATGAAATATTGTTGACATCCTTAGAACACATATATGTGTGATTCCGTCACTATGATTTTTTTTTACTGCCTTAGAACATATATAGGCATGATTGAATCACTCTGAAGTTTTTTTGACAGCCTTATAACACATATATGCATTATTGAATCATTATGAAATCTTATTGACTGCCTCAGAACACATATATGCATGATTGAATCACTATGAAATATTTTGCACAACCTTAGATCACATATATGCATGATTCAGTCACTATTAAAACTTTTTTACAGCCTTAGAACGTATATATGCCTAATTGAACCACTATGATTTTTTTTTGACAGCCCTAGAACACATATATGTATGATTGAATCACTATAAATTTTTTTGAGAGTAGTAGAACTCATCTATGAATGATTGAATCACTATAAAATTTTCTTGACAGCCTTAGAACACATATATGCATATTTGAATCACTATGAAATATTATTGACTGCCATAGAACACATATATGCATGATTGAATCACTATGAAATATTTTTCACACCCTTAGTACACATATATGCCTAATTCAATCACTATGAAAAGTTTTTTACAGCCTTAGAACATATATATGCCTAATTGAATCACTATGAAATTTTTTTTACAGCCTTAGAACACATATATGAATGATTGAATCACTAATTTTTTTTTTTGAGAGCAGTACAACACATATATGCATGATTGAATCACTCTGAATTTTTTTTGACAGCCTTAGAACACATATAAGCATGATTCAATAAATATAATTTTTTTTCACAGCCTTAGAACACATATATGCATGATTGAATCACTTTGAAATTATTTTCCAACATAAGAACACATATATGCATGATTGAATCACTATAATTTTTTTTAGGGCCTTAGAACACATATATGCAAGATTGAATCACTATAAATTTTTTTTGACTACGTTAGAACACATATCTGCATCATTGAATCACTATGTTTTTTTTTTAACAGCCTTAGAATATATATATGAATGATTGGATTGGATCACTATGGAATTTTTTTTCAACCTTAGAACACATATATGCATGATTCAATCACCATGAAGTTTTTTGGCCTGCCTTAGAACACATATATGCCTGATTGAATCACTACAAATTTTTTTTGAGAGCATTATTATAAATATATGCATGATTAAATCACTATAAATTTTTTTTGACAACCTTAGAACATATATATGCCTGAATGAATCACTATGATTTTTTTTTTGACAGCCTTAGAACTCATATATGCAAGATTGAATCCCTATGAATTTTTTTTAATAGCCTTATAACACATATACGCATGATTGAATCACGATAATTTTTTTTCATAGCCTTAGAACACATATACGCATAATTGAATGGTTATGAATTTTTTTTGCACCCATAGAACACATATATGAATGATTGAATCAGTATGAAATTTTTTTGACAATCATAGAACACATATATGCATGATTGAATCACTATGAGATTTTTTTGATAGCCATAGGACACATATATGCGTGATTGAATAAATACAAAATTTTTTTACAGCCTAAGAGCACATATATAAATGAATGAATCGCTACAAAATTTTTTTGACAGCCTTAGAACACATATAACCATGATTTAATCACTATTAATTTTTTTTGACAGCCTTAGAACATATATATGCATGATTCAATCACTATAAAAAAAATTTGACAGCCTCAGAACACATATGTGCATGATTAAATCACTATGAATTTTTTTTGATAGACTTAGAACACATATATGCATGATGGAATCAATACAAATTTTTTTTACACCCTTAGAACACATTTATGTATGATTGAATCACTATGAATTTTTTTTACAGCCTTAGAACACATATATGCATGATTGAAGCATTACGAATTTTTTATGACAACCTAGAACACGTATATGACTGATTGAATCACTATGAAATGTTTTTGACTACCATAGAACACATATATGCATGATTTAATCACTACGAGATTTTTTTGATAGCCTTAGAACACATATATGCATTATTGAATCTCTATAATTTTTTTTTACTCCATTAGAACACATATATGCATGATTTTATCACTATAAATTTTTTTTGACAACCTTAGATACATAAATGTATGATTGAATCACTATGAAATAGTTTTGATAGTCGTAGAACACATATATGAAGGATTCAGTCACTATAAATTTTTTTTGATAGCCTAAGAACACATATATGCATAATTGAATCACTATGGAATTTTTTTGACAGCCTTAGAACACATATATATTTATGATTGAATCACTATAAATTTTTTTTGATAGTCTTAGAACACATATATGAATGACTAATCACTATGAATTTTTTTTGGCAACCATAGAACACATATATGCATGATTGAGTTACTATAAGATTTTTTTGACAGCCTTAGAACACATATATACATGATTGAATCAATACAAATATTTTTTTACACCCTTAGAACACATATATGCAGGATTGAGTCACTATAATTTTTTTTTAGAGCATTAGAACACATATACGCAAGATTGAATCACTATAAAGTTTTCTTGACAACCATAGAACACATATCTACATGATTGAATCACTATGCATTTTTTTAGACAGCCTTAGAGCATATATATGCATGGTTGGATCACTATGAATTTTTTTTGCAGCCTTAGAACACATATATGCATCATTGAATCACTATAAAATTTTTTGGCCAGCCTTAGAACACATATGCATGATTGAATCACTACAAAATATTTTTTAGAGCATTAAAACACGTATATCTATGATACAATCACTATAAATTTTTCTTGACAACCTTAGAATACACATCTGCATGAATTTATCACTATGAATTTTTTTTTACAGTTGTCGAACACATTTATGCATGATTGAATCACTATGAAATTTTTTCGACAGCCTTAGAACACATATATGCATAATTGAATCACTATAATTTTTTTTGAGATCATTAGAACACATATATGCATGATTGAATCACTATAAAAAAAATTTGACAGCCTTAGAACATATATATTCGTGATTGAATCACTAAAAAAAAGTTTTGACAGCCATAGAACACATTTATGCGTGATTGAATCAAAATAAATTTTTTTTGACAGCCTTAGACCACAAATTTGCATGATTGAATCACTAAGAAATCTTTTTGACAGACTATGAGCACATATATGCATGATTAAATCACTATGAAATATTTTTCACAACCTTAGCAGTCATATATGCGTGATTCAATCACTACGATTTTTTTTTTTGCTGCCATAGAACTCATATACACATGCTTGAATCACTATGAAATTTTTTTGCAGCCTTAGAACACATGTATGCATGGTTGAATCACTATGAATTTTTTTTGCAGCCTTAGAACACATGTATGCATGATTGAATCACTATAAATTTTTTTTAAGAGAATTAAAACACATATATGCATCATTGAATCACTATAAATTTTTTTTGACCGCGTTAGATCACATATCTGCATGATTAAATCACTATGAAATTTTTTTGACCGCCTTAGAACATATATATGCATGATTGGATCACTATGAATTTTTTTGGCCAGCTATAGAACACATATATCCATGATTGAATCAATATAAGTTTTTTTTAAGAGCATTAGAACACATATACGCATAATTGAATCAGTATAATTTTTTTTTGACAACCTTAGAACACATATCTTCATGACTGAATTACTATGAAATTTTTTTGACAGCCTTAGAACATATATATGCATGATTAAATCAATACAAATTATTTTTTAGAGCCTTACAACACATGTATGCATCATTGAATCACTATAAAAAAATTCTGACAACCTTAGAACACATGCCTGCATGATTGAATCACTATGAAATTTTTTTGACAGCCTTAGAATATATATATGCATGATTGAATCACTATAAAAAAGTTTTGATAGCCTTAGAACACATATATGCATGATTGAATCATTATGAAATTTTTTTGATAGCCTTAGAACACGTATATGCATGATTGAATCAATATGAATTTTGTTTTTACAACCTTAGACCACATATTTGCACGATTGAACAACTATGAAATCTTTTTAACCACCTATAAACACATATATTCATTATTGAATCACTATGATTTTTTTTTTACAACCATAGAATACATATATGCATGATTGAAACACTATGAGATTTTTTTGACAGCCTTAGAACACATATATATATATAATTAAATAAAGACAAAATTTTTTGACTTCCTTACAACACATATATTCATGATTGAATCACTACAAAAAAATTTTTACAGCCTTAGAACACATATATGCATTCTTGAAGCTGTATGAAATTTTTTTGACATACTTAGAACACATATAAGCATGATTTAATCACTATGAATTTTTTTTGACGGCCTTATAACATAGATATGCAAGATTGAATCACAATGAAATTTTTTTGACAGCCTTAGAACATATATATGCATGATTGGATGACTATACATTTTTTTTGCATCTTTAGAACACATATATGCATGATTGAATCAATATAATTTTTTTTTAAGAGCATTGGAACATATATATGCATCATTGAATTACTATAAAAAAATTTTGACAACCTTAGAACACAAATCTGCATGATTGAATCACTATGAATTTTTTTTGACAGCCTTAGAACACATATATGGATGATTGAATCACTATAAAAAATTTTTGACTGCCTTAGAACACATATACGCATGATTGAATTCCTATAAAAAAATTTTTGACAGGCTTAGAACACATATATGTGTGATTGAATCAATATGAAATTTTTTTGCCAGCCTTTGACCACATATTTGCATGATTGAATCACTATGAAATCTTTTTGACAGACTATGGAAACATATATGCATGATTGAATCACTATGAAATATTTTTCACAACCTTAGAACACATATATGCATGATTCAATCAGTATGAATTTTTTTTACTGCCATAGAATACATATATGCATGATTGAATCACTGTGAAATTTTTTTGACAGCCATAGAACACATATATGCATGATTGAATCACTATGAAATGTTATTAACTACCTTAGAACACATATATGCATGATTAAATCACTATGAAATATTTTTCACAACCTTGGAACACATATGTGCATGATTGAATGACTATAAAATATTTTTGAGAACCTTACAACACATATATGCAAGATTGAATCAGTTCAAAAGTTTTTAGACAGCCTTAGAACACATATATACATGATTGAATCACTATGATTTTTTTTTACAACCATAGAACACATATATGCATGATTAAATCACTATGAGATTTTTTTGATAGCCTTAGAACACAAATATGCATGATTGAATCACTATGAATTCTTTTTGCAGCCTTAGAACACATATATGCATGATTGAATCACTATGAATTCTTTTTGCAGCGTTAGAACACATATATCCATTATTGAATCACTATAATTTTTTTTGGCCAGTCTTACAATCACATGATTGAGTCACTAAAAATTTTATTTGGCAGACTTTGAACACTTATATGCGTGCTAGAAGCACTATAATTTTTTTTTGACATCCTTAAAACATATATAAGCATGATTTAATCACTATGAAATTTTTTTGACAAACTTATAACACATATATGCATGATTGAATCACTATGAAATTTTTTTGACAGCTTTTGAACATATATATGCATGATTGGATCACTATGAATTTTTTTTTCAGCCTTATAACACATATAAGCATGATAGAATCACTATGAAGTTTTTTCGCCAGCCTTAGAACACATATATGCATCATTGAATCACTAAATTTTTTTTTTAGAGCAATAGAACACATATATTCATGGTTGAATCACTATAAATTTTTTTTGATAGTCTTAGAACACATTTGAGCATGATTGAATCAATATGATTTTTTTTTTGCAGCCTTAGACCACATATTTGCATGATTAAATAACTATGAAATCTTTTTGACAGCCTATGAACACATATATGCATGATTGAATCACTATGAAATATTTTTCACAACCTTAGAACACATATATACTTGATTCAATAACTATGAATTAGTTTTTACTGCCTTAGAACACATATATACATGATTGAATCACTATGAAATATTTTTCACAACCTTACAACACATATGCAATATTCAATCACTTTGAAAACTTTTTTACAGCCTTAGAACATATATATGCCTGATTGAATCACTATGAATTTTTTTTGACAGCCTTAGAAAATATATATGCATGATTGAATCACTATAAACTTTTTTTGAGAGAAGTAGAAGACATATATGCATTATTGAATCACTATGATTTTTCTTTGATAGGCTTAGAACACATATAAGAATGATTGAATCACTATTAATTTTTTTTTATTGCCTTAGAACACATATATGGATGATTGAATCACTATGAAATCTTATTGACTGCCTTAGAACACAGATATGCATGATTGAATCACTATGAAATATTTTTCACAACCTTAGAACACAAATATGCATGATTCAATCACTATGAAATTTTTTTAAAGCCTTATAACATGTATATGGTTGATTGAATCACTTTGAATTTTTTTTTACAGCCTTAGAACACATATATGCATGATTGAATCACTATGAATTTTTTTTGACAGCCTTAGAACACATATATGCATGATGCAATCACTATGATTTTTTTTATGACAGCCTTACAACACATATATGCATGATTGAATCACTACAAAAATTTTTTTTGGTCATTAGAACACATATATGAAAGAATGAATTAGTATAAACTTTTTTTGACTACCTTAGAAGATATATCTGCATGATTGAATCACTATGATTTTTTTTTTACAGCCTTCGAATAAATATATGGATGATTGGATCACTATGAAATTTTTTTGCAGCCTTAGAACACATATATGCATGATTGAATCTCTATGAAATTTTTTGGCCCGCCTTAGAACATATATATGCATCATTGAGTCACTACAATTTTTTTTTTAGAGCATTAGAACACATATATGCAAGATTAAATCACTATAAATTTTTTTGACAACCTTAGAACACATATATGCCTGAATGAATCACTAAAAATTTTTTTTGACAGCCCAAGAACACATATATGCATGATTGAATCACTATAATTTTTTTTTGATAGCCTTAGAACACATATATGCATGATTGAATGGCTATGAATTTTTTTTGCAGCCTTAGAACACATATATGAAAGATTGAATCACTATGAATTTTTTTTGACAGCCTTAGAACACATATATGCATGATTGAATCACTATGAAATCTTATTGACTGCCTTAGAACACATATATGCATGATTGAATCACTCTGAAATCTTATTGACTGCCTTAGAACACATATATGCATGATTGAATCACTATGAAATATTTTTCACAACCTTAGAACACATATATGCATGATTCAATCACTATGGAAATTTTTTACAGCCTTAGAACATATATATGGCTGATTGAATCACTTTGAATTTTTTTTGACAGCCTTATAACACATATATATATGATTGAATCTCTATAGTTTTTTTTTTAGAGCAGTAGAACACATATATGCTTGATTGAATCACTATCATTTTTTTTTGACAGCCTTGGAACACATATAAGAATGATTGAATCACTATGAAATTTTTTGACAGCCATAGAACACATATATGCATGAATGAGTCACTATAATTTTTTTTTTGACAGCCTTATAACACATATATGCGTGATTGAATCACTACAAATTTTTTTTGACGTCATTAGAACACATATATGCAAGATTGAATTACTATAAATTTGTTTTGACTACCTTAGAATACATATCCGCATGATTGAATCGCTATGATTTTTTTTTGACAGCCTTAGAATATATATATGGATGATTGGATCACTATGGAATTTTTTTGCAGCCTTAGAACACATATATGCATGATTGAATCACTATGAAATTTTTTGGCCCGCCTTGGAACACATATATGCATGATTGAATCAGTACAAATTTTTTTAGAGAGCATTAGAACACATATATGCAAGATTAAATCACTATAAAAAAAATTTGACAAACTTAGAACACATATATGCCTGAATGAGTAAATATGATTTTTTTTTACAGCTTTAGAACTTATATATGCATGATTGAATCACTATAATTTTTTTTTGGCAGCCTTAGGACACATATATGCTTGATTGAATCACTATAAAACTTTTTTGATAGCCTTAGAACCCATATCAATGATTGAAAGGCTATGAATTTTTTTTGCAGCCTTAGAACACATATATGAATGATTGAATCACTATGAAATTTTTTTGACAATCGTAAAACACATATACGCATGATTGAATCACTATGAGATTTTTTTGATAGCCTTTTGACACATGTATATATGATTGAATAAATACAAATTTTTTTTGATAGCCATAGAACATATATATGCAAGATTAAATCACTACAATTTTTATAGTCTTAGAATACATATATGCATGATTGATTCGCTATAAAAAAATTTTGAGAGCCTTCGAACACATATAAGCTTGTTTTAATCACTATGAAATTTTTTGATAGCCTTAGAACATATATATACATGATTGAATCACTATGAAATTTATTTGACGGCCTTAGAACACATATATGCATGATTGTATCACTATGATTTTTTTTGACAACCATAGAAAACATATATGCATGATTGAAACACTATGAGATTTTTTTGATAACCTTAGAACACATATATGCATGATTGAATCAATACAAAATCTTTTGACAGCCCTAGAACACATATATACATGATTGAATCACTATGAAATATTTTTCACAACCATAGAACACATATATGCATGATTCAATCTCTATGGATTTTTTTTTACAGCCTTAGAACACATATATGCATGATTGAATCACTTGGAAAAATTTTTCACAGCCTTAGAACACATATATGCATGATTGAATCACTATGAAATCTTATTGACTGCCTTTGAACACATATACGCAGGATTGAATCACTATGAAATATTTTTCACAACCTTAGAACACATGTGCATGATTCAATCACCATGAAAACTTTTTTTCAGCCTTAGAACATATATATGCATGATCGAATCACTGTGAATTTTTTTTTACAGCCTTAGAACTCATATATACATGATTGAATCACTATGAAATTTTTTTGACAACCATAGAACACATATATGTATATTTGAATCACTATGAGATTTTTTTGACAGCCTTAGAACACATATATGCATGATTGAATCAATATAATTTTTTCTTGAAAGCCTTACAACACATATAAGCATGATTAAATCACTATGAAATTTTTTTGATAGCCTTAGAACACCTATATGCATGATTGAATCACTATAAATATTTTTTGATAGCCTTAGAATACATATATGCATGATTGAATCACTATGAATTTTTTTTGACAACCTTAGAACACATATATGTGTGATTGAATCAGTATGAAATTTTTTGACAGCCTTAGACCACATATTTTCATGATTGAATCACTAAGAAATCTTTTGACAGCCTATGAACACATATATGCATGATTCAATCACTATGATTTTTTTTTTATTGTCTTAGAACAGATATGCATTATTGAATCACTATGAATTTTTTTTGACAGCCTTAGAACACAAATATTCATGTTTGAATCTTTATGAAATCTTATTGACTGCCTTAGAACACATATATGCATGATTGAATCACTATGAAATATTTTTGATAACCTTAGAACATATATATGCATGATTGAATCACTATGAAATATTTTTGATAACCTTAGAACATATATATGCATGATTCAATCACTATGAAAACTTTTTTACAGCCTTAGAACATATATATGAATGATTGAATCACAACAAATTTTTTTGAGAGCATTAGAACACATATATAAATGATTGAATCACTACAAATTTTTTGTGACAAGCTTAGAATACATATCTGCAAGACCGAATCACTAATTTTTTTTTTGAGAGCTTTAGATCGCATATATGCATGATTAAGTCACTATAAAATTTTTTTGACAACATTAGAACACATATATGCATGATTGAATCACTATACCAATTTTTAGACAACCTTAGAGCACATATATGCATTATTGAATCACAATAAATTTTTGTTTAGCCGTGGAACATATATATGTGTATTGATTCACTATAATATTTTTTTGACAACCTTAGAACATATATATGCATGATTGAATCACTATGAATTTTTTTTGACACCCTTAGAACACATATATGCATCATGGAATCACTATGAATTTTTTTTGATAGCCTTAGATTATACATATGCATGATTGAATCACTATGAAATTTTTATGACAACCTTAGAACACATATATGCTTGACTGAATCACTATGATAGCCTTAGAACACATATCTGCCTGATTTATTCACTAAGAAATCTTTTTTATAGCCTTAGAATACATATATGCATGATTGAATAACTCTGATTTTTTTTTTACTGCCTTAGAACACATATATGTAAGATTGAATCACTATGAAATTTTTTTGACATCTTGGAACACATATATGCATGATTGAGTCACTTTGAATTTTTTTTGACAACCTTAGAACACATAAATGCATGATCAAATCACTATGAAATTTTTTTGACAGCCTTAGAACACATATATGCTTGATTGAATCACTATGATTTTTTTTTTACAGCCTTAGAACACATATACGCATGATTGAATCACTATAATATTTTTTTTACAGGCTTAGAACACATATATGCAAGATTGAATCACTATGAATTTTTTTTTGCAGCCTTAGAACACATATATGCACGATTGAATCACTATAAAAAAGTTTGGAATCACTTTGAACTTTTTTTTACTACCTTAGAACACATATATGCATGATTGAATCCCTATATATATATTTTTTAAAACTTAGAACACATTTATGCACGATTGAGTCACTATGAATTTTTTTTTTACAGCCATAGAACACATATATGCACTATGAATATTTTTTGACAGATATAAAACACATATATTCATGATTGAGTCACTATGAAATTTTTTTGACACCATTAGAACACATATATGCATGATTGAATCACTATGAATTTTTTTTGACATCCTTAGAACATATATATACATGATTGAGTCACTATGAATTTTTTTTTCACCACATTAAAACATATATGTGCATGATTGAATCACTTTAAAAAAATTTTGATAGCCTTAGAACACATATCTGCCAGATTGATTTACTATGAATTTTTTTTGACAGCCTTGGACCACATATATGCTTGATTGAAACACTATAAAATTTTTTTGATAGCCTTAGAACACATATATGCATGATTGAGTCACTGTGATTTTTTTTATAGCCTTATAACACATATATGTATGATTAAATCACTATTAAATTTGTTTAACGACATTTGAACACATATATGCTTGATTGAATCACTATAAAATTTTTTTTAGAGTCTAAGAACACATATCTGCATGTTTGAATCACTATAAATTTTTTTTGACAGTCTTAAAACACATATATGCATTATTGAATCGTATCGAATTTTTTGACAATCTTAGAACACATACCTGCCTGATTAATTCTCTATGAATTTTTTTGGACAGCCTTCGGATACATATATGCATGATTGAATCACTATGAAATATCTTTTACCAAGATTGAATCACTATGAATTTTGTTTTGCAGCCTTAGAACACATATATGCATGATTAAATCCATGTGAATTTTGTTTGACTGCCTTAGAACACATATATTCACGATTGAATCACTATAAAAAACTTTTGACAGCCTTAGAACACATATATGCATGTTTGAATCACTATGAACTTTTTTTGACTACCTTAGGATACATATATGCATGATTGAATCACTATGATTTTTTTTAACTACCTTAGAACACATACATGCATGATTAAATCACTATGAAATGTTTTTACAGCCTTAGAACACATATCTGCATGATTGAATCACTATGATTTTTTTTTTGACAACCCTAGAACATACATATGCTTGATTGATTCACTATGAAATTTTTGTGGCAGCCTTAGAACACATATATGCTTGATTAAATCTCTAAGAAATTTTTTTGATAGCCTTAGAACACATATACGCATGATTGAATCACTATGAATTTTTTTTTGACAATCGTAGAACAAATATATGCATTATTGAATCACTATAAAAGTTTTTTTAAAACCTTAGGACAAATATATGCATGATTGAATCACTATGAATTTTTTTTGACAGCCTTAGAACATATATATGCAAGATTGAATCTCTACGATTTTTTTTTGACTTCCTTAGAACATATATATGCATGATTGAATGACTATAAATTTTTTTTGACAGCCTTAGAACACATATCTCCTAGATTAAATCACTATGAAATTTATTTGACAGCCTTAGAGCACATATATGCATGATTGAATCACTATGAAATTTTTTTGACAGCTCTAGAACACATAAATGCTTGATTGAATAACTATAATTTTTTTTTGACAATCGTAGAACAGATATTTACATTATTGAATCACTATCAAATTTTTTTAACAACCTTAGCACACATATATGCCTGATTGAATCACTATGATTTTTTTTTTGACAGCCTTAGTACATATATCTTCATGATTGAATCACTATAAAATTTTTTGACAGACTTAGAACACATATATGCTTGATTGAGTCACTATGAAATGTTTTTGACAGCCTTAGAACATATACATTCATGATTGAATCACTATGAATTTTTTTTGAAAGGCTTCGAACACATATTTGCATGATTGAATCACTATGAATTTTTTTTGAACCCATTAGAACACATATATTCATGATTGAATCACTAAGAAATTTTGTTCACATACTTGAAACACATATATGCTTGATTGAGTCACTATGAATTTTTTTTTGACAGTATTAGAACATATACATGCATGATTGAATCACTATGAATCTTTTTTGACAAGCTTAGAACACATACATGCATGATTGAATTACTATGAAACATTTGTGACAGCATTAGAACACATATATGCATGATTGAATCACTATGAAATTTTTTTGACAGCCTTAGAACACAAATATGCATGATTGAATCACTATGAGATTTTTTGACAATCGTAGAACAAATATATGCATTTTTAAATCACTATGAATTTTTTTTTAACAACCTTAGGAACAATATATGCATGATTGAATCATTATGATTTTTTTTACTGCCTTAGAACGCATATATGCTTCATTGAATCACTATCAACTTTTTTTGACATCGTTAGAACACATATCTCCATGATAGAATCACTATGAAATTTTTTGACATACTTAGAACACATATATGCATGATTGAGTCACTATCAATTTTTTTTGACAGTATTAGAACATATAGATGCATAATTGAAGCACTATGAAAATTTTTTGACAGCATTAGAAGACATATATGCATGATTAAATAACTATGAAATGTTTTTGACAGCCCTAGAACACAAATATGCATGATTGAATCACTATGAATTTTTTTTTGACAATCGTAGAATAGATTTATGCATTATTGAATCACTATGAATTTTTTTTTACAACCTTAGGACACATATATGCATGATTGTTTCACAATGAATTTTTTTTGACAGCCTTAGAACACAAATATGCATGGTTGAATCACTATAAATTATTTTTGACAAACATAGAACAAATATATGCATTATTGAATCACTACGATTTTTTTTTAACATTCTTAGGACACATATGTGCATGATTGAGTCATTGTAAAAAATTTTTGACAGCCTTAGAACACATATATGCATGCTAGAATCATTGTAAAAAGAATTTGACAGCCTTAGAACAATATGTGCATGATTGAATATCTATAAAAAATTTTGAAAGCATTAGAACAAATATATGCAAGATTAAGTCACTATAATTTTTTTTGACAACCTTAGAACACCTATATGCAAGATTGAATCACTTTGAAAAATTTTTAACAGCCTTAAAGTGCATATATGCAATGTTTGAATCATTATGAATTTTTTTTGACAGCCTTAGAACACATATATGCATGATTGAATCATTATGAATTTTTTTGACAGCCTTAGAACACATATATGCATGATTGAATCACAATGAATTTTTTTTGATAGCCTTACAATATATATGTGCACGATTGAATCACTGTGAAATTTTTTTGACAGCCTTAGAATATATACATGCATGATTGAATCACTATGAATTTTTTTTGGCAATCGTAGAACAGATATATGCATTATTGCATCACTATGAACTTTTTTTTAACAACCTTAGGACACATATATGCGTGATTGAATCACAATGATTTTTTTTTGACAAACTTACAACATATATATGCGAGATTGAATCACTATGAAAGTTTTTTTGCTGCCTTAGAACATATAAATGCATGATTGAATCACTATGAATTTTTTTTGATAGGCTTAGAACACATATATGTATGATTGAATCACTATGAAATTTTTTCGACAGCCTTAGAACACATATATGCATGATTGAATCAGTATGAATTCTTTTTGCAGCCTTAGAACACATATATGCATGATTGAATCACTATGAATTCTTTTTGCAGCCTTAGAACACATATATCCATTATTGAATCACTATAAATTTTTTTGGACAGGCTTAGAACACATATATGTATGATTTAATCACTATGAAATTTTTTTGACAGCCTTAGAATGCATATATGCATGAATGAATCACTATGATAGTTTTTTGACAGCCTTAGAACACATATATGCAAGATTGAATCACTATAAAAAAAATTGACAGCATTACAACATATATATGCTTGATTGAATCACTCTCAAATTTTTTTGACCGCCTTAGAACACATATATGCATGATTGAATCACAATGAAATTTTTTTGACAGCCTTAGAATAGATATATGAATTATTGAATCTCTATGAAATTTTTTTGATAACCTTAGGACACATATATGCATGATTGAATCACAATGAATTTTTTTTGACAGCCATACTACATATATATGCAAGATTGAATCACTAAATTTTTTTTTTGACAGCCTTAGAACATATAAATGCATGAATGAATCACTGTGAATTTTTTTTGACAGGCTTAGAACAAATATTTGCATGGTTGAATGAATATGAAATTTTTTTAAACGGCCTTAGAACACATATTTGCATGATTGAATCACTATGAAAGTTTTTGACAGCCTTAGAACACATATATGCAAGGTTGAATCACTAAAAAAAAAAATTAACATTACAACACATATATACATGATTGAATGACTATAAATATTTTTTTGACAGCCTTAGAACACATATATGCATGATGGAATCACTATCAATTTTTTTCGACAATCGTAGAATAGATATTTGCATTATTAAATCACTATGAATTTGTTTTAACAACCTTAGGACACATATACGGATGATTGAATCACCATGAAATTTTTTTGACAGCCTTGGAACATATATATGCAAGATTGAATCACTAGAAAATGTTTTTTACTTCCTTGGAACATATATATTCATGATTAAATCACTATGAAATTTTTTTGATAGCCTTAGAACACATATATGCATGATTGAATCACTATGAATTTTTTTTGACAGCCTTTGAACACATATATGCTAGATTGAATCACTATGGAATTTATTTGACAGCCTAAGAACACATATATGCATGATTGAAATACTGTAAATTTTTTTTGACAACCTTAGAACACATATATGGATGATTGGATATCTATAAAAAAATTTTGATAGCATTAGAACACATATATGCACTATTGAATCACTATAAAATTTTTTTGACAACCTTAGAGCATATATCTGCATGATTGAATCACTTTAAAAAAATTTTAACAGCCTTAGAACACATATATGCATGCGTGAATCACTATGAAATTTTTTTGTCACCGTAGAACACATATATGTATGACTGAATCACTATGAATTTTTTTTTAACAGCCTTAGAACACGTAAATGCAGGATTGAATCGTTATAAAAATTTTTAGACAGCATTACAACACATATATGCATGATAGAATTACTTTGAAATTTTTTTACAGACTTAGAAGGCATATATGCCTGATCGAATCCCTATGAATTTTTTTTAGTACCATAGAAAAAATACATGCATTATTGAATCGCTATGAATTTTTTTTGACAAACTTAGGACACATATATACAAAATTGAATCACTATAAATTTTTTTTATAGCCTTAGAACATATATATGCAAGATTTAATCACTATAAAATTTTTTTGACAACCTTACAACATATATATGCATGATTGAATCACTATTAAATTTTTTTGACGGTTTTAGAACACATATATGCATTATTGAATCACTATGAAATTTTTTTGACAGCCTATGAAAACATATATGCAAGATTGAATCACTGTGAATTTTTTTTGACAGCCTTAGAACACATATATGCATGATTCAATCACTATGAAATTTTTTTGACAGCCTTGGAACACATATATCCATGATTGAATCACTATAAACATTTTTTTTACATCCTTAGAACAGATATATGCGTGATTGAATCTCTATAACTTTTTTTTGACATCATCAAAACACATATATGCATGATTGAATCTCTATAAAATTTTTTGGAAAACCTTATTACACAGATCTGCATGATTGGATGATTAAATCACTATGAAATTTCTTTGACAGCCTTATAACACATATATGCTAGATTGAATCACTAAAAATTTTTTTTACAGTGTTAGAACACATAAATGCATGATTGAATCACTATGATTTTTTTTCACTACCGTAGAACAAATATATGCATGATTGAATCACTATGATTTTTTTTTTAACAACCTTAGGACACATATAGACATGATTGAATCACTATGAAAATTTTTTGACAGCCTTAGAACATATATATGCATCATTGAATCACAATGAATTTTTTGTGACAGGCTTAGAACACATACATGCATGATTGAATCACTATGATTTTTTTTTTGACAATCGTAGAACAAATATATGCATTGTTGAATCACTATAAAAGTTTTTTTAAAACCTTAGGACAAATTTATGCATGATTGAATCACTATGAAATTTTTTTGACAGCCTTAGAACATATATATGCAAGATTGAATCACTACGAAATTTTTTTGACAACCTTGGAACATATATATGCACAATTGAATGACTATAATTTTTTTTTGACAACCTTAGACCAGATATATGCAAGTTTGAATCACTATGAATTTTTTTTTACAGCCTTAGAACACATATATGCATGATTGAAATACTGTAAATTTTGACAGCCTTAGAACACATATATGCATGATTGAATATCTTTAATTTTTTTTTTATAGCATTAGAATACATATATGCACGATTGAATCACTTTAAAAAAAAATTGACAACCTTAGAGCATATATCTGCATGATTGAATCACTTTAAAACTTTTTTAACAGCCTTAAAACACATATATGCAAGACTGAATCACTATAAATTTTTTTTGATAGCCTTAGAAGAAATATATGCATGATTGAATCACTATGAAATTTTTTTGACAGCCCTAGAACACATATTTACATGATTGAATCACTATGAAATTTTTTTGGCAACCGTAGAATAGATATATGCATTATTGAATCTCTATGAAATTTTTTGAACAACCTTAAGACACTAATATGCATGATTGAATCACAATGAAATTTTTTTGACAGCCTTACAACATATATACGCAATATTGAATCACTATGAATTTTTTTTTACTGCCTTGGAACATATACATGCATGAATGAATCACTACGAAATTTTTTTGACTGGCTCTGACAACATTTATCTATGATTGAATCACAATGAATTTTTTTTGACAGCCTTTGAACACATATATGCATGATTGAATCAATATGAATTATTTTTGACATCATTAGAACACATATATGCATGATTAAAATAGTGTAATTTTTTTTTGACAAACTTAGAACATATATTTGCATGATTGAATCACTATGAAATTCTTTTGACAGCCTTAGAACACATATATGCATGATTGAGACACTATGAATTTTTTTTTATATCCTTAGAACACATTTATGCATGATTTAATCTCTATGAAATTTTTTTGACAGCCTTAGAACACATATATACATGATTGAATCACTAAAAATTTTTTTTTGACAGCATTATAACATATATATGCATGATTGAATCACTATAAGAAAATTTTGACAGCCTTAGAACACATATCTGCATGATTAAATCTATATGAAATTTTTTTGACAGCCTTAGCACACATATATTCATGATTGAATGATTGAATCACTAAGAAAGTTTTGACAGTCTTAGAAGACATATATGCATGTTTGAATCACTATGAAGCTTTTTGACTACCTAAGAACACATATGTGCATGATTGAATCACTATGAAATTTTTTTATTGCCTTAGAACACATATATGCGTGATTGAATCGCTATGATTTTTTTTAAAGCATTTGAAAACATATATGCATGATTGAATCACTATATAATTTTTTTGACACCCTTAGAACACATATATGCATGATTGAATCACTATGATTTTTTTTCGATTGCCTTAAAACACATATACGCATGATTGAATCTCTATAAAAAAAATTTGACATCACTAGGTCACATATATGCATGATTGAATCACTATAATTTTTTTTGAAAACCTTAGAACACATATTTGCATGATTGAATCACTAAGAAATTTCTTTGACAACCTTAGAACACATATTTGCATGATTGAATCACTATGACATTTTTTTTACCGCCTTATAACACATATGTGCATGATTGAATCACTATGAAATTTTTTGACAGCCTTAGAACACTTATAAGCATTGATTGAATCACTTTGAAATTTTTGTGACAGGCATAGAACACATATATACATGATTGAATCACTATGATATTTTTTTAACAGCCACAAAACACATATATGCATGATTGAGTCGCTATGAAATTTTTTTGATAGCCTTAGAATACACATATGCAAGATTGAATCACAATGAAATTTTTTTGACAACCTTAGAACATATATTTACATGATTGAGTCACTATGATTTTTTTTTTTACATCATTAGAACACATATATGCATGATTGAATCACTACAAAATTTTTTTGACAGCCTTAGAGCACATATCTGCCAGATTGATTCACTATAAATTTGTTTTGACAGCCTTAGGATACATCTATGTATGATTAAATCACAAAGAAATTACTTTTATAGCCTTAGAACATATATATGCAAGATTGAGTCTCTATGAATTTTTTTTGACAGGCTTAGAATATATACATGCATGATTCAATCACTATAAAAAAAAATTTGACAGTCTTAGAAGCTATATACGCATGTTTGAAACACTATGAATTTTTTTTTACTACCTTAGGACACATACATGCATCATTGAATCACTATGAATTTTTTTTTATAGCCTTAGAACACATATATGCATGATTGAATCACTATGAACTTTTTTTGACAGTCTTAGAAGACATATATGCTTGATTGAATCAGTATGAAATTTTTTTTACAGCCTTAGAACACATATATGCATGATTGAATCACTACGAATTTTTTTTGATAACCTTAGAACTCATATATGCATGATTGGATCACTATGAAATTTCTTTGACAGCCTTAGAAGACATATATGCATGATTGAATCACTATGAAATTCTTTTGAGAACCTTAGAACACATATATGCATTAATTAATCACTATGAATTTTTTTTGAGAGCCTTAGAACATATATATGCATGATTGAATTACTTTAAAAAAAATTTAACAGCCTTAGAACACATATATGCATGATTGAATCACTATGAAAATTGTTTGAGACTTAGAACACATATATGCATGATTAATCTCTATAAATTTTTTTTGACATCATTAAAACACATATATGCATGATTGAATCTCTATAACATTTTTGGAAAACCTTATAACACATATCTGCATGATTGAATCACTATAAAAAATTTTTAACAGCCTTAGAACACTTGTATGGATGTTTGAATCACTATAAAAAAAATTTGACAGCCTTAGAATACATATATGCATGTTTGAATCACTATAAATT
Organism: Nuphar pumila; assembly: GCF_984573655.1. Classification (NCBI taxonomy): domain Eukaryota; kingdom Viridiplantae; phylum Streptophyta; class Magnoliopsida; order Nymphaeales; family Nymphaeaceae; genus Nuphar; species Nuphar pumila. Next base: position 102,702,128 of record NC_143249.1, read on the forward strand.
TTTTGTGATAGCGTTAGAACACGTATATGCATGATTGAATCACTATGAAATTTTTCTGACAGTCTTAGAACACATAAATGAATGATTGAATCACTATAAAAAAAAATTGACAACCGTAGAACAGATATATGCATGATTGAATCACTATAAATTTTTTTTAACAACCTTAGGACACATATATACATGATTGAATCACTATGAAACTTTTTTGACTTCCTTAGAACATACATATGTACGATTCAATCACTATGAATTTTTTTTGGCAGCCTTTGAATAAATATATTCATGATTGAATCACTATGATTTTTTTTGACATCCTTAGAACACATATATGCATGATTGAATCCTTATGAATTTTTTTTGACATCATTAGAACACATATATGCATGATTGACATCATTAAAAACTTAGAACATATATTTGCATGATTGAATCACTATGAAATTTTATTGACAGTCATAGAAAACATATTTGCTTGATTGAGTCACTATGACTTTTTTTTGACAGCCTTAGAACACATATATTCATGATTGAGACACTGTGAATTTTTTTTTATAGCCTTAGAACACATTTATGCATGATTTAATCTGTATGAAATTTTTTTGACAGCCTTAGAACACATATATACATGATTGAATCACTAAAAAAAAAAAATTGACAGCTTTATAACATATATATGCATGATTGAATCACTATAAGAAAATTTTGACAGCCTTAGAACACATATCTACTTTATTAAATCTATATGAAATTTTTTTGACAGCCTTAGCACACATATATTCATGATTGAATCACTAAGAAAGTTTTGACAGTCTTAGAAGACATATATGCATGTTTGAATCACTATGAATTTTTTTGACTACCTAAGAACACATATGTGCATGATTGAATCACTGTGAAATTTTTTTGACAACCTTAGAACACAAATATGCATGATTGAATCACTATGAAATTTTTTTATTGCCTTAGAACACATATATGCATGATTAGATCACTATGAAAATTGTTTGAGACTTAGAACACATATATGAATGATTAAATCTCTATAAATTTTTTTTGACATCATTAAAACACATATATGCATGATTGAATCTCTATAAAATTTTTGGAAAACCTTATAACACATATCCGCATGATTGAATCACTATAAAAATTTTTTAACAGCCTTAGAACACTTGTATGGATGTTTGAATCACTATAAAGAAATTTTGACAGCCTTAGAATACATATATGCATGAATGAATCACTATAAATTTTTTGTGATAGCGTTAAAACACGTATATGCATGATTGAATCACTATGAAATTTTTCTGACAGTCTTAGAACACATAAATGAATGATTGAATCACTATAAAAATTTTTTGACAACTGTAGAATAGATATATGCATGATTGAATCACTATGAATTTTTTTTAACAACCTTAGGACACATATATACATGATTGAATCACTATGAAATTTTTTTGACTGCCTTTGAACATACATATGTATGATTCAATCACTATGAATTTTTTTTGACAGCCTTTGAATAAATATATTCATGATTGAATCACTATGATTTTTTTCTGACAGGCTTAGAACACATATATGCATGATTGAATCCCTATGAAATTTTTTTGACATCATTAGAACACATATATGCATGATTGACATCATTACAAACTTAGAACATATATCTGCATGATTGAATCACTATGAAATTTTATTGACAGTCTATGATCATCGCAAAAATTTTCCTCTGTTGTGGTTTCTCTCTCTTCCTTCTCTTTTCCTTTTCTAGCCTCTATTTTCCTCCTTTTTGAAGGGAGAAAAATAAAAGACAGAAAAGAAAGAGAGAAGAGAAAAGAAGAGAGAGGAACTCTTTCCCGGGGTCTCACTTGACCTAAATTTGAAAATATTTAGCAAATAACTCGTCTCTGTTTTGAAAATATTTGCGGGAAAATAGAGAGACGAGATTCGCTCGTCGGTATGAGGTTCGACCGTTCCTGGCGCCTTTACCAGGGGTAATCGAACCAAGGATCGAATTTATGCCTTTTGCTTTGCCTAAATATTATCTAAGAATTTATTCTAAATCTAAATGCACAAAGAATCATGCTTGTGCAATGCAAGGATGTATGCTCTTTTGAAAGATGTTTTGAAAAAATTTTCAAGTATTCTGAGATGAACTTGATAATGAATTGAAGAAATGATTTAAAGGATTAATTTGGATCTTAGATTTGGAATCCAACTCAGGATTTTAAATGGCTCAGGAAGAAGAGATTTGAATTTCCAAGTTTTGGAATGATCAGGATTTAGAGTGTTAAATCTGTAGAAAGAGGAATTTAGAATTGGAATTTTTGAGATAAGAATGATTTTTCAAAGTCATAATGGACTTTGAATTAGAATTGATTTTCAAGGATCGATTTTGAATTCAATATCAGACTAGGAATTTGAATATAAATTTGAAATTGTCTTGGAGAATAGAAGATGAAATTAGATTTGAAACGAAATTTTGATCTAATATCTAAGATGGAACTGGATCTGAGATTTGAGATCCGAGATAGGGTTGAATTCTGGAATTCTAAGTGGGATTGGATCCGAAGTCTAAGATCCGAGATATAGTTGAATTTTGGAGCCTAAATGGAATTGGATCAGAAGTCTAAGATCTGAGGTGAAGTTGGATATGAAATCTGGATCCTAAAGGAGAATTGGACTCTCGATCCTAAAATGGATTTTGGATCTGAAGTCTGAGATCCAAGATTGGATTTAGATCTGAAGATCTGGAATCTAAGATGGAATTGGATTCTGGATCTCAAGGGAGTTTGGATCTAAAGTCTGACATCCAAAGGTGAAGATTGTATTTGGAAATCTGGATCCAAGTTGGGATTGGGTTCTAACTTTGGATTTGGATTTTGAAAGTCCGAATGGGACTTTTGAGGATGAATCTGGGAAAAATCCAGATTGAATTTAAAATTTAGGAAGAATCAGAATCAATCTCAAAACCTTGATTTTGAATTTTGAGAAGCATTTTTTGAAGATAAAGAATAATTTTGAATTTGAAATCAGAAGATGAATCAGAAACTTCAAAGTTAAATTGAACTTTGAAGTTTGAATTTGGAAATTGAAGTATAAAAATGAATTTTGAAATTTCAAAGTCAATTTTGGACTTTGAAATCGAATTTGAATCTTGAAAATGAGATAGAAATTGAATTTGAAATAGAAGCTTGAAGAAAGATATTCAAGATCACTTGGGGTTTTGAAAGGGAATTTTGAAGATATGATGCAATTTTATCCTAAATGATGAATGAATCTAAATAATTTTGAAATTGGATTTTGAAAATCATATTTCATTCTTTAAATGAATGTAAATAATGTTGAAGACATAATACATCTCTGACTATGGTCATTGAATGTATCATATAATAATCATATTTAAATTCAGGTGAAGAATAGAACATATTGTGGTGCTTTTATAGAGTTTAAAATGAAATTAACTCTCAATAGATCCTAACTATGGCCATTGATATATATTTTGAGTTAATTTTAAATTAAACTCTAATAAAAGAAGAAGATATTTTAGAAAATATGATGATTTTTTTAAAAGGATCCAGTGTGGATCCAGTGTTATTCTATAAAAGATGAAAATCCTAAGTCTTGTTCACATCCTGACTATGGCCATTGATGCAAATCGTCAACTTAGGATTTAATCACCATTTATAAAATGGTGCACGTGCCCTTCGTGTTCCCATTCATAAATTTTTTGAAATAAACGAGAAAATGATATGAAGCAAGCATTTCTAAGCTATGTATGTTCATACATTCTATTCTAGTATTGAAAGTGTAAAATTCTCGCTAAAGCCCAGCTATTACAACATTGAAATTTGAAATTGAAATGATAAAGTCCTAAGCTATAAACGGAGATAAACTTTTCTCACATATTTCCTGCAAAAATAGAATTAGCACAAGATAACAGGCGAAATATAGAAATAGATTTGGGAATTGTTGTATTAAAATTAAAGACATAACTGAAAGTGTTCATTCCGATGAAGAACGAATATACTAGATGCAAAGCTTAAACTAATATATATATATATATATATATATATATATATATATGTATGTATATATATATGTATATATATACATGATGTACCCTATGCTCATAAAATATAATATATATGTGATGCTAAACTGGAGACATGCAATATAGGAATACATTGTGAGAGGTGTATGCAATATACAGCAACATAAGTGAAGGTGCTTGCTTTAATGGGGTAGCCTAAACATGCCGCTAATATTATGGAAATGGTGAACAGTTTTAAATGCTGCTGCTGCAGGGGCTGGGATTATTTGCAAATGTAAGGTGTGGTGCAGGTGGTGAGAATTACAACAAACAGAGCAGGTTCTAGGTGTTGAACGCTATGTGCTGGTAGTGAAGTGGAAGGTGTGTGTTGTGAAGAAAGTGGACTGGGTACCATGGCGATGTTGCCGACTGAGGAAATGCAAGGATATACATAGTGGTGCACAACTGGATGAATAGTGACAATGGGTAATGCACTGTGATACACTGTGCACAGGAAGTTACAGGAGAGGTGTGGTATAGTGCACCACCACCATACCTGGATACTCATCACAGCACAAATTTAGGTGCGCCCACCCTGTTGGATGGACCATGCCATTTAAACACCTACTCCATTTTTGCACAAGTGGATGCAATAGGAACTAACTGAAGGTTTGCAACGACTGTAGCCTCTGCCACTACACCACCTATTTTGTCAATGCAGTTATCAACCATTATGGGAAAAGTGACTTTATGTGACGTAGTTGATGATTTCTCTGAATTCAGAACTCGCCTCTTGACCCATATTATAAGAGGACTGGCAGAAAAAGGTTTTCTGCAGCAACCGTATTGAAAATTTTTATATTATTGTAGCTGCTTCTGACTGTCTCCTCCAGTAGTATCCATCACAAAGGGAAACACCAACAGAGCTTAGCATTTTCATTGACTGTAGTATGTATTCTAAATAGCAAATGACGATAATATTAGCATTGCCCACCTTTTTCAATATCTGCTCAACTTTGAAAGCGTGTTTCAAGCAGGACACTTGTAGTCTCAGGAATGTCTTGGATCTTAAAAATACTGATGGACAGACCGAGGGATTTGATGGTCAAAATCGAAAAAGTTTCATTTTTCGATTAAGTTATAAAGCATGTAGAATTCCTTACAAAGCAAGAAGGATGATCAAACCTGTAGAAGTACTCCAAGTTGTTCTGTATTAGCTTTTCACATTCGATCTTTTGATATAGCTGCCTTTGTCTTGGTATTTCAGGATTTGCCAGGTGAGAGCACCTTATATCATTTGCATTGATAAATCTTATGACAAAAAACACCACCTGTATTATCCTCCAGCGAGTCAGTCTAGATAAATCAAGAAAAGATTCCCACTCATCAGGGCAAGACTTCAAACCCTTATATATATAAGAAGTGCTTCAGGTTTACGTAAACTATGCGAAGCAATATGTCCTTTAAGCAAAGCCTCAGTTAGCGGCGGCAGTGGGTTTTACCTGGATCCGAGGCAGAACATGTATATCGGAATAGAACACACCTTTCTGAATCCACAAAGCACAATAATCATGAGGACTAAGCATAAGGAGTTAGATCAAAACACAGGGCATTGATTGACAAAAACTTGAGAAATATATATTCATAAATCAGGGTGAGATATAATTCTAATGTGATAAGAGGAATGCAACATACCACTAAATATGATAAACAAAGAATCCATGTAATCGAGCAATGCTGAATAGTGGGAATAACAGGAACTAAATGTTATAAAAAAATGCATATCTTAAGATGCTGGGTCATGATTTGGGAAGAGAATAAAACAACAGGGCCTTTCACTCTATCTTGTTACAAAACAAAAAAAAAGCTATTCTCAACAGTAGATTGATTCATAGTGAATCGACCTCTGCGAGTTGATCTAAGTTGATCAGGATGGAGGATAGTGGGGTGGGTGCCTAAGCTCTGCAATATAGCATTGGCACAACAACTTATTGTCATAGCTGATGGTGTTCACGATGGATGCGCAGGTATGAGGAAAAAAAAAAAAAACAGAGTACCGAGGTTTGTAAGATCAGAGATATGATACCAATGGGTGAAGTCCGATGAGTGCAGCATGTTGTTATGAATTGTGACGGTACTTATGAATATTGTGCAAAGAAAGGAAAGGGGAATACAGGTGAACCCCACTGAGTTTGAAAATAACCTCCTGGATGAGTCGAAATGATATATTGACACCAATAAGTAATCCCCGAAATAAGCATGGATTAAAAATGGAATGAATAATCAAATACAGTAAAAAATATAATGCAGGAATGAATGGAACATGATGAATCAGAGTGAACCACACTTATAATCTGATGCCATTAAAATGGGAAATCAAATGCAAAGACAGTAATATAAAGAGAAAATAAAAGAAGAAAGAAAGAAAAAAAATCAAAGCATAATAAAGAACTGATCGTGAGTTGAGCATCAAATGATAACCCAGAAATGGAACATGTAAACAAATTTTCTATTTGAATAGAGTCCAATCTCATTGCAGGGGGGATTTACAGTCAGTGGGATGACTCTTACAGTAAATCAGGGGAGTTCCAGCCATTGTGAGTGAAATTTTTTGATAGAATTTAAATGAAGCATTCCCAGCAACTCCGATTCAGTTTCAGATCGACCTTTTGTGGAGGATAAAAGCCAGGCTGAATACAAACTGGCAGAGACACCTATTCAGCAACTCCAGACCAGACGATGGGTCTCATAGCAGTTCCGATCTGGATTCCAGATCACCAACTGCTGCAATGGAATGTCGATATTGACTTCCACCGTGAATATAAGGGCGATTTTCATAGAAGATGAACTCACGGTGAAATCAACTGTAGAGCAGATGAATTTCACTGTGAATTAGGTCTAGGAAAAATGAAATTAGGTTGATGACTAAGGGATGCCGATCAAATTGGATGAAACCAAACGATGTAGCTCAACGAATGATAAAAAGAAGAACAACAACAAAATAAATAAGTAAATAAATAAATCAAATTGGAAAAGACATTATATATTGTGAAAATGCGATGAAACAAAGGGTAATAAAATGGATAAAATAAAATGTGATTAAATGATTGATCGAATGCAAACCCTTTTAATAATGTAGAAACCCAAGAAAATGTGACCCTGCAGAAGGCCAGATTCCTGTAGCAATATGCAAATTGGCATCGCTATAGACGAACCAATGAGGCATATGATGCTTATGTGAAACAGAGGAAGAAGATGCTTAAAACACAAATTAACTGAAAACAATAAGAGAGAGGGTTAATAGGGACTTACCTTGCTTGCAAGAATTCTGAGAGAAGGAGCCGGGGCTTCTTCAGTGACTCAGAGGGGAAGAGATCAATGGGAGAGAAAGCAAGATCCGTGAAGAAGAAAGGAAATGTTGAGGTGAGGAAAATGGATTGAAATCCTTCCTTCAGAAGAAAACCGATCAAGTGGAGAGGTGAATAATGGATAGGCAGGGGATCGATAGGCAAGGAATGGATAGGCCAGGGGATGGATGGAATCGCCTCCTGCGCCTCCTGTTTTATAACAGGAGGCCGTTACTTTTTTTTCAAGGGAGGTCCAAAAAGCATTTCAAAAATTTTAAAAAGTGGTTCCTCTTTAAGGATTTTCTGAAAAGATGGTTTTTAAGAAAGAAACTTTAGAAAAAGGGTTTCTAAAAACCATTTTTTTTTTGTATTTTTCTTTTTCCCTTATTATTATTTTTTTACTCCTTTGTCTTTGCATTATATATATTTATATATATATATATATATTTGATGTTTTTGATATAAAAACTCTGAAAACTAAAGGGTTTTAAATTAATTTGGCAAAATTTAAAAATAGTTTATCAAAGAAGTATTTTCTGAGAATTTGAGTTCATTTTTGGAAATTTTCTTCAGAAGATGGGTTTGGATCCAGGTTTTGAGAAAATATTCGAGTTTTGAACCTCGAATTGAGAAATATAACATGATGAATCCAAACGGATACCAGACAAACTATTTGAGCCTTTCAAAAGGTTATTTTGGTAATTTTGAGGATTTGATTTAAAAATTGGATGACAAAGCTCAGATTTGGATCTTGACAATAGATCTAGATCCGAAATCAAGTCAGATACATAAAATGAATTTAATTTCAGTAAAACTTTGAGAAATGAATTAGAATTTAGATTTAAAAGTGACTCAATTGCTCAAAAAATGAAGTCAGGGGCAAAAAGGGAATATTTAAAAGATTTTAAAAAATTTGGGGTGTTCACACAGTTATAGAAAACATATATGGTTGATTGAGTCACTATGAATTTTTTTTGACAACCTTAAAACACATATATGCATGATTGAATCACTATGATTTTTTTTTTACAGTCTTAGACCACATATATACATGATTGAATCTCTAAAAAAAAATTGACGGCATTAGAACACATATATGCATGATTGAAGCACTATAAAAAAATTTTGACAGCCTTAGAACACATATCTGCCTGATTGATTCAGTATGAATTTTTTTTGACAGCCTTAGGATACATATATGCATGATTGAATCACTATAAATCTTTTTTTGCAGGCTTAGAACACATATATGCAAGATAGAATCACTATGAGTTTTTTTTTCAGCCTTAGAACACACGTATGCATGATTAAATCTATACAAAATTTATTTGACAGCCTTAGCACACATATATTCATGATTGAACCACTATAAAAAAGTTTTGAGAGCCTTAGAACACATATATGCATGTTTGAATCACTATGAATTTTTTTTTACTACCATAGGACTCATATATGCATGATTGAATCACTATGATTTTTTTTTGACAGCCTTAGACCACATATATGCATGATTGAATCACTATAAAATTTTTTGACAGCTTTAGAACACATATATGCATGATTGAATCACTATGATTTTTTTTAAAGCCTTAGAACACATATATGCATGATTGAATCACTATGGAATTCTTTTGACATCCTTAGAACACATATATGCATGATTGACTTACTATGAAAAAAATTTGACATCATTAGAACACAAATATGCATGACTGCGTCACTATAATTTTTTTCTGAAAACCTTAGAACACATATCTGCATGATTGAATCACTATGAAATTTATTTGACAGCCACAGAACATATATATGCAAGATTGAATCACTATGAAATTCTTTTGACAGCCATAGAAATCATATATGCAGGATTTAGTCACTATGAAATTTATTTGATAACCTTAGAATAGATATATACACGATTCAATTACTATGATTTTTTTTTGACAGCCTTACAACATATATATACATGATTGAGTCACTATGAATTTTTTTTGACAGCATTAGAACACATATATGCATGATTGAATCACTATAAAATTTTTTTGACAGCCTTAGAACATATATCTGCCTGATTGATTCACTATAAAACTTTTTTGACAGCCTTAGGATACATATATGCATGATTGAATCACTAAGAAATTTCTTTTATAGACTTAGAACACATATATCAAGATTGAATCACTATGATTTTTTTGTTGCAGCCTTAGAATACATATATGCATGATTAAATCTCTATGAAATTTTTTTGACGGCCTTAGAACACATATATGCTTGATTGAATTACTATAAAAAAAAAATTGATAGCCTTAGAACACATATATGCATGTTTGAATCACTATGATTTTTTTTACTACATTAGGACACATATATGCATCATTGAATCACTATGATTTTTTTTTTATATCCTTAGAACACATATCTGCATGATTGAATCACTATGATTTTTTTTTTACAGCCTTAGAACACATATATGCATGATTGAATCACTATGATTTTTTTTTAACAGCCTTAGAACACATATATGCATCATTGAATCACTACAATTTTTTTTGACAGCCTTAGAACACATAAATGCATGATTGAATCACTATGAAATTTTTTGATATACTTTGAACACATATTTACATGATTGAATCTCTATAAAAAAAAAAATTACATCATTACAACACATATATGCATGATTGAATCACTATAATTTTTTTTTTTAAAAACCTTAGAACACATATTTGCATTATTGAATCACTGTGAAATTTATTTGACAGCCTTAGAACACATATATGCATGATTGAATCACTATAAATTTTTTTTTTAACCCTTAGAACACATGTGCATTATTAAGTCAATATGATTTTTTTTTGACAGCCTTAGAAAACACATATGCATTATTGAATCACTATAAATTTTTTTGACAGCCTTAGAACACATATACGCATGATTGAATCTTGCATGAAATTTTTTTGACAGCCTTATAAAACATATATGCATTATTGAATCACTATGAAATTTATTTGACAGCCTTAGAAAACATATATGCATTATTGAAACACAATGAATTTTTTTTGACAGCCTTAGAACACATATATGCATGATTGAATCACTATGAAATTTTTTTGACATTCTTAGAACGTATATATATGCATGATTGAGTCACTATGAAATTTTTTTGACAGATCTAGAACACATATATGCATGATTAAATCTCTATGATTTTTTTTACAACTGTAGAACAGATATATGCATTAATGAATCACTATGAATTTTTTTTAACAATCTTAGGACACATATATGCATGATTGAATCAATATGAAATGTTTTCGATAGCCTTAGAACATATATATGCATGATTGAATCACTTTGAATTTTTTTGACAGCTTTAGAACACATATATGCATTATTGAATCAGAATGAATTTTTTTTGACAACTTTAGAAGACATATATGCATGATTGAATCACTATGAATTTTTTTTGACATTCTTAGAACACATATATGCATGATTGAATCACAATGAATTTTTTTTGACAATGTTAGAACACATATATGCATGATTGAGTCACTATGAAATTTTTGAGACATCCTTAGAATACATATATGCATGATTGAGTCACTGCAAAATTTTTGTAAGATCCTTAGAACACATATATTCATATTTGAATCACTTTGAAATTTTTTTGACAACTTTGAAACACATATATGCATGATTGAATCAGTATGAAAATTTTTTGACAGCATTAGAACACATATATGGTTGATTGAATCACTATGAAATTTTTTTGACAGCATTAGAACCCATATATGCACGAATGAATCTCTATGAAATTTTGTTGACAGGCTCAGAACATATATATAACTCATTGAATCACAATGAAATATTTTTGACAACCTTAGAATACATATACATGATTAAATCATAATAAAACTTTTTTGACAGCCTTAGAACGCATATATGCATTATTGAATCATTTTAAAATTTGTTTGACAGACTTAGAACACATATATGCAAGATTAGAATTTTTTAGTCAGCTTTAGAAACCATATATGCATGATTGAAGTACTATGAATTTTTTTTGATAGCTTAAAACACAAATATACGTGATTGAATCACAAAGAATTTTTTTTGACAACCTTAAAACACATATATACATGATTGAATCACAATGACATTTTTTTGACAACCTTACAATACATCTATACGTGATTGAAACACAATAAATAAATTTTGACAGCCTTAGAACACATATATGCATGATTGAATCGCTATGATTTTTTTTTGACAACCTTAGAACACATATATGCTTGTTTGAATCACTACCAATTTTTTTTGGGTAACTTAGAACACATATCTGATGATTGAATCACTATAACATTTTTTTGATAGCCATAAAACACATATATGCATAATTGAGTCACTATGACATATTTTTAACAGCCTTAAAACACTTATACGCATGATTGAAATTTTTTTGGCAGCCTTAGAACACATGTATGCATGATTGAAATTTTTTTGACAACCTTAGAACACATATATGAAAGATTGAATCATTATGAAAATTTTTGGACAGCACTAGAACACTTATATGGATGATTGAATCACTATAAAATTTTTCTAACAGTATTAGAACACATATAAGCATGATTAGAAATTTTTTTTGAGTAAATTAGAAAACCTATCTGCATGATTGAATCACTATGAATTTTTTTTAACAGCCTTAGAACACATATATGCGTGATTGATTCACTATAAAAATTTTTGGACAGGCTTAGAACACATGTATCCATGATTGAATCACTATAAATTTTTTTTAACAACCTTAGAACACATATATGCAAGATTGAATCACTATGAAATTTTTTTAACAACCTTAGAACACATATATGCAAGATTGAATCACTATGAATTTTTTTTGACAACGTTAGAACCCATATTTGCATGATTGAGTCACTATGAAATTTTTTTGACAGCCTTACAACACATATTTGCACGAGTGAATCACTAAGGAATTTTTTTGACAGTCATCGAAGACATATATGCATAATTGAACCACTCTAATAATTTTTACAGCCTTAGCACACATATATAAATGATTGAATCACTATGAATTTTTTTTGACAACCTTAGAACACATATATGCATCAATGAATCACTATGAATTTTTTTTTATAGCCTTAGAACACATATATGCATGATTGAATAAATATGCATTTTTTTTTACAACCTTAGAACACATATATGCATGATTGAATCACTATAAATTTTTTTTTACAGACTTAGAACACATATATGCATTATTGAATCACTATGAAATTTTTTTGATAGCCTTTGAACACATATATGCATGATAGAATCACTATGAAATTTTTTTGACATTCTTAGAAAACATATATGCATGATTGAATCACTATGAATTTTTTTTGACAACCTTAGAACACATATATGCATGACTGAATCACCATGAAATTTTTTTGCAAGCCTTAGAACACACATATGCATGATTGAATCACTATGAAATTTTTTTGATAGCCTTAGAACACATATATGCATGATGGAATCTCTATAAAAAAAAATTGACACCATTAGAACAAATATATGCATGATTGAATCACTATAATTTTTTTTAAAAAAAAAACTTAGAACACATATCTGCATGATTGAATCACTGTGAATTTTATTTGACAACCTTAGAACACATATATGCTTGATTAAATCACTATGAAATTTTTTTGACAGCCTTAGAATGCATATGAGCATGATTGAATCACTATGAATTTCTTTTGATAGCCTTAGAACACTTATATACATGATTGAATCACTATGGATTTTTTTCGACCGCCATAGAACACATATATGCATGATTGAATCCATATATGAGTGATTGATTCACTATAAAAAAATTTTGATAACCTTAATACACATATATGCATGATTGAATCACAATGACATTTTTTTGACAACCTTAGAAGACATCTATACATGATTGAATCTCAATAACATTTTTTTGACAGCCTTAGAACACATATATGGATGATTGAATCACTATGAATTTTTTTTAACGACCTAAGAACACATATATGCATGATTGAATCACTACCAGATTTTTGTCACAGCATTAGAACATATATATGCATGATTGAATCACTATAAAATTTTTTGGAGTAACTTAGAACACATAGTTGCATGATTGAATCACTATAAAAAAAATTTGACAACCTTAAAACACATATATGCAAGATTGAATCCCTATGAAATATCTTTGACAGCCTTAAAACACATATATGCATCATTGAAATTTTTTTGATAGCCTAAGAACACATATATGCATGATTGAAATTTTTTTGACAGCCTTAGAACACATATATGCATGATTGAATCACTATGAATTTTTTTGGACAACCATGGAACACATATATGGATGATTGAATCACTACAATTTTTTTTGATAGGATTAGAACACATATATGCATGATTGAATCGCTATAAATTTTTTTTGAGTAACTTAGAATCCATATCTGCATGATTGAATCACTATGATGACATATATGCATGATTGAATCACTATTAAGTTTTTTTGACAGCCTTAGAACACATTGACAACCTTAGAACACATATATGCAAGATTGAATCACTATAAAAAAAATTTGACAGCCTTATAACAGATATATGCTTGATTAAATCACTATAATTTTTTTTTAATAAACTTAGAACACATAAATGCAAGAGTGAATCACTATGAATTTTTTTTAACAACGTTAGAACACACATATGCAAGATTGAATCACTATGAATTTTTTTTCACAACGTTAGAACACATATATGCATGACTATGTCACTATAAAAAAATTTTGACAGCGTTAGAACACATATATGCATGAGTGAATCACTATGAAATTTTTTTGACAGGGTTAGAACACATACATGCATTATTGAATCACTATGAAATTTTTTTGACAGCCATAGAACACATATATGCATTACTCAGTCACTATGAAATTTTTTTTACAGCAATAGAACACATATATACATGATTCAGTCACTGTGAAATTTTTTTGATAGCCTTAGACCACATATATGCATGAGGTAATCACTACAAAAATTTTATGACGGCCTTAGCACACATATATGCATGATTGAGTCACTATAAATTTTCTTTGACAGCATTAGAACACATATATGCATGATTGAATCCCTATAAACTTTTTTTGACAGCCTTAGAACACATATATGCATGATTGAATCACAGTGAAAATTTTTGGATTGCCTTAGAACACATATATGCATGATTGAGTCACTATGAATTTTTTTGGACAACCGTATTACACATATATGGATGATTGAATCACTACAAATTTTTTTCACAGGATTAGAAAACACATATGCATGATTGAATCACTATAACTTTTTTTTTTAGTAACTTAGAACACATATCTGCATGATTGAATCACTATGAAATTTTTTTAACAGCCTTAAAAGACATATATGCATGGGTGAATCACTATTAAATTTTTTTGACAGCCTTATAACACATTGACATCCTTACCACACATATATGCAAGATTAAATCACCATAAAATTTTTTTGATAGACTTAGAACACATATACGCATGATTGAAACACTACGAAAGTGTTTTAACAAACTTAGAACACATAAATGCAACACTGAGTCACTATGAAATTTTTTTAACAACCTTAGAACACATATATGCATGACTAAGTCACTATGAATTTTTTTTGACAGCTTAGAACACATATATGCATGAGTGAA
Organism: Nuphar pumila; assembly: GCF_984573655.1. Lineage (NCBI taxonomy): Eukaryota > Viridiplantae > Streptophyta > Magnoliopsida > Nymphaeales > Nymphaeaceae > Nuphar > Nuphar pumila. The sequence continues at coordinate 102,717,273 of NC_143249.1, forward strand.
TCACTATGAAGTTTTTTTGACAACCTTAGAAAACATATATGCATGATTGAATCACTATCAAATTTTTTTGACAGCCATAGAACACATATATGCATGATTTAGTCACTATGATTTTTTTTTTACAGTCATAGAACACATATATGCATGATTGAGTCACTATGAAACTTTTTTAACAGCCTTAGAACATATACATGCATTAGTGAATCACTATGAAATTTTTTTGACAGCCTTAGCACACATATATGCACTATTGAGTCACTATGAAATATTTTTGACAGCATTAGAACACAAATATGCATGATTGAATCACTGTAAAAAAATTTTGACAGCCTTAGAACAAATATATGCATGATTGAATCACTATGAAATTTTTTGGACAGCCTTAGAAAACATATATGGATGATTGAGTCACTATGATTTTTTTTGGACAACTTTAGAACACATATATGGATGATTGAATCACCACAAATTTTTTTTGACAGGATTAGAACACATATATGCATGATTGAATCACTATAAAAAATTTTGAAGTAAATTAGAACACATATCTGAATGATTGAATCACTATGAATTTTTTTTAACAGCCTTAGAAGACATATATGAGTCATTGAATCACTATTAAATTTTTTTGACAGCCTTAGAACACATTGACAAAACTAGAACACATATATGCAAGATTGAATCACTACAAAAAAAATTTTGACAGCTTTAGAACACATATATGCATGATTGAATCACTATGAATTTTTTTGACAACATTAGAACAAATATAAGCATGATTGAGTCACTATGAAATTTTTTTGACAGCATTAGAACACATATATGCAGGATTAAATCACTATGGGAATTTTTGACAGCATTAGAACACATATATGCATGAGTGAATGAATATAATTTTGTTTTGACATCCTTAGAACACATATATGCATGATTGAATCACTATGAATTTTTTTTAACAAACTTAGAACACATAAATGCAAGACTAAATCACTATGTAATTTTTTTGAAAACCTTAGAACACAAATGCAAGATTGAATCACTATGAATTTTTTTGGACAATGTTAGAACACATACATGCATGACTAAGTCACTATGAATTTTTTGTGACAGCCTTAGAACACATATATGCATGAGTGAATCTCTATAAAAAAATTTGAAAGCCTTAGAAAATATATATGCATGATTGAATCACTATGAAATTTTTTTGACAGCCATTGAACACATATATGCATGATTGAGTCACTATGCAATTTTTTTGACAGCCTTTAAACACATAAATGCATGAGTAAATCACTATAAATTTTTTTTAATAGCCTTAGCACACATATATGCATGATTGAGTCACTAAGTATTTTTTTTACAGCATTAGAACACATATATGCATGATTGAATCACTATAAAAATTTGTTGACAGCCTTAGAGCATATATATGCATGATTAAATCACTATGAATTTTTTTTTACAGCCTTAGAACACATATATGCATGATTTATTCACTATGAAATTGTTTTGATAGCCTTAGAACATATATCTGCATGATTAAATCACCATATATCTTCATGAACCACTATAATTTTTTTTTGACACCCTTAGAACACATATATTAATTATTGAATCTCTATGAAATTTTTTTGACAGCCTTAGCAAACATATATGCATGATTGAATCACCATAAAAAAAATTCACAACTTTATAACACATATATGCATGATTGAATCACTATGAAATGTTTTTGATAACCTTTGAACATATATTTGCATGATTGAATCACTATGAAATTTTTTTGACAACCTTACAACACATATATGCATTATTGAATCACTATAAAATTTTGTTGACAGCCTTAGAACACATATATGCATTATTGAATCACTTTGAAATTTTTTTCACAGCCTTAGAACCTATATATGGATGGTTGAATCATTATGAAATTTTTTTGACTGACATCGAACACATATATGCATGATTGAGTAACTATAATTTTTTTTTGACAGCCTTAGAACACATATATGCAATATTGAATCACTATGAAATTTTTTTAACAGCCTTAGAACACATATATGCATGATTAAATCACTATCAATTTTTTTTGACAGCCTTAGAACACATATATGCAAGATTGAATCACCATGAACTTTTTTTGACAACCTTAGAACACATGTATGCATGATTGAATCACTATGAAATTTTTTTGGAAGCCTTAGAACACATATATGCATGATTGAATCTCTATGAATTTTTTTTGGAAACCTTAGAACACATATATGTAAGATTGAAAGTTTTTTTACAAACGTAAAACACATATATGTATGATTGAATCACAATAAATGTTTTTTACAACCTTAGAACACATATATGCAAAGTTGAATCACTATGATTTTTTTTTGAAAACCTTAGAACACATATATGTATGATTGAATAACTACAATTTTTTTTTATTGCATTAGAATACATATATACATGATTGAATCACTACAATTTTTTTTTCTGCATTAGAGTACATATCTGCATGATTGAATCAGTATAATTTTTTTTTGAGTAACTTAGAACACTTATCTGCATGATTGAATAGCTATTAAAATTTTTTGACAGCCTTAGAACACATATATGCATGATTGAATCACTTTGAAATATGTTTGACAACCATAGAACACATATACGTAAGATTGAAATTTGTTTGACGACCATAGAACACATATATACAAGATTGAAATTTTTTTGACAACCTTAGAACACATATATGCATGATTGAATCACTATAAATTTTTTTTGAGAGACTTAAAACACATATATTCATGATTGAACCACAATTAAATTTTTTTGATAGACTTAAAACACATCTATGCATGATTGAATCATAATAAAAAAAATTTGATAGCCTTAGAATAGATATATGCATGATTGTATCACTATGAATTTTTTTTGACAACCTTAGAACACATATATGCATGACTGAATCACTATAAATTTTTTTTGATAGCCTTAGAACACATATATGCATGATTGAACCGTTTTAATTTTTTTTTGACAACCTTAGAATTCATATATGCATGATTGAATCACTATGAAATTTTTTTGATAGCCTTGGAACACAAATATGCTTGCTTGAATCTCTATGAATTTTTTTTGACAACCATAGAACACAAATATGCATGATTGAGTCACTATGAATTTTTTTTTACAGCCTCAGGACATATATGCATGTGTGAATCACTATAAAATTTTGTTGACAACCTTAGAACAAATATATGCAATATTTAATCACTATAAAAAATTTTTGACAGCCTTAGCACGCACATATGCATGATTCAATCACTATGATTTTTTTTTGACAACTTTGGAATATATATAAGAATGATTGAGTCACTATAAATTTTTTTTGACAGCCTTATAACACATATATGCATTATTGAATCACTATGAATTTTTTTTGACAGCCTTAGAACATATATATGCATGATTGAATCGCTATGATTTTTTTTTTTACAGCCTTAGAGCACATTTATGCATGATTAGAATCACCATGAATTTTTGTTGACAACCTTAGAACACATGTATGCATGATTGAATCACTATGAATTTTTTTTGGAAGCCTTAGAACACATATATGCATGATTGAATCACTATGAATTTTTTTGGAAACCTTAGAACACATATATGCTAGATTGAATTTTTTTTTACAACCTTAGAGCACATATATGTATAATTCAATCACAATAAATTTTTTTTGACAGCCTTAGAACACATATTTGCAAGATTGAATCACTATGATTTTTTTTTGACAACCTTAGAACACATATATGCATGTTTAAATCACTATGATTTTTTTTACTGCATTAGAATACATATATGCATGATGGAATCACTATGAAATTTTTTTGACAGCCTTAAAACACATATATGCAGGATTGAATTACAATAAATGTTTTTTGCTAGCCTTAGGACACATCTATGCATGATTGAATCATTATAACAAAATTTTTACAGCCTTAGAACACATATATGCTTGATTGAATCACTATGAATTCTTCTAAAAAAGTTTTGAACACATATTCAGGATTGAATCACTACCATATTTTTTTTACAGCATTAGAACACATATATGCATGATTGAATCACTATAAATTTTTTTTGAGTAACTTAGAACACACATCTGCATGATTGAATCAGTATAAAAAAAATTTGACAGCCTTAAAACACATACATGCATGATTGAATCACTATAATTTTTTTTTAGTAACTTAGAACACTTATCTGCATGACTGAATCACTATGAAACTGTTTTGACAGCCTTAGCACATATATATACAAGATTGAATCACAATGAAATTTTTTTGACAACCTTAGAACACATATATGCATGATTGAATCACTATAAAAATTTTTTGACATCCTTAGAACACATATCTGTGTGATTGAATCACCATGAAATTTTTTGAACCACCTTAGAACACATATATGCAAGATTGAATCACCCTGAATTTTTTTTGACATCGTTTGAACACATATTTGCATGATTGAGTCAGTATAAAATTTTTGTGAGAGCCTTAGAACAAATATATGCATGATTGAATTAGTATGAAATTTTTTTGACAGCATTAAAACATATGTATGCATGATTGAATCAATATAAATTTTTTTAGACAGCCTTAGAACACATATATGCATGAGTAAATCATTATAAAATTTTTTTGACGGCCATAGAATACATATATGCATGATTGAATCACTTTGAATTTTTTTTACAATATTAGAACACATATATTCATGATTGAATCTCTATGAAATTTTGTTTACAACCTTAAAACATATATATGCATGATTGAATCACTATGAAATTTCTTTGACAGCCTTAGAACACATATATACTTGATTGAATCACTATAAATATTTTTTGATAGCCTTAGAACACGTATCTCCCTGATTTATTCACTAAGAAATAATTTTGACAGCCTTAGAACACATATAGGCGTGATTGAATCACTATGAATTTTTTTTGACAACCTTAAAATACATATATGCATGATTGAATCATAATGACATTTTTTTGACAACCTTAGAACACATGTATGCATGATTGAATCACAATAAATTTTTTTTGACAGCCTTAGAACACATATCTGCATGATTGAATCACTAAGAAATTTATTTGACAGCCTTAGAAGACATATATGCATGATTGATCCACTATGAAAGTTTTTTGATAGCCATAGAACACAAATCTGCATGATTGGATCACAATGAAATTTTATTCACAGCTTTATAACACATATATGCATGTTTGAATCACTATCATTTTTTTGGCAACCGTAGAACAGATATATGCATTATTGAACCACTATGAACTTTGTTTAACAATTTTAAGACACATATATGCATGGCTGAATCACTATAAAAAAATTTTGACAGCCTTAGAACACATATATGCATGATTGAATCACTATGATTTTTTTTTTAGGACTTAGAACACATATATATGCATGATTGAATCACCATGAATTTTTTTTGACAACCTTAGAACACATGCATGCATGATTGAATGACTATAAATTTTTTTTGGAAGCCTTAGAACGCATATATGCATGATTGAATTACTATGAATTTTTTTTAGAAACCTTAGAACACATATATGCAAGATTAAATTTCTTTTAAGAACCTTAGAACACATATATGTATGATTGAATCGCAATAAATTTTTTTTGATAGCCTTAGAACACATATATCCAAGATTGAATCACTATGAATTTTTTTTGACAACCTTAGAACACATATATGCAAGATTGAATCACTATAATTTTTTTTTTACTGCATTAGAATACATATATGCGTGATTGAATCACTATAAATTTTTTTGAGTAACTTCGGACACCTATCTCCATGATTGAATAGCCATGAAATTTTTTTGACAACGTTAGAACACATATATGCATGATTGAATCACTTTAAAATTTGTTTGACATCCATAGAACACATATATGCAAGATTGAAATTTGTTTTACGGCCTTAGAACACATATATAAAAGATTAAATTTTTTTTACAACCTTAGAACACATATATGCATGATTGAATCACTATGAAATTTTTTTCACAAGCATAGAAGACATATATTCATGACTGAATCACTACCAATTTTTTTTTACAGCATTAGAACACATATATTTGTGCTTGAATCACTATAAATTTTTTTTGAGTAACTTAGAACACACATCTGCATGATTGAATCTCCATAAAAAAGATTTGACAGCCTTAAAACGCATACATGATTGATTGAATCACTATAAATTTTTTTTAGTAACTTAGAACACTTACCTGCATGACTGAATCACTATGAAATTTTTGTGACAGCCTTAGAACACATATATGCAGGATTAAATTACTATGAATTTTTTTTGACAGTATTAGAACACATATATGCCTGATTGAATCAATATGAATTTTTTTTTATAGCCTTAGACCACATATATACATGATTGAATCATTATGAGTTTTTTTTGATAGCCATAGAACACATATTTGTATGATTGAATAACTATGAAATTTTTTTTACAGCATTAGAACACATATATACATGATTGAATCTCTATAAATTTTGTTGGCAACCATAGAACATATATATGGTTGATTGAATCATAATGAAATTTTTTTGACAGCCCTAGAACAAATATATGCATGATTGAATCATAATAAAACTTTTTTGACGGCCTTAGAACACATATATGCATGATTGAATTACTCTGAAATTTTTTTGACAACCGTAGAACACATATATGCATGATTGAATCACTATAATTTTTTTTTGACGTTAGAACACATATATGCATGATTGAATCACTATAAATTTTTTTGAGTAACTTGGAACACTTATTTGCATGACTGAAACACTATAATTTTTTTTTACAGCCTTAGAGCACATATATGCATGATTGAATCACTATAAAATTTGTTTGACAGCCTTTAAACACATATATGCAAGATTGAATTTTTTTGACAGCCTTAGAACACATATATTCATGATTGAATCACTATGAAATTTTCTTGACATCCTTAAAACACATATATGCGTGATTGAATCACTATTAATTTTTTTTGACCACCTTAAAAGTCATATATGCATGATTGAATCACAATGACATTTTTTTGACAACCTCAGAAGACATCGAAACATGATTGAATTACAATAAAATTTTTTTTACAACCTTAGAACGCATATCTGCATGATTGAATCACTATGAAATTTATTTGACAGTTTAAAACACATATATGCATGATTGAGTCACTATGAATTTTTTTTGATAGCCTTGGAACATATATGTGCATGATTGAATCACTATGAAATTTTTTTGACAGCTTTAGAACACATACATGCATGATTGAATGACTATGAAATTTTTTTGACAGCCCTAGAACACTTAAATGCATGATTGAATCACAATGAATTTTTTTTGACAATCGTAGAATTGATATAGGCTTTATTGAATCACCATAAAAGTTGTTCAACAACCTTAGGACACATGTATGCATGATTGAATCACTATAACATTTTCTTGACAGCCTTAGAACCTATATATGCAAGATAGAATCACAATGAAAATTATTTGAGAGCCTTAGAACATATATATGCATGATAGAATCACTTTGAATTTTTTTTCACAGACTTAGAACACATATATATATGATTGAATCACTATGAATTTTTTTGAGAGCCACAGAACACATATATGCACGATTGAGTCACAATGAATTCTTTTTGGCAGCCTTAGAACACATATATGCATGAGTGAATCAATATAAAATTTTTTTGACAGCCTTTGAACATATATATGCATTATTGAATGACTTTGATTTTTTTTTATAGCCTTAGAACACATATATGCAATATTGAATCACTATGAATTTTTTTTGACAACCTTAGAACACATATATGCATGAATAAATAACTATGATTTTTTCTTACAATTTTTGCAGCCTTAGAACACATATATGCATGATTAAATCATCGTAAAATTTTTTGATAACCTTTGAACACATATCTGCATGATTGAATCACTATAAAAAATTTTGACAGCCTTAGAACACATATACACATATATGCATTCTCAGAACACATTTCTGCAAGATTAAATCACTTTGAGATTTTCTTGACAGCCTTAGAACACATATATGCATGATTAAAGCACTATCGAAAAAGTTTGCAAGCCTTAGAACACATATATACAGGATTGAATCACTATAAAATTTTTTTGATAGCCTTAGAACACAAATTGCATGATTTAATCACTATAAATTTTTTTTGACAGGCCTAGAACACATATATGCAGATTGAATCATGCATGAATTTTTTTTGAAAAACATGGAACGTGTATATGCATGATTGAATCAAAATAAAATGTTTTTGAGAGCCTTAGTACGCATATACGCATGTGTGAAAAACCATGAAATTTTTTTGACAGCCATAGAACACATATTGTTATTATTGAATCACTGCAGTTTTTTTTGGCAGCATTAGAACACATATATGTAGGAATGAATCACTATGAATTTTTTTTTTGACAGCCTTAGAACACATATATGCTTCATTGAATCACTATGAAACTTTTTTATAGCCTTAGAACACATATATGCATGATTGAATCACTATAAAATTTGTTAGACACACTTAGAACACATATATGCATGATTGAATCACTTTAAATTTTTTATCAGCCTTAGAACACATATATGCATGATTGAATCACTATGATATTTTTTTGACAGCCTTAGAACACATATATACACGATTGAATCACTATAAATTTTTTTGACAGCCTTAGAACACATATATTAATGATTGAATCACTATGAAATTTTTTTAACAGCCTTAGAACACATACATGCATGATTGAATTACTATAAAATTTTTTTGACAGCATTAGAACACATATATCCAAGATTGAATCACTATGAAAATTTTTTAACAACCGTAGAACACATATATGCATAATTGAATCACTATGAAATATTTTTGACAGCCTTAAAACACATATCTGCATGATTGAATCACTATAAAATTTGTTGGACAGACTTATAACACATATATGCATGATTGAATCACTGTGAAATTGTTTTGACAGCCTTAGAACACATATACACAAGATTGAATCACTATAATTTTTTTTGACAAACTTAGAACACATATATGCATGATTGAATCACTATGATTTTTTTTTTGACAGCTTTAGAACACAAATATGCATGATTGAATTACTGTAAAATTTTGTTGACAGCATTAGAACACATATATCAAAGATTGAATCACTATAAAAAATTTTTTACAACCTCAGAACACATATCAGCATGATTGAATCAATATAAATAATTTTTGACAGCCTTATAACAAATATATATGAATCATTGAATCACTATGAAATTTTTTTGACAGCGTTAGAACACATATATGTATGATTGAATCTCTATAAAAAAAGATTGACAACCTTAGAGCACATATTTGCTTGATTGAATCACAATGAAATTTTTTTGATAGCGTTAGAACACATATATGCATTATTGGATCTCTATAAAAAAATCTAAGAGCATCAGAACACATATATGCAAGATTGAATCACTATGAATTTTGTTTGATAGCCTTAGAACAAATATATGCATGATTGAATCACTATGAATTTTTCTTATAGCTGTAGAACACATATATCCATAATTGAAGCACTATGAAATTTTTTTTACAGTCTTAGAACACATATATGCATGATTAAAACACTATGAATTTTTTTTTAGACCATTAGAACACATATGCATGATTAAATCACTATAAAACTTTTTTGACAACATTAGAACACAAGTAAGCATGATTGAATCACTAGGAATTTTTTTTGACAGCATTAGAACACTTATATGCATGATTGAATCACTATGATTTTTTTTTTATAACCATAGAACGCGTATATGCATGATTAAATCCCTATGAATTTTTTTGGAAAACCTTAGAACACATATATGCATGATTGAATCACTATGAAATTTTTTTGAGAGCCTTAGAGCACATATATGCATGATTGAACAACTCTGAAATTTTTTTGAGAGCCTTAGAACACATATATGCATGATTGAAAAACTATGAATTTTTTTTGAGAGCCTTAGAATACCTATATGCATGATTGAATCACTACAAAATTTGTTTGACAGTCTTAGAACATATATATGCATGATTGAATCACTTAAATTTTTTTTTGACAGCCTTAGAATACATATCTGCATAATTGAATCACAATGAATTTTTTTTGAGAGCCTTAGAACTCATATATGCATGATTGAATCACTATGAAATTTTTTTGACTGCCTTAGAACATATATATGCTTGGTGGAATCACTACAACTTTTTTTTTGGCAGAATTAGAACACATATATGCATGATTGAATCACCATGAAATTTTTTTACAACCTTAGAACACATATATGCATGATTGAATCACTATGAAATTTATTTGACAGCTTTAGAACACAAATATGCATGATTGAATCACTATAAAAAAATTTTGACATCCTTAAAAAATATATACATGATTGAATCACCTTAAAAATTTTTTGAGAGACTTAGAACACATACATGCAAGATTGAATCACCATGAATTTTTTTTGAGAGCCTTATAACACAAATATGCATGATTGAATCACTATGAAATTTTTTTGACAGCCTTAGAACACATATATGCATGATTCAATAACTATGATTTTTTTCTGACAACCCTAGAACACAAATATGCAAGATTGAATCACTATGAATTTTTTTTGACAACCATACATTGCGTATATGCATGATTCAATCACTATGAAATTTTTTGACAACCTTAGAACACATATATGCGTGATTGAATCACTACAATTTTTTTTTGTTAGCAATAGAGCACATATATGCATGATTGAATCACTATGAAGTTTTTTTGATAGCATTAGAACACATGTATGCATGACCGAATCACTATGAAATTTTTTTGACAGCCATAGAACATATATATGCATGAATAAATTACTACAAATTTTTTTGGCAGCATTAGAACACATATATCCAAGATTGAATGACCATAAAAAATTTTGACAACCTTAGAACACATATATGCATGATTGAATCACTATGAATTTTTTTTGACAGCCTTAGAACACATATATGCATGATTGAATCACTATGATTTTTTTTTTGAAAGCCTTAGAATACATATATGCATGAATGAATTACTATAAAAAATTTTTTACGGCTATAGAACACATATATTGAGATTGAATCACTATAAAAAAATTTTACAACCTTAGAACACATATCTGGATGATTGAATCACTATAAAAAAATTTTGACAGCCTTATAACACATATATACATCATTGAATCACTAAAAAAAAATTTTGACAGCAGTAGAACACATATATGCATGATTGAATCACTGTAAAAAAAATTTGACAACGTTAGAGCACATGTATGCATGATTGAATCACAATGCAATATTTTTGCCATCCTTAGAAAACATATATGCATGATTGAATCACTATGATTTTTTTTAAGAGCATCATAACATATATATGCAAGATTGAATCACTATGGAAATTTTTTTATAGCCTTAGAACAAATATATTCATGATTTAATCAATATGAAATTTTTTTCATAGATGTAGAACACACATATTCATGATTGAAGCACTATAAAAAAAATTTGACAGCCTTAAAACCCATATATGCTTGATTAAAACACTATGATTTTTTTTTTTACAGCATTAAAACACATATATACATGATTGAATCACTATGAATTTTTTTTAACAACATTAGAACACATATATGCATGATTAAATGACTATGAAACTTTTTTGACAACATTAGAACACATATAAGAATGATTGAATCACTATGAACTTTTTTTTACCGCATTAGAATACATATATGCATGATTGAATCACAATGATTTTTTTTGACAACCATTATGCAAGATTGAATCGCTATAAACTTTTTTAACAGGCTTAGAACATATATATGCAAGATTGAATCACTATGAGTTTTTTTTCACAGCCTTAGAACACATATATGCATGATTGAATTACTTAAAAAAAGATTTAACCGCATTAGAACACATATATGCGAGATTGAATCAGTATAAATTTTTTTTTACAACCTTAGAACACATATCTGCATGATTGAATCGCAATAAAAAAAATTTTGACAGCCTTATAACACATATATTAAAACATGTCTATTTGATTGAATCACTATAAACTTTTTTAACGGGCTTAGAACACATATATGCTTGATTGAATCACTATGAATTTTTTTTGACAAGCTTAGAACACATATATGCATGTTTGAATTACAATAGATTTTTTTTATAGCATTAGAACACATATATCCAAGATTGAATCACTATGAAATTTTTTTTACAACCTTAGAACACATATCTGTATGATTGAATCACTATAAAAAAAAATTGATAGCCTTATAACACATATATGCAGCATTGAATCACTATGAATTTTTTTTACAGCGTTAGAACACATATATGCATGATTGAATCACTATAAAAAAAAATTGACAACCTTAGAGCACATATATGCACGATTGAATCACAATGAATTTTTTTTGACAGCCTTAGAACACAAATATGCATGAATGAATCTCTATAAAAAAATTTAAGAGCATCAGAACACATATATGCAAGAGTGAATCACTATGGAATTTTTTTGATAGCCTTAAAACAAATATATGCATGATTAAATCATTATGATTTTTTTTTATAGCTGTAGAACACATATATTCATGATTGAAGCACTATGAATTTTATTTGACAGCATTAGAACACATATATGCTTGATTAAATCACTATGAAACTTTTTTGACAACCTTCGAACACATGTAAGCATGAATGAATCACTATGATTTTTTTTTTACAGCATTAGAACACATATACACATGATTGAATCACTTTAAATTTTTTTTGACAACCTTAGAACACATATATGAATGATTGAATCACTATGAAATTTTTTTGAGAGCCATACAGCACATATATGCATGATTAAAAAACTATGAATTTTTTTTTACAGCCTTAGAACACATATATGCATGATTGAATCACTATAAAAAAAATTTGTCGGGATTAGAATAGATATATGCATGATTGAATCACTATGAATTTTTTTTGACAGCCTTAGAACACATGTATGCATGATTGAGTCACTATGATTTTTTTTTTACAGCCTTAGAACACATATATGCATGATCGAATTACTATAAAATTTGTTTGATAGACTTAGAACACATATATGCATGATTGAATCAGTTTCAAATTTTTTTCAGCTTTAGAATACATATATGCATGATTGAATCACTATGAAATTTTTTTGACAGCCTTAGAACACATGTATGCATGATTAAATCACTATAAAAAAAATTTGTCAGGATTATTATAGATATATGCAAGATTGAATCACTATGAATTTTTTTGACAGCCTTAGAACACATGTATGCATGATTGAGTCACTACGAATTTTTTTTACAGCCTTAGAACACATATATGCATGATTGAATTACTAAAAAATTTGTTTGACAAACTTAGAACACATATATGCATGATTGAATCAGTTTCAATTTTTTTTCAGCCTTAGAACACATGTATACATGATTGAGTCACTATGAATTTTTTTTTCCAGCCTTAGAACACATATATGCATGATTGAATTACTATAAAATTTGTTTGACAGACTTAGAACACATATATGCATGATTAAATCAGTTTCAAATTTTTTTCAGCCTTAGAATACATATATACATGATTGAATCACTATGAAATTTTTTTGACTGCCTTAGAACACATATATACATGGCTGATTCACTATAATTTTTTTTTGATAGCCTTAGAACACAATTATGCATGGTTGGATCACAATGAAAGTTTATTGACTTCCTTAGAACAAATATATGCATGATTGAATCACTATGAATTTTTTTTGACAATCCGAGAACACATATATGCATGATTGAATCACTATGAACTTTTTTTGACAAGCATAGAATGCGTAAATGCGTGATTCAATCACTATGAAATTTTGTTGTCAACCTTAGAACACATATATGCATGATTGAATCACTATGAATTGTTTTTTGACAGCCTTAGAACACATATATGCATGATTTAATCACCATAAAATTTGTTTAACAGCATTAGAACACATATATGCATGATTGAATCGCTATAATTTTTTTTTGACAGCCTTAGAACACATATCTGCATGACTGAATTGCTATGAAATCTTTTTGAGAGCCTTAGAACACATATATGCATGATTGAATCACTATGAAATTTTTTTACAGCCTTAAAACAGATATATGCATGATTGAATCACTATGAAATTTTTCGGACTGCTTTAGAACACATATATGCTTGATTTAATCACTATAATTTTTTTTTGACAACCTTATTATACATATTTGCATGATTGAATCACTATGAATTTTTTTTTACAGCCTTAGAACACTTATATGCATGATTTAATCACTATACATTTTTTTAGAGTGGTAGAGCACATATATTCAAGATTGAAGCACTATGAAATTTGTTTGACAGCCTTTGAACACATTTATGCATGATTAAATCACTATGAAACTTTCTTGACAACCTTAGAGCACATGTAAGCATGATTGAATCACTATGAATTTTTTTTGACAGCATTAGAACACATATACACATGATTGAATCACTTTGAATTTTTTTTGACAACCTTAGAACACATATATGAATGATTGAATCACTATGAAATTTTTTTGAGAGCCATAGAGCACATATATGCATGATTAAAAAACTATGAATTTTTTTTTACAGCCTTAGAACACATATATGCATGATTGAATTACTATAAAAAAAAATTTTCAGGATTAGAATAGATATACGCATGATTGAATCACTATGATTTTTTTTTGACAGCCTTAGTACACATGTATGCATGATTGAGTCACTATGAAACTTTTTTTACAGCCTTAGAACACATATATGCAAGATTTAATCACTATAAAAATTTTTTGACAGCCTTAGAACACATATATGCATGATTGAACCTCTTAAATGTTTTTTGAAAGCCTTAGAATACATATCTGCATGATTGAATCACTATGAATTTTTTTTTAGAGCCTTAGAACTCATATATGCATGATTGAATCACTTTGAAACTTTTTCGAAAGCCTTAGAACACATATATGCTTGGTGGAATCACTACAAAATTTTTTTGGCAGCATTAGAACACATATATGCATGATTGAATCACTTCAAAAAAAATTTTATAACCTTAGAACACATATATGCATGATTGAATCACTATGAAATATTTTTTACAGCTTTAGAACACATATATGCATGATTTAATCACTAGAAGTTTTTTTTGCCAAGCTTATTACACATATCTGCATGATAGAATCACTATGAAATTTTTTTACAGCCTTAAAACACATATGTGCATGATTGAATCACTATGAATTGTTTTTTAACAGCCTTAGAACACATATATGCATGATTTAATCACCATAAAATTTGTTTAACAGCCTTAGAACACATATATGCATGATTGAATCACTATAATTTTTTTTTGATAGCCTTAGAACATATATCTGCATGGCTGAATTGCTATGAAATCTTTTTGAGAGCCTTAGAACACATATATGCATGATTGAATCACTATCAAATTTTTTTACAGCCTTAAAATACATATATGCATGATTGAATCACTATGAAATTTTTTTGACTGCTTTAGAACACATATATGCTTGATTTAATTACTATAATTTTTTTTGACAACCTTATTACACATATTTGCATGATTGAATCACTATGAATTTTTTTTGACAGACTTAGAACACATATATGCATCATTTAATCACTATACATTTTTTTACAGTGGTAGAGCACATATATTCATGATTGAAGCACTATGAATTTTTTTTGACAGCCTTAGAACACATATATGCATGATTTATTCACTATACATTTTTTTAGAGTGGTGGAGCACATATATTCATGATTGAAGCACTATGAAATTTTTTTGACAGCCTTAGAACACATATATGCATGATTAAATCACTATGAAACTTTTTTGACAACCTCAGAACACATGTAACCATGATTGAATCACTATGAATTTTTTTTGACAGCATTAGAACACATATACACATGATTGAATCACTTTGAATTTTTTTTGACAACCTTAGAACACATATATGAATGATTGAATCACTATGAAATTTTTTTGAGAGCCATAGAGCACATATATGCATGATTAAAAAACTATGAATTTTTTTTTACAGCCTTAGAACACATATATGCATGATTGAATTACTATAAAAAAAAAATTTCAGGATTAGAATAGATATATGCATGATTGAATCACTATGATTTTTTTTTGACAGCCTTAGTACACATGTATGCATGATTGAGTCACTATGAAACTTTTTTTACAGCCTTAGAACACATATATGCAAGATTTAATCACTATAAAAATTTTTTGACAGCCTTAGAACACATATATGCATGATTGAACCTCTTAAATGTTTTTTGAAAGCCTTAGAATACATATCTGCATGATTGAATCACTATGAATTTTTTTTTAGAGCCTTAGAACTCATATATGCATGATTGAATCACTTTGAAACTTTTTCGAAAGCCTTAGAACACATATATGCTTGGTGGAATCACTACAAAATTTTTTTGGCAGCATTAGAACACATATATGCATGATTGAATCACTTCAAAAAAAATTTTATAACCTTAGAACACATATATGCATGATTGAATCACTATGAAATATTTTTTACAACTTTAGAACACATATATGCATGATTTAATCACTAGAAGTTTTTTTGTGCAAAGCTTATTACACATATCTGCATGATAGAATCACTATGAAATTTTTTGACAGCCTTAAAACACATATGTGCATGATTGAATCACTATGAATTGTTTTTTAACAGCCTTAGAACACATATATGCATGATTTAATCACCATAAAATTTGTTTAACAGCCTTAGAACACATATATGCATGATTGAATCACTATAAAAATATTTTGTCAGGATTAGAATAGATATATGCATGATTGAATCACTATGATTTTTTTTTTACAGCCTTAGAACACATGTATGCATGATTGAGTCACTATGAAACTTTTTTTACAGCCTTAGAACACATATATGCATGATTTAATCACTATAAATTTTTTTTGACTGCCTTAGAACACATATATGCATGATTGAACCTCTTAATTTTTTTTTTAAAGCCTTAGAATACATATCTCCATGATCTAATCACTATGATTTTTTTTTAGAGCCTTAGAACTCATATATGCATGATTGAATCACTTTGAAACTTTTTTGAAAGCCTTAGAACACATATATGCTTGGTGGAATCACTACAAATTTTTTTTGGCAGCATTAGAACACATATATGCATGATTGAATCACTTCAAAAAACATTTTATAACCTTAGAACACATATATGCATGATTGAATCACTATGAAATATTTTTTACAACTTTAGAACACATATATGCATGATTTAATCACTATAAGTTTTTTTTGCCAAGCTTATTACACATATCTGCATGATTGAATCACTATGAAATTTTTTGACAGCCTTAAAACACATATGTGCATGATTGAATCACTATGAATTGTTTTTTAACAGCCTTAAAACACATATATGCATGATTTAATCACCATAAAATTTGTTTAACAGCATTAGAACACATATATGCATGATTGAATCGCTATAAATTTTTTTTGACAGTCTTATAACACATATCTGCATGACTGAATTGCTATGAAATCTTTTTGAGAGCCTTAGAACACATATATGCATGATTGAATCACTATGAAATTTTTTACAGCCTTAAAATACATATATGCTTGATTGAATCGCTATGAAATTTTTTTGACTGCTTTAGAACACATATATGCTTGATTTAATCACTATAATTTTTTTTGACAACCTTATTACACATATTTGCATGATTGAATCACTATGAAATTTTTTTGACAGCCTTAGAACACATATATGCATGATTTAATTACTATACATTTTTTTAGAGTGGTAGAGCACATATATTCATGATTGAAGCACTATGAAATTTTTTTGACAGCCTTAGAACACATATATGCATGATTAAATCACTATGAAACTTTTTTGACAACCTTAGAACATATGTAAGCATGATTGAATCACTATGAATTTTTTTTGACAGCATTAGAACACATATACACATGATTGAATCACTTTGAATTTTTTTTGACAACCTTAGAACACATATATGAATGATTGAATCACTATTTAAATTTTTTTGAGAGCCATAGAGCACATATATGCATGATTAAAAAACTATGATTTTTTTTTTTACAGCCTTAGAACACATATATGCATGATTGAATCACTATAAAAATATTTTGTCAGGATTAGAATAGATATATGCATGATTGAATCACTATGATTTTTTTTTGACAGCCTTAGAACACATGTATGCATGATTGAGTCACTATGAAACTTTTTTTACAGCCTTAGAACACATATATGCATGATTTAATCACTATAATTTTTTTTTGACAGCCTTAGAACACATATATGCATGATTGAACCTCTTAATTTTTTTTTTAAAGCCTTAGAATACATATCTGCATGATTGAATCACTATGATTTTTTTTTAGAGCCTTAGAACTCATATATGCATGATTGAATCACTTTGAAACTTTTTTGAAAGCCTTAGAACACATATATGCTTGGTGGAATCACTACAATTTTTTTTTGGCAGCATTAGAACACATATATGCATGATTGAATCAATTCAAAATTTTTTTTATAACCTTAGAACACATATATGCCTGATTGAATCATTATGAAATATTTTTTACAACTTTAGAACACATATATGCATGATTTAATCACTATAAATTTTTTTTGCCAAGCTTATTACACATATCTGCATGATTGAATCACTATGAAATTTTTTTGACAGCCTTAAAACAGATATGTGCATGATTGAATCACTATAAATTGTTTTTTAACAGCCTTAGAACACATATATGCATGATTTAATCACCATAAAATTTGTTTAACAGCATTAGAACACATATATGCATGATTGAATCGCTTTAATTTTTTTTTGACAGCCTTAAGACACATATCTGCATGACTGAATTGCTATGAAATCTTTTTGAGAGCCTTAGAACACATATATGCATGATTGAATCACTATGAAATTTTTTTACAGCCTTAAAATACGTATATGCATGATTGAATCACTATGAAATTTTTTTGACTGCTTTATAACACATATATGCTTGATTTAATCACTATAAATATTTTTTGACAACCTTATTACACAAATTTGCATGATTGAATCACTATGAAATTTTTTTGACAGCCTTAGAACACATATATGCTTGATTTAATCACTATAATTTTTTTTTTACAACCTTATTACACATATTTGCATGATTGAATCACTATGAAATTTTTTTGACAGCCTTAGAACACATATATGCATGATTTAATCACTATACATTTTTTTAGAGTGGTAGAGCACATATATTCATGATTGAAGCACTATGAAATTTTTTTGACAGCCTTAGAACACATATACGCATGATTAAATCACTATGAAACTTTTTGACAACCTTAGAACACATGTAAGCATGATTGAATCACTATGAATTTTTTTTGACAGCATTAGAACACATATACACATGATTGAATCACTTTGAATTTTTTTTGACAACCTTAGAACACATATATGAATGATTGAATCACTATGAAATTTTTTTGAGAGCCATAGAGCACATATATGCATGATTAAAAAACTATGAATTTTTTTTTACAGCCTTAGAACACATATATGCATGATTGAATCACTATAAAATTTTTTTGTCAGGATTAGAATAGATATATGCATGATTGAATCACTATGATTTTTTTTAACAGCCTTAGAACACATGTATGCATGATTGAGTCACTATGAAACTTTTTTTACAGCCTTAGAACACATATATGCATGATTTAATCACTATAATTTTTTTTTGACAGCCTTAGAACACATTTATGCAAGATTGAACCTCTTAAATTTTTTTTGAAAGCCTTAGAATACATATCTGCATGATTGAATCACTATGAAATTTTTTTTAGAGTCTTAGAACTCATATATGCATGATTGCATCACTTTGAAACTTTTTTGAAAGCCTTAGAACACATATATGCTTGGTGGAATCACTATAATTTTTTTTGGCAGCATTAGAACACATATATGCATGATTGAATCACTTCAAAAAAAATTTTATAACCTTAGAACACATATATGCATGATTGAATCACTATGAAATATTTTTTACAACTTTAGAACACATATATGCATGATTTAATCACTTTAGAACACATATATGCATGATTTAATGACTATGAATTTTTTGACAAGCTTATTACACATATCTGCATGATTGAATCACTATGAAATTTTTTTGACAGCGTTAAAACACATATGTGCATGATTGAATCACTATGATTTTTTTTTCACAGCCTTAGAAAATATATACATGATTGAATCAATTTAATTTTTTTTGAGAGCCTTAGAACACATACATGCAAGATTGAATCACCATGATTTTTTTTTTAGAGCCTTACAACACAAATATGCATGATTGAATCACTATAAAATTTTTTTGACTGCCTTAGAACACATATATGCATGATTGAATCACTATGAAATTTTTTTCACAACCCTAGAAAACAGATATACATGATTGAATCACTATGATTTTTTTTTGACAATTGTACAATGCGTATATGCATGATTCAATCACTATACTTTTTTTTTGACAACCTTAGAACACATATATGCATGATTGAATCACTACACTTTTTTTTTGGTAGCAATAGAGCATATATATACATGATTGAATCACAATGATTTTTTTTTAAAGCCTTAGAACACAAATTTGCTTGATTGAATCTATATGAAAATTTTTTGACAGCCTTAGAACAAATATATGAATGATTGAATCACTATAAATTTTTTTTGACAACTTCAGAACATATGTATGCATGATTGAATCACTATGAATTTTTTTTAACTGCCTTGGAATATATATGTGCTTGATTGAACCACTAACAAAAAAATTTGACAGCCTTGGAAAAAATGTATGCATCATTGAATCACTATGAAATTTTTTTGACAGCCTTAGAACACATATATGCATGATTGAATCACTATGAATTTTTTTTATGGCATTACAACACATATATGCATGACTGAATCCTTATGAATTTTTTTTTACAGCCTTAGAACACATTGAATCACAATAATTTTTTTTTGACAAACTTAGAACGATATCTGATAAATTGAAACACTAGGAAATTTTTTTGGCACCCTTAGAACACATATATGCATGATTGAGTCACTATAAAATTTTTTTGACAACCTTAGGACACATATATGCATGATTGAATTACTATAAAAAATTTTTGATAGCCTTAGACATGTATATATATATATATATATATGATTGAATAACTATTTTTTTTATCGCATTAGAACACATATATGAATGCTTGAATCACTATAAAAAAATTTTGACAGCCTTAGAACACATATATGTCTGATTAATTAACTATAAATTTTTTTTGACAGCCTTAGGATATGTATATGCATGAAATCACTATGAATTTTTTTTACAGCCTTAGAACACATATATGCATGATTGAATCACTGCAAAAAAATTTTTATGGCCTTAGAACACATATATGCATGATTAAATCTCTATGAATTTTTTTTGATAGATTTAGAACACATATATGCATGATTGAATCACTCTAAATTTTTTTTTACAGTGTTAGAACACATATATGCTTGTTTGAACCGCTATGATTTTTTTTATAACTTAGGACATGTATATGCATGATTGAATCACTATGAAATTTTTTTGATACCCTTATAACACAAATATGCATGATTGAATCACTATGACATTTTTTTTACAACCTTAGAACACATATACGCATGATTGAATCACTATAAAATTTGTTTGATAGCATTAAAACAAATACATGCATGATTGAATCACAAAAATTTTTTTTGCAGCCTTAGAACACATCCACATTATTGAATCACTATAAATTTTTTTTCACAGCCATAGAACACATATATACATGATTGAAGCAATATAAAAAAATGATGACAACCTTAGAACACATATATGCATGATTAAATCTCTATGAATTTTTTTTGATAGATTTAGAACACATATATGCATGATTGAATCACTCAAAATTTTTTTTGACAGAGTTAGGACACATATACGCTTGTTTGAATCACTATGAATTTTTTTCGATAACTTAGGACACGTATATGCATGATTGAGTCACTATGAAATTTTTTGACAGCCTTAGAACACAAATATGCATGATTGAATGCCTATGAATTTTTTTTGACAACCTTAGAACACATATCTACATTATGCATGATTGAATAACTACAAAATTTGTTTGATAGCATTAGAACACATATATGCATGATTGAGTCATAAATTTTTTTTTTTACTACCTTAGAACACATATCTACATTATTGAATCACTATAAAATTTTTTTGACAACCTTAGAACACATATATGCATGATTGATGCACTATAAAAAAATTTTTACAGCCTTAGAACACATATACACAAGATTGAATCACTATGAATTTTTTTTGATAGCCTTAGAACACAAATTGCATGATTGAATCGGTATGAATTTTTTTTTACTGCCACGGAACACATATATGCATGATTGAATCACAATGAAAATTTTTTGACAGCCCGACAACACATATATTCATGATTGAATCACTGTGATATTTTTTTTAAAAGCATAGAACTTGTATATGCATGATTGAATAACTATAATTTTTTTTTTAACAACCGTAGAACACAAATATGCATGATTGAATCACAATGATTTTTTTTTTAGAGCCGTAGAACATATATGCATGTTTGAAAAACTATGAAATTTTTTTGACAGCCCTAGAACATATATATGCCTGATTGAATCACTATGTAATTTTTTTGACAACCTTAGAACACATATATGCATGAATGATTTTTTTTTTACAGCATTAGAATACATATATGCATGATGGAATTACTATATAATTTGTTTGACATACTTAGAACACATATATGCATGATTGAATCACTTTCAAATTTTTTTCAGCCTTAGAATACATATATGCATGATTCAATCACTATGAATTTTTTTTGACTGCCTTAGAACACATATATACATGGCTGATTCACTATAAATTGTTTTTGATAGCCTTAGAACACAATTTTGCATGATTGGATCACTATGAAATTTTATTGACTGCCTTAGAACACATATATGCATGATTGAATCACTATGAATTTTTTTTGACAATCCGAGGACACATATATCCATGATTGAATCACTATGAACTTTTTTTTACAAGCATAGAATGCGTATATGCGTGATTCAATGACTATGAAAATTTTTTGACAACCTTAGAACAAATATATTCATGATTGAATCACTATGAATTTTTTTTAACAGCCTTAGAATACATATATGCATGATTTAATCACCATAAAATTTGTTTAACAGCATTAGAACACATATATGCATGATTGAATCCCTATAAATTTTTTTTGACAGCCTTAGAACACATATTTGCATGACTGAATTGCTATGAAAGCTTTTTGAGAGCCTTAAAACACAAATATGCATGATTGAATCACTATGAATTTTTTTTACAGCCTTAAAACACATATATGCATGATTGAATCACTATGAAATTTTTTTAACTGCTTTAGAACACATATATGCTTGATTTAATCACTATAAATTTTTTTTGACATCCATATTACACATATTTGCATGATTGAATCACTATGAAATTTTTTTGACAGCCTTAGAACACATATTTGCATGATTTAATCACTATAGATTTTTTTTAGAGTGGTAGAGCACATATATTCATGATTGAAACACTACGAAATTTTTTTGACAGCCTTAGAACACATATATGCATGATTAAATCGCTATGATTTTTTTTGTGACAACATTAGATCACATATATGCATGATCGAATAGCTAATATTTTTTTGACACCATTCTTAGAACACATCTCTACATGATTGAATCACTTTGAACTTTTTTTAACAGCCTTAGAACACATATATGCATGATTGAAACAATATAGAAAATTTTTTAAAGCCTTAGAACACATATATACAAGATAGAATCACTATGAAGTTTTTTTGATAGACTTAGAACACAAATTGCATGATTGAATCACTATGAAATTTTTTTGACTACCTCAGAACACATATATGCATCATTGAATCACAATGAAATTTTTTTGACTGCCCAAGAACACATACATGCATGATTGAATCATGCATGAATTTTTTTTGAAAAACATAGAACGTGTATATGCATGATTGAATCACTATAATTTTTTTTGACAACCGTAGACCATAAATATGCATGATTGAATCACACTGAAATTTTTTTGACAGCCTTAGTACACATATATGCCTGTTTGAAAAACTATGAATTTTTTTTGACAACCTTAGAACACATATATGTATGATTGAGTCACTACAAAATTTTTTTGGAAGCATTAGAACACATATATGCATGATTGAATCACCATGAAAGTTTTTTGACAGCCTTAGAGCACATATAAGCATGATTGAATCATTATGAATGTTTTTTTACAATCTTAGAACACATATATGCGTGATTGAATCACTATAAAATTTGTTTGAAAGACCTAGAACACATATATGCATTATTGAATCACTATGAAAATTTTTTGACAGCCTTAGAACATATATGTACAAGATTGAATCACTATAAATATTTTTTGAGAGCCTTAGATCACAAATATGCATGATTGAATCACTATGAAATTTTTTTGACAGCCTTAGAACACATATATTTATGATTGAAACACTATGAATTTTTTTTGACAACCCTAGAAAACATATATGCATGATTGAATCACTGTGAATTTGTTTTGACAGCCTTAGAACACATATGCATGATTGAATCGCTATAGAATTTGTTTGACATCATTAGAACACATATATGCATGATTGAATCACAATAAAATTTTTTTGACAGCCTTAGAACACATATGTGCATGATTTAATCACTATGAATTTTTTTGAGAGCCTTAGAACACATATATGCACAATTGAATCAGTATGAAAGTTTTTTGACAGCCTTAGAACACATATATGCATGATTGAATTACTAAAAAAAAATTTTGACAGCATTACAACACATATATCCAAGATTGAATCTCTATAAAAAAATTTTGACAACCTTAGAATACATGTCTGCATGATTGAATCACTATAAAAAAATTTTGACAGCCTTCGAACACATTAATGCATGATTGAATCACTATAAAGTTTGATAGCATTACAACACATATATGAATGACTGAATCACTATGAATTTTTTTTAAAAGCCTTAGAAGAATTTAATCACCCTGATTTTTTTTACAGGCTTAGAACATATATATGCATGATTAAATTACTATGAAATTTTTTTGACAGCCTTAGAACACATATATACATAATTGATTCAGTATAATTTTTTTTTGGAGCTTTGGCCCCATATATACATGATTGAATCATTATTTAATTGTTTTGACAGCCAAAAAACTCAAATATGCGTGATTGAATCACTAGAAATTTTTTTTGAGAGCGTTAGAACAAACATATATATGATTGAATCACTATAAATTTTTTTTGACAACCGTAGAATACATTTCTGAATGATTGAATCACTATGACTTTTTTTTTACAGCCTTAGAACATTTATATGCATGATTGATTCACTATGAATTTTCGACAGCCTTAGAACACACATATATGCATAATTGAATCACTATGAATTTTTTTTGACACCCTTAGAACATTTATGAGCATGATTTAATCGCTATAAATTTTTTTTGACAGGCTTAGAACACATATATGCACCATTGAATCACTATGAAATTATTTTTATAGCATTAGAACACATATATCCATGATTAAATCACTATGAAACTGGTTTGACAGCTTTAGAACACATATATGCGTGATTGAATCTCTAGAATTTTTTTTTGAGAGCATTAGAACACATATATTCAAGATTCAAACACTAAATTTTTTGACAACCTTAGAACACATATCTCCATGATTGAATCACTACGATTTTTTCTTATAGCCTTAGAACACATATATGCATCATTAAATCACTATAAATTTTTTTTGACAGCCTTAGAACACATATATGTATGATTGAATCACTAGGAATTTTTTATGACAGCCTTAGAACACAT
This sequence comes from Nuphar pumila, assembly GCF_984573655.1. Classification (NCBI taxonomy): domain Eukaryota; kingdom Viridiplantae; phylum Streptophyta; class Magnoliopsida; order Nymphaeales; family Nymphaeaceae; genus Nuphar; species Nuphar pumila. The sequence continues at coordinate 102,743,662 of NC_143249.1, forward strand.
ATATGCATGCTTGAATCAATATGAAATTTTTTGAGATCCTTATAACATATATATGCTTGATTGAATCAATATAATTTTTTTTTGACTGCCTTAGAACACATATATGCCTGACTGAATCAAAACAATTTTTTTTTACAGCCTTAGAGCACATATATGTACGATTGAATCAATACAGTTTTTTTTTATAGGCTTAGATCACATGTATGCATGATTGAATCACTATGAAATTTTCTTGACAACTTTAGAACACAAATATGAATTATTGAATCACTTTGAAAACTTTTGACAGCCTTAGAACACATATTATGCATGATTGAATCACTATTAAATAGTTTTGACAGCCTTAGAACACATATATGCTTGATTAAATCACTATGAAATTTTTTTGATAGCCTTAGAACACATATATGAATGATTGAATAACTATGAATTTTTTTTGACAACCATAGAACACATATATGGATGATTGAATCAATATAAATTTTTTTTGACAGCCTCAGAACACATATATATATATGATTGAATGACTACAAATTTTTTTTGACCCCCATAGAACACATATATGCATGATTGAATCACTATGAAATTTTTTAGACAGCCTTAGAACACATGTAAGCTTGATTTAATCGCTATGAAATTTTTTTGACAGTCTTAAAACACATATATGTATGTTTGAATCACTATGAAATTTTTTTGACAACCTCAGAACACATATATGCATGATTGAATCACTATGAATTTTTTTTGGAGCCTAAGAACACATATATGCATCATTGAATCACTATGAAATTTTTTTGACAGCCTTAGAACACATATTTGCATGATTGAATCACTATGAAATTTTTTTGAGAGCCTTAGAACACATATATGCATGATTGAATCACTATGAATTTTTTTTGACAGCCTTAGAACACATATATGAATGATTGAATCATTATCAATTTTTTTTAACAACCATAGAACACATATATGCATGATTGAATCACTATGAATTTTTTTTAACAACCATAGAACACATATATGCAAGATTGAATCACTATGAAATTTTTTTAACAACCATATTACACATATTTTGATGATTAAATCACTATCAATTTTTTTTGCAGCCTTAGAACACATGTCTGCATTATTCAATCACTATGAATTTTTTTTTACAACCATATAACACATATATGCATGATTGAATCACTATGAATTTTTTTTGACACCCTTAGAATACTTATGGGCATGATTTTATTACTATAAATTTTTTTGTGAGGCTTCAAAACACATATATTCATGATTGATCACAATAAAATTATTTTGACAGCCTTAAAACACATATATGGATGATTGAATCACTATGATTTTTTTTTAAAGCCTTAGAACACAAATATGCTTGATTGAAACGTTAGAATTTTTTTTGAGAGCATTAGAACACATATATCCTTGATTAAATCGCTATAAATTTTTTTGACAACCTTAGAACACATACCTGCACGATTGAATCACTATGAAATTTTTTTGACAGCCTTAGAACAAATATAAGCATGATTGAATCACTATGATTTTTTTTTGACATCCTTAGAACACATATATGTATGAGTGAATTACTATGATTTTTTTTTTAGAGCCTTAGAACACATATATGCACGCTTGAATCATTATGAAATTTTTTTGATAGCCTTAGAACACATATATGAATGATTGAATCACTATGAAATTTTTTTGACAACCTTAGAACACATATATGAATGAATCAATCATTATCATTTTTTTTTAACAACTATAGAACACATATATCGATGATTGAATCACTATGATTTTTTTTTAACAACCATAGGACACATATATGCAAGATTGAATCACTATGACTTTTTTTTTACTGCCATAGAACACATATAAGCATCATTTAATCACTATGAAATTTTTTTGACAACCTTAGAGCACATATATGCATGATTGCATAAATATGACATTTTTGTGACCGCCTTAGAACACATATATGCAAGATTGAAACACTATGAAATTTTTTTGCAGCCTAAGAAGACATATATGCATGATTGAATCACTATGATTTTTTTTTGACAGCCTTAGAACACATATATGCATGATTGAATCACTAAGGAATTTTTTTGACAACTTTAGAACACATATATGAATGATTGAATCACTATGAAATTTTTTGAACAACCATATAACACATGTATGCATGATTGAATCACTATGAAGTTTTTTTACAGCCTTAGAAAACATATCTGCATTATTGAATCACTATGAATTTTTTTTGACAGCCTAAGAATACTTATGGGCATGATTTAATTACTATAATTTCTTTTTGCGAGGCCTAGAAACACATATATGCATGATTGAATCACTATGAAATTAGTTTGACAGCCTTAGAACACATATATGGATGATTGAATCACAATGAAACAGGTTTGACAGCCTTAGAGTACATATATGCGTGATTGAAACGTCAGAATTTTTTTTTAGAGCATTAGAACACATATAATCATGATTGAATCACTATAAATTTTTTTGACAACCTTAGAACACGACCTGCATGATTGAATCACTATGAAATTTTTTTGACAGCCTTAGAACAAATATATGCATGATTGAATCACTTTGAATTTTTTTTGACATCCTTAGAACACATATATGCATTTTTGAATCATTATAAAATTTTTTTAACAGCCTTAGAACACATATTTGCAAGTGTGAATTACTATGAAATTCTTTTGACAGCCTTAGAACACATATATGCATGCTTGAATCATTATGAAATTTTTTTGCGGCTTTAAAACACATATATGCATGATTGAATCACTATGAAATTTTTGGGAGAGCATTAGAACACTTATATGCTTGATTGAATCACCATAATTTTTTTTTGACAACCTTAGAACATATATGTACATTATTGAATCACTATGAAATTTTTTTCATGGCCTTAGAATACATATATGCAAAATTGAATCACTATGAAATTTTTCTGACAACATTAGAACACTTATGAGCATGATTTAATCACCCTGATTTTTTTTTACAGGCTTAGAACATATATATGCATGATTAAATTACTATGAAATTTTTTTTACAGCCTTAGAGCACATATATGCATAATTGATTCAGTATATATTTTTTTTTGCAGCTTTGGCCGCATGTATACATGATTGAATCATTATTTAATTGTTTTGACTGCCTTGGAACTCAAATATACGTGATTGAATCACTAGAAATTTTTTTTGGGAGCTTTAGAACAAATATATACGTGATTGAATCACTATAAATTTTTTTTGACAACCTTAGAACACATTTCTGAATGATTGAATCACTATGACTTTTTTTTACAGCCTTAGAACATTTATATGCATGATTGATTCACTATGAATTTTTTTGACAGCCATAGAACACATATATGCTTGATTGAATCACTATGATTTTTTTTTGACACCCTTAGAACATTTATGAGCATGATTTAATCGCTATAATTTTTTTTTGACAGGCTTAGAACACATATATGCATCACTGAATTACTATGAAATTATTTTTATAGCATTAGAACACATATATCCATGATTAAATCACTATGAAACTGGTTTGACAGCCTTAGAACACATATATGCGTGATTGAATCACTAGAAATTTTTTTTGAGAGCATTAGAACACATATATTCAAGATTCAATCACTATAAATTTTTTGACAACCTTAGAACACATATCTCCATGATTGAATCACTACGGTTTTTTCTTATAGCCTTAGAACACATATATGCATGATTAAATCACTTTAAAAAAATTTTTGACAGCCTTAGAACACATATATGCAAGATTGAATCACTATGAAATTTTTTTGACAGCCTTAGAACACTTACGTGCATGATTTAATCACTATAAATTTTGTATGACAGGCTTAGAAGACATATATGCATGATTGAATCACTATGAAATTATTTTGATAGCCTTAGAACACATATATGCATGCTTGAATCACTATAATTTTTTTTTACAGCCTTAGAACACCTATATGCTTGATTGAGTCACTATAAAACTGGTTCGACCACCTTAGAACACATATATGCGTGATTGAATCAGTAGAGCTTTTTTTGAAATCATTAGAACATATGTAAAGATTGAATCAATATAAAATTTTTCTGACAACTGTAGAATACATATCTGCATGATTGAATCACTATAAATTTTGTTTGACTGCCTTAGAACACGTATATGCATGATTGAATCACTATGAGTTTTTTTTGACAGCCTTAGAACACAATATGCATGCTTGAATCACTATAAATTTTTTATGACAGATTTAGAACATATATATGCATGATTGCATCACTATGAATTTTTTTTGACAGACTTACAACACATATATGCATGCTTGAATCACTATAAATTTTTAATGACAGATTTAGAACATATATATGCATGATTGAATCACTATGAAATATTTTTGATAGCCTTAGAACATATATGCTTGATTGAAACAATACAAATTTTTTTTTGACAGCCTTAGAACACATATATGCATTATTGAATCACTACACAATTTTTTGACACCCTTAAAAAACATATATGCATGTTTTAATCACTATGAATTCTTTTGGACAGTATTAGACCACATATATGCATGATTTAATCACTATAAATTTTTTTTGAGAGCCTTAAAAAAAATATATGCATGATTGAATCACTATGACATTTTTTTGACAGCCTTAGAATACATATAAGCATGATTGAATCACTATGAATTTTTTTTGCGACTTTAGAACACATATATGCATGATTGAATCACTATGAAATTTTTGGGAGAGCATTAGAACAATTATAGGCTTGATGGAATCACCATAATTTTTTTTTGACAACCTTAGAACATATATCTACATTATTGAATCACTATGAAATTTTTTTGACGGCCTTTATAATACATATATGCAAAATTGAATCACTATGAAATTTTTATGACAACCTTAGAACACTTATGAGCATGATTTAATCACCCTGATTTTTTTATACAGGCTTAGAACATATATATGCATGATTAAATTACTATGGATATTTTTTGACAGCCTTAGAACACATATATGCATAATTGATTTAGTATAATTTTTTTTTGCAGCTTTGGCCCCATATATACATGATTGAATCATTATTTAATTGTTTTGACAGCCATAGAACTCAAATATCCGTGATTGAATCACTAGAAATTTTTTTTGAGAGCTTTAGAACAAATATATACATGATTGAATCACTATAAATTTTTTTTGACAACCTTAGAACACATTTCTGAATGATTGAATCACTATGACTTTTTTTTTACAGCCTTAGAAAATTTATATGCATGATTGATTCACTATGATTTTTTTTCGACAGCCATAGAACACATATATGCATTAAAACAAATACATGCATGATTGAATCACAAAATTTTTTTTTGCAGCCTTAGAACACATCCACATTATTGAATCACTATAAATTTTTTTTCACAGCCATAGAACACATATATACATGATTGAAGCAGTATAAAAAAATGATGACAACCTTAAAACACATATATGCATGATTAAATCTCTATGAATTTTTTTTGATAGATTTAGAACACATATATGCATGATTGAATCACTCAAAATTTTTTTTTACAGAGTTAGGACACATATACGCTTGTTTGAATCACTATGAATTTTTTTCGATAACTTAGGACACGTATATGCATGATTGAGTCACTATGAAATTTTTTGACAGCCTTAGAACACAAATATGCATGATTGAATGCCTATGAATTTTTTTTGACAACCTTAGAACACATATCTACATTATGCATGATTGAGTCATATTTTTTTTTTTTTACTACCTTAGAACACATATCTACATTATTGAATCACTATAAAATTTTTTTGACAACCTTAGAACACATATATGCATGATTGATGCACTATAAAAAAATTTTTACAGCCTTAGAACACATATACACAAGATTGAATCACTATGAATTTTTTTTGATAGCCTTAGAACACAAATTGCATGATTGAATCAGTATGAATTTTTTTTTACTGCCACGGAACACATATATGCATGATTGAATCACAATGAAAATTTTTTGACAGCCCGACAACACATATATTCATGATTGAATCACTGTGATATTTTTTTTAAAAGCATAGAACTTGTATATGCATGATTGAATCACTATAATTTTTTTTTTAACAACCGTAGAACACAAATATGCATGATTGAATCACAATGATTTTTTTTTTAGAGCCGTAGAACATATATGCATGTTTGAAAAACTATGAAATTTTTTTGACAGCCCTAGAACATATATATGCCTGATTGAATCACTATGTAATTTTTTTGACAACCTTAGAACACATATATGCATGAATGATTTTTTTTTTACAGCATTAGAATACATATATGCATGATGGAATTACTATATAATTTGTTTGACATACTTAGAACACATATATGCATGATTGAATCACTTTCAAATTTTTTTCAGCCTTAGAATACATATATGCATGATTCAATCACTATGAATTTTTTTTGACTGCCTTAGAACACATATATACATGGCTGATTCACTATAAATTGTTTTTGATAGCCTTAGAACACAATTTTGCATGATTGGATCACTATGAAATTTTATTGACTGCCTTAGAACACATATATGCATGATTGAATCACTATGAATTTTTTTTGACAATCCGAGGACACATATATCCATGATTGAATCACTATGAACTTTTTTTTACAAGCATAGAATGCGTATATGCGTGATTCAATGACTATGAAATTTTTTTGACAACCTTAGAACACATATATGCATGATTGAATCACTATGAATTTTTTTTAACAGCCTTAGAATACATATATGCATGATTTAATCACCATAAAATTTGTTTAACAGCATTAGAACACATATATGCATGATTGAATCCCTATAAATTTTTTTTGACAGCCTTAGAACACATATTTGCATGACTGAATTGCTATGAAAGCTTTTTGAGAGCCTTAAAACACAAATATGCATGATTGAATCACTATGAATTTTTTTTACAGCCTTAAAACACATATATGCATGATTGAATCACTATGAAATTTTTTTAACTGCTTTAGAACACATATATGCTTGATTTAATCACTATAAATTTTTTTTGACATCCATATTACACATATTTGCATGATTGAATCACTATGAAATTTTTTTGACAGCCTTAGAACACATATTTGCATGATTTAATCACTATAGATTTTTTTTAGAGTGGTAGAGCACATATATTCATGATTGAAACACTACGAAATTTTTTTGACAGCCTTAGAACACATATATGCATGATTAAATCGCTATGATTTTTTTTGTGACAACATTAGATCACATATATGCATGATCGAATAGCTAATATTTTTTGACACCATTCTTAGAACACATCTCTACATGATTAAATCACTTTGAACTTTTTTTAACACCTTAGAACACATATATGCATGATTGAAACAATATAGAAAATTTTTTAAAGCCTTAGAACACATATATACAAGATAGAATCACTATGAAGTTTTTTTGATAGACTTAGAACACAAATTGCATGATTGAATCACTATGAAATTTTTTTGACTACCTCAGAACACATATATGCATCATTGAATCACAATGAAATTTTTTTGACTGCCCAAGAACACATACATGCATGATTGAATCATGCATGAATTTTTTTTGAAAAACATAGAACGTGTATATGCATGATTGAATCACTATAATTTTTTTTGACAACCGTAGACCATAAATATGCATGATTGAATCACACTGAAAATTTTTTGACAGCCTTAGTACACATATATGCCTGTTTGAAAAACTATGAAATTTTTTTGACAACCTTAGAACACATATATGTATGATTGAGTCACTACAAAATTTTTTTGGAAGCATTAGAACACATATATGCATGATTGAATCACCATGAAAGTTTTTTGACAGCCTTAGAGCACATATAAGCATGATTGAATCATTATGAATGTTTTTTTACAATCTTAGAACACATATATGCGTGATTGAATCACTATAAAATTTGTTTGAAAGACCTAGAACACATATATGCATTAGTGAATCACTATGAAAATTTTTTGACAGCCTTAGAACATATATGTACAAGATTGAATCACTATAAATATTTTTTGAGAGACTTAGATCACAAATATGCATGATTGAATCACTATGAATTTTTTTTGACAGCCTTAGAACACATATATTTATGATTGAAACACTATGAATTTTTTTTGACAACCCTAGAAAACATATATGCATGATTGAATCACTGTGAATTTGTTTTGACAGCCTTAGAACACATATGCATGATTGAATCGCTATAGAATTTGTTTGACATCATTAGAACACATATATGCATGATTGAATCACAATAAAATTTTTTTGACAGCCTTAGAACACATATGTGCATGATTTAATCACTATGAATTTTTTTGAGAGCCTTAGAACACATATATGCACAATTGAATCAGTATGAAAGTTTTTTGACAGCCTTAGAACACATATATGCATGATTGAATTACTAAAAAAAAATTTTGACAGCATTACAACACATATATCCAAGATTGAATCTCTATAAAAAAATTTTGACAACCTTAGAATACATGTCTGCATGATTGAATCACTATAAAAAAATTTTGACAGCCTTAGAACACATTAATGCATGATTGAATCACTATAAAGTTTGATAGCATTACAACACATATATGAATGACTGAATCACTATGAACTTTTTTTAAAAGCCTTAGAAGAATTTAATCACCCTGATTTTTTTTTACAGGCATAGAACATATATATGCATGATTAAATTACTATGAAATTTTTTTGACAGCCTTAGAACACATATATACATAATTGATTCAGTATAATTTTTTTTTGGAGCTTTGGCCCCATATATACATGATTGAATCATTTTTAAATATTTTGACAGCCAAAAAACTCAAATATGCGTGATTGAATCACTAGAATTTTTTTTTGAGAGCGTTAGAACAAACATATATATGATTGAATCACTATAAATTTTTTTTGACAACCTTAGAATACATTTCTGAATGATTGAATCACTATGACTTTTTTTTTACAGCCTTAGAACATTTATATGCATGATTGATTCACTATGAATTTTTTTTGACAGCCTTAGAACACACATATATGCATAATTGAATCACTATGATTTTTTTTTGACACCCTTAGAACATTTATGAGCATGATTTAATCGCTATAAATTTTTTTTGACAGGCTTAGAACACATATATGCACCATTGAATCACTATGAAATTATTTTTATAGCATTAGAACACATATATCCATGATTAAATCACTATGAAACTGGTTTGACAGCTTTAGAACACATATATGCGTGATTGAATCTCTAGAATTTTTTTTTGAGAGCATTAGAACACATATATTCAAGATTCAAACACTAAATTTTTTGACAACCTTAGAACACATATCTCCATGATTGAATCACTACGATTTTTTTTCACTATGAAATTTTTTTAACAGCCTTAGAACACATACATGCATGATTGAATTACTATAAAAATTTTTTGACAGCATTAGAACACATATATCCAAGATTGAATCACTATGAAAATTTTTAAACAACCGTAGAACACATATATGCATAATTGAATCACTATGAAATATTTTTGACAGCCTTAAAACACATATCTGCATGATTGAATCACTATAAAATTTGTTGGACAGACTTATAACACATATATGCATGATTGAATCACTGTGAAATTGTTTTGACAGCCTTAGAACACATATACACAAGATTGAATCACTATAATTTTTTTTGACAAACTTAGAACACATATATGCATGATTGAATCACTATGATTTTTTTTTTGACAGCTTTAGAACACAAATATGCATGATTGAATTACTGTAAAATTTTGTTGACAGCATTAGAACACATATATCAAAGATTGAATCACTATAAAAATTTTTTTACAACCTCAGAACACATATCAGCATGATTGAATCAATATAAATAATTTTTGACAGCCTTATAACAAATATATATGAATCATTGAATCACTATGAAATTTTTTTGACAGCGTTAGAACACATATATGTATGATTGAATCTCTATAAAAAAAGATTGACAACCTTAGAGCACATATTTGCTTGATTGAATCACAATGAAATTTTTTTGATAGCGTTAGAACACATATATGCATTATTGGATCTCTATAAAAAAATCTAAGAGCATCAGAACACATATATGCAAGATTGAATCACTATGAATTTTGTTTGATAGCCTTAGAACAAATATATGCATGATTGAATCACTATGAATTTTTCTTATAGCTGTAGAACACATATATCCATAATTGAAGCACTATGAAATTTTTTTTACAGTCTTAGAACACATATATGCATGATTAAAACACTATGAATTTTTTTTTAGACCATTAGAACACATATGCATGATTAAATCACTATAAAACTTTTTTGACAACATTAGAACACAAGTAAGCATGATTGAATCACTAGGAATTTTTTTTGACAGCATTAGAACACTTATATGCATGATTGAATCACTATGATTTTTTTTTTATAACCATAGAACGCGTATATGCATGATTAAATCCCTATGAATTTTTTTGGAAAACCTTAGAACACATATATGCATGATTGAATCACTATGAAATTTTTTTGAGAGCCTTAGAGCACATATATGCATGATTGAACAACTCTGAAATTTTTTTGAGAGCCTTAGAACACATATATGCATGATTGAAAAACTATGAATCTTTTTTGAGAGCCTTAGAATACCTATATGCATGATTGAATCACTACAAAATTTGTTTGACAGCCTTAGAACATATATATGCATGATTGAATCACTTAAATTTTTTTTTGACAGCCTTAGAATACATATCTGCATGATTGAATCACAATGAATTTTTTTTTAGAGCCTTAGAACTCATATATGCATGATTGAATCACTATGAAATTTTTTTGACTGCCTTAGAACATATATATGCTTGGTGGAATCACTACAACTTTTTTTTTGGCAGAATTAGAACACATATATGCATGATTGAATCACCATGAAATTTTTTTACAACCTTAGAACACATATATGCATGATTGAATCACTATGAAATTTATTTGACAGCTTTAGAACACAAATATGCATGATTGAATCACTATAAAAAAATTTTGACATCCTTAAAAAATATATACATGATTGAATCACCTTAAAAATTTTTTGAGAGACTTAGAACACATACATGCAAGATTGAATCACCATGAATTTTTTTTGAGAGCCTTATAACACAAATATGCATGATTGAATCACTATGAAATTTTTTTGACAGCCTTAGAACACATATGTGCATGATTCAATAACTATGATTTTTTTCTGACAACCCTAGAACACAAATATGCAAGATTGAATCACTATGAATTTTTTTTGACAACCATACATTGCGTATATGCATGATTCAATCACTATGAAATTTTTTGACAACCTTAGAACACATATATGCGTGATTGAATCACTACAATTTTTTTTTGTTAGCAATAGAGCACATATATGCATGATTGAATCACTATGAAGTTTTTTTGATAGCATTAGAACACATGTATGCATGACCGAATCACTATGAAATTTTTTTGACAGCCATAGAACATATATATGCATGAATAAATTACTACAAATTTTTTTGGCAGCATTAGAACACATATATCCAAGATTGAATGACCATAAAAAATTTTGACAACCTTAGAACACATATATGCATGATTGAATCACTATGAATTTTTTTTGACAGCCTTAGAACACATATATGCATGATTGAATCACTATGATTTTTTTTTTGAAAGCCTTAGAATACATATATGCATGAATGAATTACTATAAAAAATTTTTTACGGCTATAGAACACATATATCGAGATTGAATCACTATAAAAAAATTTTACAACCTTAGAACACATATCTGGATGATTGAATCACTATAAAAAAATTTTGACAGCCTTATAACACATATATACATCATTGAATCACTAAAAAAAAATTTTGACAGCAGTAGAACACATATATGCATGATTGAATCACTGTAAAAAAAATTTGACAACGTTAGAGCACATGTATGCATGATTGAATCACAATGCAATATTTTTGCCATCCTTAGAAAACATATATGCATGATTGAATCACTATGATTTTTTTTAAGAGCATCATAACATATATATGCAAGATTGAATCACTATGGAAATTTTTTTATAGCCTTAGAACAAATATATTCATGATTTAATCAATATGAAATTTTTTTCATAGATGTAGAACACACATATTCATGATTGAAGCACTATAAAAAAAATTTGACAGCCTTAAAACCCATATATGCTTGATTAAAACACTATGATTTTTTTTTTTACAGCATTAAAACACATATATACATGATTGAATCACTATGAATTTTTTTTAACAACATTAGAACACATATATGCATGATTAAATGACTATGAAACTTTTTTGACAACATTAGAACACATATAAGAATGATTGAATCACTATGAACTTTTTTTTACCGCATTAGAATACATATATGCATGATTGAATCACAATGATTTTTTTTGACAACCATTATGCAAGATTGAATCGCTATAAACTTTTTTAACAGGCTTAGAACATATATATGCAAGATTGAATCACTATGAGTTTTTTTTCACAGCCTTAGAACACATATATGCATGATTGAATTACTTAAAAAAAGATTTAACCGCATTAGAACACATATATGCGAGATTGAATCAGTATAAAATTTTTTTTACAACCTTAGAACACATATCTGCATGATTGAATCGCAATAAAAAAAATTTTGACAGCCTTATAACACATATATTAAAACATGTCTATTTGATTGAATCACTATAAACTTTTTTAACGGGCTTAGAACACATATATGCTTGATTGAATCACTATGAATTTTTTTTGACAAGCTTAGAACACATATATGCATGTTTGAATTACAATAGATTTTTTTTATAGCATTAGAACACATATATCCAAGATTGAATCACTATGAAATTTTTTTTACAACCTTAGAACACATATCTGTATGATTGAATCACTATAAAAAAAAATTGATAGCCTTATAACACATATATGCAGCATTGAATCACTATGAATTTTTTTTACAGCGTTAGAACACATATATGCATGATTGAATCACTATAAAAAAAAATTGACAACCTTAGAGCACATATATGCACGATTGAATCACAATGAATTTTTTTTGACAGCCTTAGAACACAAATATGCATGAATGAATCTCTATAAAAAAATTTAAGAGCATCAGAACACATATATGCAAGAGTGAATCACTATGGAATTTTTTTGATAGCCTTAAAACAAATATATGCATGATTAAATCATTATGATTTTTTTTTATAGCTGTAGAACACATATATTCATGATTGAAGCACTATGAATTTTATTTGACAGCATTAGAACACATATATGCTTGATTAAATCACTATGAAACTTTTTTGACAACCTTCGAACACATGTAAGCATGAATGAATCACTATGATTTTTTTTTTACAGCATTAGAACACATATACACATGATTGAATCACTTTAAATTTTTTTTGACAACCTTAGAACACATATATGAATGATTGAATCACTATGAAATTTTTTTGAGAGCCATACAGCACATATATGCATGATTAAAAAACTATGAATTTTTTTTTACAGCCTTAGAACACATATATGCATGATTGAATCACTATAAAAAAAATTTGTCGGGATTAGAATAGATATATGCATGATTGAATCACTATGAATTTTTTTTGACAGCCTTAGAACACATGTATGCATGATTGAGTCACTATGATTTTTTTTTTACAGCCTTAGAACACATATATGCATGATCGAATTACTATAAAATTTGTTTGATAGACTTAGAACACATATATGCATGATTGAATCAGTTTCAAATTTTTTTCAGCTTTAGAATACATATATGCATGATTGAATCACTATGAAATTTTTTTGACAGCCTTAGAACACATGTATGCATGATTAAATCACTATAAAAAAAATTTGTCAGGATTATTATAGATATATGCAAGATTGAATCACTATGAATTTTTTTGACAGCCTTAGAACACATGTATGCATGATTGAGTCACTACGAATTTTTTTTACAGCCTTAGAACACATATATGCATGATTGAATTACTAAAAAATTTGTTTGACAAACTTAGAACACATATATGCATGATTGAATCAGTTTCAATTTTTTTTCAGCCTTAGAACACATGTATGCATGATTGAGTCACTATGAATTTTTTTTTCCAGCCTTAGAACACATATATGCATGATTGAATTACTATAAAATTTGTTTGACAGACTTAGAACACATATATGCATGATTAAATCAGTTTCAAATTTTTTTCAGCCTTAGAATACATATATGCATGATTGAATCACTATGAAATTTTTTTGACTGCCTTAGAACACATATATACATGGCTGATTCACTATAATTTTTTTTTGATAGCCTTAGAACACAATTATGCATGGTTGGATCACAATGAAAGTTTATTGACTTCCTTACAACAAATATATGCATGATTGAATCACTATGAATTTTTTTTGACAATCCGAGAACACATATATGCATGATTGAATCACTATGAACTTTTTTTGACAAGCATAGAATGCGTAAATGCGTGATTCAATCACTATGAAATTTTGTTGTCAACCTTAGAACACATATATGCATGATTGAATCACTATGAATTGTTTTTTGACAGCCTTAGAACACATATATGCATGATTTAATCACCATAAAATGTGTTTAACAGCATTAGAACA